>NC_057710.1:112703582-112870943 GCF_004010195.1 Chiloscyllium plagiosum | reverse complement strand
CGGGGTTGTGGTACTATGAGGTTGGAGGCGGTGGATGGGAGGTCCCCTGAGGTGATGAGGTTATGGACGGTCTGGGAGATGATGGTTTGTTGGTGGGGGGTGGGGTCATGGTCAAGGGGGCAGTAGGAGGAGGTATCTGCGAGCTGGCGTTTGGCCTCAGCGGTGTAGAGGTCGGTGCGCCAAACTACTACTGCGCCTCCCTTGTCAGCTGGTTTGATGGTGAGGTTGGGGTTGGAACGGAGGGAGTGGAGGGCTGTGCGTTCCGAGGGTGAGAGGTTGGAGTGGGTGGGAGGGGTGTGGGAGTTCAGGTAGCGGTTAATATCGCGGCGGCAGTTTGCAATAAAGAGGTCGAGGGCAGGTAGGAGGCCAGCACGGGGTGTCCAGGTGGACGGGGTGTGTTGGAGGTGGGAGAAGGGGTCGTCAGAGGGTGGGTGAGGGTCTTGATTGAAATCCATGGACTCTCAAGCGGGGATCCATGAAGTTCTATATAAAAGCCTGGTTACCCCCAAAAATCCAGGAATGAATATGACCTAATATTTCAGGAAATCAGGGAAGTGCAAACCTAATTTTGTGGAATTTTGTATGTTTAATTTCACAAAGAGAAATTAGTTGTAGATAAGCATATAAATAAAATCTAATGTACTGGCACTATTTGGTTAGCAAAAATTAAGGAAAAGTGCATGCAAAATTGCCGATTGATAACTGCATCAAAAGTTACCCTGGAGTATCTTAGGAAAGGACAAATAAATGAACCATCATTAAAAGCAGCTAAAATTAATTGACTTCACATGGGATTATTCTGACCAAAACTTGCGCGGCACAGTGGTTAACCCTGCTGCTCACAGCACCAGGGACCTGCGTTTGATTCCCACCTTGGGTGACTATGTATCTGGTGCTTGCACATTCTCCTTGTGTCTGTGTGGGTTTCCTCCAGGTGCTCCGGTTTCCTTCCACAGTCCAAAGGTGTGCAGGTCTGGTGAATGGGCCATGCTAAATTGCCGATAGTATAAGATGCATTAAGTCAGGGGTAAATATAGGGTAAGGGAATAGGTCTGGGTGGTTTATGCTTTGGAGGGTTGGTGTGGACTTGTTGGGCCAAAGGGCCTGTTACCATAGTGTAGGGAATCTAATCTAATTTGGCATTAAGAGATGGATGGAATGTTAAATGGTAATGTAAGCCACAAAAACATCATTCCAACTGTCAGAACTAATGTGAAAATATCCACAGCGAAAGTGGCTTATACAAAATGCTCCACCTCAAACATCAGTCAATTAAAAAAGGTTTCAGGCTTGTTTTATTTCATCAGATATTATTTACAGAATCAAACATCTTAGAAAATGACATTTAAAATAAGATACTTGCTAAAATATATAAAAACATTTTGCAGTGCACACACATATTCATCAAATATTTCACTTTAGGAATTTCTTTTGGTAAAAGTATTAAGTACACTGAAAGTAGCACCAAGATAAAACAAGATAGCAGATTTTCTTCAGAAGCTTTCACAGTTTAAAGATGTACCCAAGTGGCCCAAAAAGAGAAAATCAGTTCATAAAAAGCACAGCACAAATTCCATGTCAAGTAAAATGATTGTTATTTTCTTGCCCTAGAAAAATTAACACTTCTTTCATAAGCACAAGAAAATTAAACAATGATACAAGAAAGATAAAGTCAACCTTTCTTCACTTTGAGTCTATTTTCATCATTTGAGTAAATATATATTTTCCTGAAACTCTGTTCCAATAATGATAGTTGATGAAATTAAGGTGATAGTGTCTGTTAAATTACACATGAAGCTCTTTAGAATTTAAATTTGCCATTATTAGTTTTCACATAACAACCTATGCTTGGTAAAAACCAAAAATAAAGTCACTGATTTTAAATGTTAACACCACCTCATTTCACAGATGCTGCCAAACCACATGTGTATTTTCAATATGTTATTTTTATTTTGGATTTCCAGCACCCACAGTATTTTGCTTTCCCGGTTATGGTACATAATCTTACATCATATATACTACAATCATCTATATGATGCAATTTTAACAAATTACAATAAGCTAAAATTATGAACCTATATGGGTTGAAATACTGAGTATTGTTACTAAAACATCCAATGTTTGACATTGGGGAGATATGACAGTTAACGTGGCATTTACTAGTGGGGAAATTCTAGCTTTAAAGTTTTGTAACCATCTAATCAGAATAAAGGTAACAAATCACACCCATAATGGGTTTATTCACATTATCTTGATGGCCTCACCATTCCAATTCTCAAACTCTGCTGTCTTTGCAAGCAATCTTTTTCAGGAAGAAATTCTTGATCCTAACAACTCTAGAGAAAACTCATTTCTGTCACGCTACAATATAAAAACTCTCAGGAGGAGTAATTCTTTCTCTATCAATTTTACCAAAATGCACACTCAAGAACTTTTATTAGGTCATCCTAAAACTTTTATGTTCTGAAGAGAACAATCCTAACTTGTCCATTTTTTCATCATAACTGAAGTTCTTCGTCTTTGGCCTATAAACGTTTCCTGAATCCTGATGCCCATAATTGTCCACAGTATTCCAAATAAGAATGCATCAGCGATTTATAAATCTTTTCCCTTGGCTTTCATATTTTATTCTTGTAGCCATAAATCCAAATAATCCATTTGCTTTATTAGCCACCTTAACTTTTATCTTCCTCACCTTTATGATTTACAAAGTACATATATCTGAGTGGCAATGGCGTAGTGATATTATCACTGGACTGTTAATTTAACATTCTGGGGACCTGGGTTTGAATCCAGTCACTGAACTCAATTAAAGAAAGAGAATCTGGAATTGAGTCTAATGGTGACCATGAGTCCATTGTCAAATGTTGGGAAAAAGCATCTGGTTCACTAATGTCATTTAGGAAAGGAAACTGCCATCCTTACCTGGTCTGGCCTACATGTGACTCCAAACCTACTGCAACATGGTTGACTCTTAACTGCCCTCAGGGCAATTAGGGACAAGCAATGGATGCTGGCCTAGCAATGCCCTCATCCTGTGGATGAATTTTAAAAAATGCACGCAGAAATCTGAGCTCACCTACATGTGACAAATTGCTGAATTGATAGAAATTTAGCTAGAAAAATGGCTAAGAAAAGAAAAAAAATAACGGACAGGGTTATAAAATAATTACATTGGAGCTATGTAGAAAGCAGTATGCCAAAGACCAGTGCTGCAGCCACTGTAATTCACATTTTATATTAATACATTGGCATTAAAATATCAAAACTAACAGATTGTATCAAACTGGTATTACTTTCTTTCTCCATATATAATCCAAGATATCAGAAGATTTATGAATGGACAGTTAAGTGGCAAATGAACATTAACAATGATAAATACAAGATGCACGCTGGTAAAAGTAGAATTAACTACCACACCTTGAAGTGCATGGGGTTGAACAATGAAGGAATCTAGGGGTGTTGATGAATGAATTCTTAAAAGCAAGATGGGTAAAGTAAGAGGAAAAGATTACTCTAGCACTTCTGGTTTCAGCTGTTTTGAATTTTAATTTAGATATGCTAAAACGTGTATAGAACCCAAGTAAGGCCCTTGTTGAAGTACAATGCAGAATTCTGATCTCCATATGACTAGAGTGCCAGAGAAAGTGCAAAAGCGAATGATAAGGTTGGCACCAGAATGCAATGGCAGCACTGGAGAAAAATTGAACAGGTTAGGGCTTTAGAACACACTGAGGTGATTTGGCAGACATCTTTAAAATTTCGACTGGATTAGACAAGGTAGACTGGAGGGAATATTTCCATTTGTGGGAGAATCCAAAGCTAAGGCATAATTACAAAACTGTAACTGTAATAAGACGACATTTCTTTACTCAATAGTTAGAAAGTGAAACTTGGTCCTACAAGTAATTATGGGAAATAGCTTTTAAAAGGAAACTGAGATGAGGATGAATGTCATGAGTGTGGTGAATCTGTGGAATCATTACCATAGAAGGCTGTAGTGGCCAAAACATAGAGTGCCTTTAAGGCAGAGATGGATGGATTCTTCATTACTAAGGGGTATCAGGGCTACAGGGAGAAGGCAAAAGAATGGGCTGGAAAACGTATCAGCCATGACCGAATAGCACAGAAGACCCGGTGAGCTTAATGGCCTATATCTGCTACTACATTTTATGGCCTTATTAGGCTTGATTCCCGGGATGGCAGGATTGATGTATGGAGAGAGACTGAATCAATTAGGACTAGATTTATTGGAGTTTAGAAGAATGAGGGACCATCTCATGAAAACCAATGAAATACTAACAGGTCTGGACAGGATAAACACAGCAAGGATCTTCCCAACGATCAGAGTCCAAAACCAAAGGTCATAATCTAGGGACCATTTCGGACTGAGATGAGAAGTTTCTTTATCTAGAATGGTAAGCCTATAGATTTATCAGACACAAAGCGGCTGAGGCCAAAATGTTGAATGTTTTCAAAGGGTTAGAAGTGGTTCTTGAGTCCAAAGGGAAAGGGGAGAAAGCAGGAACAAGGAACAGTGACAAAAAGATCAGCCATGATTATATTAAGTTGCAGCACTAACTTTGAGGACCAAATGGCTTTCCTGCTCTTATCTCCATATATAAAAGTACTGAGGATATCAACAACTTGTTAGGAAGTAATAAAATGATTTCATATATCCCATATTTTCAGAAACCACTTAAACAAGTGTCCCTATTGACACAAGCAGGTTCATCATTAATTAATTGATCTGTAAGATACCATTCATTTTGGATTTACAGACCAATAGGATGGTTGGTTGGTCACAAATACAAAGGACCTACAGTCATGAGTATGCCACTAAACTCAATAACAGTAACACGGGTCAGAATAACCCAATTTTCATGTGTGTTTAAATACAATGACAACTGACTTAAATCATCCTGGGATTGGGGAGAAGGGGTAAGTATCATCTGATTATCTTCAGTGACTTTGGTGTTAAGGAATAGATTCATATTGCTTTGCACAACCCACATCTTGATCGTGATCATGCTTTAGCATTCAATCAAAACTTAAACAGACAAGGCACTTGAGAGAACGTGAACTGTATCCTTACAGGGGTTTCAATATCCTCAAGAGGAGAGATGATCAAGAGGAATGAGGATAAGATCTCTCAGAAGACCTCTTAAAAGAAAAATATTGATGGCATGAAGGATGTTCGTGCTAGTGAAATTTGTAGGAGAAAAAGATTGATTAAATATTAATGGGAGTTGAATTTGGGAAGCTTAACCAGTTAAGCTCGTCATCAAACACTCTTGCATTCTGAATGTTCATAATCAATGAAAGAGTGTGCAAGTGGAATATCCAGTTTTCTGGGAACATTAAACTGAATAAGAAATCAAAATGATCTGTAGAAAATGACAATTCAGAAAAGCATTCAGAATTTTACAAAAGCAAGCAATTAAACAAATGCATGACAAACTGCATTTAAACCAAAGCAGGTGACTAGCAGATTTTTGATATTTGACCAAAATATTTGGATATATTAAACACTGACATTTTTCAGATTAGGTGTCAGATCATTTGTTGCGTTCGATAGACAAATTTATTATGGCTTCTATATAAAGCACAAATGAAAGTGTGTGTATTGTGAGTAGCTTTCAGGATCTGAAACCACAATGAAGATGCTCCAAGTCTAAATAAATAAGAACATTTATGAGCCCCATTTGCTTTTATCTGGGATGGGCGCGGCATTTAGGCAAGAGTAGAGGAAACTAAGTGCAATTGTAGGAATGGAGGATTTAATCTCCCAAAATTATATCAAATAAATCACTAACAGGAAGATATCACATGGAAGCTGGAGATCTCCAGGAGAGCAGTCAGAGAGAAAGTAAATTTTATATACACAATTAAGAATTATAATAAGAAATAACTAAAGTCTTAACTAAAAGTGCAGAATTGGCTTCACATTGTGGAAGGAGGCAAGCTACTTGGGTCATCGAGATAGACCTAAACAACTGTACTCTGGATAGTTTTGTTTGGTGTACAATACAGCTGGCCCTTTTTAAAAAAGGATTTATTCTCTGTCATAAAAGTGTACAGTAGCTCACAAAAATGAAGCATATAGAATATATGAGTGCATAAATATATCACAGTAAATATACTTGCCAAAGAGGGAGTGCAAAGGTTCAGACTGATTCCTGGGTGGCAGGTTAGTTGATTGAGGAGAGATTGAGTTAACTAGGTCCATATTCGATGGAGTTCAGAAGAATATGATGGGAAATGTATAAAATTGTCAGGGCTGCACAAGCTGAATACAGTAATGTTTGCCCTTTTTTTTGGATGGTGGGATATAGAACAAGGGGTCACAACCTCAGGATATGGGATAGACCATTTAAAACTGAGAAGAGGAGAAATGTGATTACCCAGAAACTGCTGAACCTGTGGAATTCTCCATCACATCAAGCTATTGAGGCTAAGTCACTGAATATATTTAAGAAAGAAGTAGGTAGATTTCTAGATATTTGACACAAGGAGGGGTATGGGGAGATGGCAGAATCGCATTGAGATAGTCAGCTATGATCATATTAAATGGCAGATACAATGGGCTGATTCTGCTCCTTTATCTTATCAGAAATTAGATCAAGAAACCCATAATTTAATTTCACAAAGATACAGGATTATAGAAAGTTGTGAACAGAAAAAAAGATAATGCAACAAGTTTTTTTTCATTTTACAACCCAAAAAAATGCACTATAGTTAAGATAATGCTGTACAACAATTTAGGATTTCAAAACATAATTACATTTGACAGGGCAGCAAATAAGCAAGATGCACATGGCTGTAAAAATAGAAATTATACTAGACACATGCTGCACTCCAAGTAATCACATTCAAAATAGTAACACATTAGCACAGGGCACTTCTATCCAGACTTAGTAATCTGGAAGCAAAAACACAAGTTTTATTTTCCCTGAGTTAAATGTCACTGAGGAAGAGTGCTTGGAAAAATACGCTGTAAGGTGTATTTGGATCACGATACTATAATTGTCAGTTTCTCAGGTCCATGACCAAATAATTACTGACAACTTGCAACAGAATGGTTCAGGTACCAAAGTCTACACTTATTATATGAATGGACACCTCCATTCCCAAAAAGGTTTAGACTTGACCATCACTTAAATGTTTGAGGTAGTTTTTACTCCTGTTTCAATAGCTGTTTCCACTAAAGCACAATTTAAACGGTTTAAAATTTTCAAAGTTCACCAAATCATACTAAGGATACAAAAAAATTACAACGCAATATACATCAAAAGTGAATAAAGTATAAAGTGAGTACAATAACTGAAGTGCCTTGGTTTTCAAAAGCATGGACAATGAAAATATGTCATGCTCCATTTCTCTTCCAAAAACGTCATATAAACCCTTACTGCATTGTGACCTTCAAATGTGCTGTGCTTGGTGCAAATAAACTTCAAACAGAGAAGCTCTTAAAAAAAAAAGATGAATACTTAGACAATTAATGCTTTTGTTGTAAAGTACATCGAGATCTAGTAGCAACCCAAGAGGAATGTTAAATTGTAGATTTAACAGATTCTTACAAAACAACAAAATAAGAGTAAGAATTTTTTCTCTAAAAATGTATTAGTGCAACCTCTGATATCTACAACATTGTTCACACAGCTTCAGGTTTTGGCTACAAAGCAGCAAATACAAATGTTATTGCTACATACATTCAACCTGAATCAATAGGCTGAATATTAAGGCACTAATGTGATGCTGAGTGAGATAAGAAAGCCTTCTTAAAATTCTCAATTTATAAGATGTGCCAAGTCTTGGTAGAAACTGATGCATTGTTTTATTTCAGTCATCCATTGTTACGGTCTAATCCTGCATCAACTTGAGTTTCCTATATGAAAAAATTGAAAAAATTAACTTTCAATATATCTGCACATAAACCTTCCTATGCTATTTAACATTTCAAGCCTAACAAAGGGAATTTTATTCTTTAAACAGGGTTGACATTAACATGGTTAATCAAGAACCTCAATGGGAAATAAGGATTTTTAAATAATAAATTGTACCATGATTTCACCATACTCAGCAACTCAGTACAAATAATTATCTATTTGCTTAATTTGACTAGAAAACCAAAAAGATGTGACGAAACACAAAGAATTAGATTTTCTCTGACAACAAATTACTTCCTTTAAAAAAAGTTTTCAAATGCTTGATTTGTTAACTCGCTTAGTGATATTGTTTAATGAACCTGACAATTGATTTATTTTGTTATACACTCTCAATTAGTTTCCAATTAAACTACAGACAGGGTGTATGTTTGTCACCTTAATGGATATCAGCCATTAAACACTATCATTGTTAAGCTGGTCTAAGCATAAGGTTCGACGTTTCAGGCACATGCCCTTCTTCAGGCATGTGCCCGAAACGTCGAATCTTCTGTTCCCTAGATGCTGCCTGACCTGCTGTGCTGTTCCAGCAATAAAGTTTCAGCTTTGACCTCCAGCGTCTGCAGACCTCACTTTCTCCTCTAAGCATAAGGACCTGATAGGTACCTATTTATAAAGTTGAGAATCACGTATCTGTTTTCAAAGTCTTCACAAATTATTCTGCCTGCTGCCTTTAAGGACTTATGTAGAATCCAACTCTGTTTTTATACCAATTAAAATACTTGTACTACTTAAACGTTAATTTCTGGGCCCCAGTATAAGGAAAAGCTAATAGGAATAAAGGCTGAAAAGGCACCTGGACGTGATGGTCTGCTTCCCGTGGTCTTAATATAGGTTGCTACATTTTTTGCAATCTTCCAGAATTCCCTAAAATCTGGAAAGGTTCCAACGGGCTGGCAAACTGAAAATGTAACACCATTTCCAAAGATGTGTAGGTCAGGTGAATTGGTCATGCTAAATTGTCCATAGTTGTTAGCAGCATTAGTCAGAACAGCGGGAGGGTTACTCTTGAGGGTCGGTGTGGACTTGTTGGACCGAAGAGCCTGTTTCCATACTGTAGGGAATCTAATTTAATCTATTCTATCACAGAAAGCTGGGACAGAAAACATGGAACTATAGGCCAGTTAATTTAACATCTAACACTGGGAAAATGGTGGAATCCAATATTTAAGGAACTAGTAGCAGAACACTGAGAAATACATCAAACCATAATGACTCTGCCTAGTTATATGAAAAGGAAACCAGATTTGACAAATTTCTTTTTAGGATGTAACAAGCAGGGTGAATAAAGGAAAATTGGTAGGTTATGCCTTTGGATATCCAAAAGGCATTTGATAAGGTGCCACTTAAAAGCTTACTGCTCAAGGATAGAACCCATGGGGGATAATGTGAGCATAAACTGAGGATTGGCTAATACACAAAAATATTCAGATTCACTGGACTCATTCCTAGTTGAGCCTTTATTCATTGGAGTTTAGAAGAATGAGAGATGCTGAGCTGAAAATGTGTTGCTGGAAAAGCGCAGGTCAGGCAGCATCCAAGGAGCAGGAGAATCGACGTTTCGGGCATGAGCCCTCCTTCAGGAATGCACGAAACGTCGATTCTCCTGCTCCTTGGATGCTGCCCGACCTGCTGCGCTTTTCCAGCAACACATTTTCAGCTCTGATCTCCAGCATCTGCAGTCCTCACTTTCTCCTTAAAGAATGAGAGATGACCTTATTGAAGCACAAAATCTTGAGGGGACGTTTGGATGTCTGCACAATGTTTGCTCATGTGAGGGACACTAAAACTAGGACACAGTTTAAGAAAAGAAGTCTTACTTTTAAAGTCAGAGATAAGAAGCTCTTTTCAGGCTCACAAACCATAAGCAGTGGTGTGCAACAGGGATTAGTCCTGGAACTTCAACTATATACAATCTAAATTTATAACTTGAATAAAGCAACCAAGTATATTGCAGCCAAAGTTTGCTAACAATGTAAAGATAGTAAGGAAAACAGGCTGTGGGGCAGAGTCACAATGCTAGTTGCTCCTTATTCACATCACTCCCTACGATGGGTTCACATTAAAACTCCGGAGGTAAAAAAGGTTAATTTAAACTCTTATTTGATTTTGTGCTTACATTGATACTAGTATACATAGTTCTCATATAAAGTATGTTTCAGTAGCGCGATTTGGTTATAATGTTGTTGAAGAATTAGGGAACGGTATTCGAGAATGCCTCTATTCGCAATAGTGAGCTTCCAACGTTTCGCATGCTTCGTTCTGCACATGCCGATGTCAGCTGCCATTAGCGCATGAGAGAGGTACAGTACTATACATTGAGTAGCTTCATCTCAAAAAGCAAGCTAAATGAATGTTCACTGCTCTCCCCCCCGAGACAAGAATATTTTTTCATAAGCCCTGGCTGACTACATTACACTTATACATACCATTTGCCTCTAATTTGTTCTTGAACCTTTATATCACAATCTATTCCTTGATTATCTTTGTTTTGCAAAAAATGGAGGGGCAGTGACAAGAATGTTAGCAAGTGTCCTGGTGATAAAATTGTGGCTGGTGAATGCAAAAGAAAGGCTATAATACTGAAAGAGAAGCTAAGTGTTATAAGCGTGTTTTGAGCATAAGGAGAACATGCGATATAGCTTGCTTAACAGGAATGCACCATTTGAGGCAACGCTGAAAAGATTAAAACAAGCTGCATTGCTGGAACAAATCTGAGTGCCAGCAAATTTGAGAGATCACGACCAAAGGAACTTGGAGATGGAGAGGTTTTTAAGTGCCTGGATAGAAAATCAAACAAAAAAGCGATCTGGGACAACCCTTCTTATCATAAAAGAGAAAGCCTTACCCTTTTATGAAGAAGTAAAGAAAAACACTCAAAAATCGTGCAGATACGCCTGCCTTTAGTGCTAGCAGTGGTGGTTTGCTGGTTTTAAGAACTGTGATGCATCCCATATGTAAAGTTAATTGGTCAACCTGCCTGTGCAGACAAGGTGCATGCGCTGGCATTTCCTCCCATAGTTTAAAACAAAACTGTTGAAGGTGGCTTCACCTTAGATCAATCTTCAGTTTGGATGAGGCAGGTTGATACTGGAAGTGAATGCCAGCAAGAACCTACATTTCTAACAATGAAGCACATCCTCCAGGCTTCAAGGTGGCAAAGGATCATATGACTGTGCTGCTGGGTGCCAATGTCAGTTGAGAATTGAAGCTTAAGCCTGTGGTGGCGTACCAATCTGCGAGTCTCGAAGGGATACCTTAAGTCTACTCTAGGCGTCTACTTCAGGTCAAGTAAAAAAGGTTGGATGATGAGGCAAATTTTTTCTGACCATACTGTTGATGTTTTAGAAGATGGTTTTAGACAGTATTGCAGGCAAAAAAAAAAAATTGGATTTCAAGGCTCTCCTCACCCTGGATAATGTGCCAAGCCATCCTGCCACTACTGGTGAGCTTTCTGAAAACATCAAAGTGCTATTTCTATCTCCAAACACAACCTCCAAACATTGGACCAGGGTGCAATATCAGCTTTTAAAGTTTATTATTTAAGGTGCACATTCAAGAGGCTGATTGCAGCTGATGGGGATAATATGGTTAGTGTTCTTCAATTTTGGACGAGCTTTAACATTAAGGATACAACTGACATTATTGTGGAGGCTTGGAGTGAAGCCAGTAAAGACCGCCAGCATGCAGTTTGGAGGCAGCTTCTCCTGGATTTTTTTTTTCCCAAGATTTTAAAAGGATGTGAACGGTCAGAGGAGCTCCCAAAAATCAAAGAGCAAAGCATTGCCCTTTCAAATCAAGTTGGCTTTGAAGAAGTGGAAAGGGAGGATATTGGAGAGCTGCTTGAGTACCACTGTGAAGACTGTTGCTGACAGGGGTAGAGTGGAAGCTGGAGATGAAAAAGATGAAATCCAGGATGCAGCACCACAAGAGCTTTCCACTTCTCTTTTGTCTTATATCCGGAGGGAAATTGAGAGGCAGTTGCAGCTCTTCGAGGATAATGATTACAAAGCAGAACACTGCAGAGTAGCAGTTCATTCAATAAAATATCATTTGGCATCCTATGAACATAGGGGAGGCGATGGCCTAGTAGTATTATCACTCGACTATTAATCCAGAAACCCAGAATAATGTTTCTGGGGGCCTGAGTTCAAATCCTGCCACGGTAGATGTTGAAATTTGAATTCAATTAAAAAAAATCTGGAATTGAAGGTCAACTGATGACCATGAAACCATTGTCATTGTTGGAAAAACCCATCTGGTTCACTTCTGGCCTTCAGGGAAAGACATCTGCCATCCTTACCTGGTCTGGCCTACTTGCGACTCCAGAGCTACAGCAATATTGTTGACTCTCAACAGCCCACTGAAATGGCCTAGCAAGCCACTCAGCTGTATCAAATCACTAAAAAGTCACAAAGAAATGAAACCAGACAGGGTACCTGGCATCGACTTTGGAACTGGAAAAGACAATGGCACAAACAACCCTGTCAACCATGCAAAGTCCTCTTTACCAATATCTGGGTGTTAGTGCCGAAATTGGGAGAGTTGTCTCACAGACTCGTCAAGCAACAGCCTGACAGTCATTCTTACAGAATCATACCTTACAGATAATGCCCCAGGCACCACCAAATATGCCTGGATATGTCCTGAACCACTGGCAGGACAGACCCAGCAGAGGTGGCGACAGTGATATACAGTCAGGAGAGAGTTGCCCTAGAAGTCTTTGATATCGACTCTGGTCCCCATGAAGTCTCACAGCTTCAGGTTAAACATGGGCAAGAAAACTTCTTAATGGTTACCATGTACCGTGCTCCTTCAGCTAATGAATCAGTACTCCTCCATGTTGAGCAACACTTGGAGGAAGCACAGAGTGTGGCAAGGGTGCAAAATGTACTGTGTGTGGGGGATTTCAATGTCCACCACCAAGAGTGGCTTGGGAGCAGCATTACTATCTCCACCTGCCGCACTCTGTGCTTACTTCACCATTACTCTGTGCATTACTTCACCACCTGCCGCAGACCCAGTTTAGCAGTTAGGACCTGACCTCGAACTGGTCAGGTCAGGTCCTAACTGCTAAACTGGGTCTGCGGCAGGTGGTGAAGGAACCAAGAGGAAAAAACATACTTGACCTCATCCTTACTGATCTGCTGGCTGCAGAAGCATCTGTCCTTATGGAGACGAAGTCCCACCATCACATTTAGAATAACCTCTATGGTGTTGTATGGCACCTTCACGGTGCTAAATGGACAGACCTCGAACCAATGAAACAGCTCAAGACATACATGAGGTGCTGTGGGCCATCAAAAGCAGAAGTGTACTCCAGCACAATCTGTAACCTCATGGCCTGGCATATCCCCCATTCAACCATTACCATCAAGCCAGGGGATCAACCTTGGTTCAATGGAGAGTGCAGGAAGGCAAGCCATGAGCAACATCAGGCATACCTAAAAATGAGGTGTCAACCTAGTGAAGCTACCAAACAGGATGACTTGTGTGCCAAACGGCATAAACAGCAAGTGACAGAGCTAAGCTATAGCACAACCAACCGATCAGATCTAAGTTCGGTGGTCTTTCCACATCCAGTCGTGAATGGTAGAGGACAATTGAACAGCTCATGGGAGGAGGCAGCTCCACAAATATCCTCATCCACAAAGATGGAGGAGCCCAGCACATCAGTGCAAAAGATAAGGATGATGCATTTGCAACAATCTTCAGTCAGAAATGCTGAGTGGATGATCCATCTCAGCATAAAGGAAGATGGTTGTGGAAGGTCAGTCATCTCCGCTCCAGGCCCTCTCCACAGGAGTCCCTTGGGGTAGTGTCCTAGGCCCAACAATCTTCAGCTGCTTCGTCAATGACCTTCCCTCTGTCATAAGGTTAGAAGTGGGGATGTTCACTGATGACTGCAGTGTTCAGCATCATTCACGATTCCTCAGATACTGAAGCAGTCTGTGCTCAAATGCAACAAGATCTGAACAATAGCCAGGCTTGGGCTGACAACTGGCAAGTAACATTTGTGCCACAAATGCCAGACAATGACCATCACCAGTAAGAGATACTCTCATCACCACCCCTTGATATTAAACAGTATTACCACCATTAAACCCCCACTGTCAACATCCTTGGGGGTTACTATTGACCAGAAACTCAACTGGACTCACCACAGAGTGGCTACAAGATCAGGTCAGAGGCTAGGGATACTATGGTGAGTAACAACTCCTGATACTCCAAAGTCTATCCAGCTTTTGGGTGATTTTTGAACGATCGTAAGTGATCTGCCCCGAATTGTCCCAATAATTTTGCTTTCCATATTCTCTACTACCTTCATTTAAAAAAAAACAAAAATAACAGGGGGTTGGAAAACTAAGCAGGTAGACAGAAGAGAGGGAATCAAGGGCAAAAAAGACAATGAGAATGGGAAATAAGAAGTGAGGGGCAGAGAATTCCAGGACAACAATCAAACAGGGCCACGGTTCAAAATAATGTGGCTCAGAATGTTAAAAAGATCAACTTTGGTGCATTTGCAATAAAGTGGATTAATAAGTTGCACAAATGAATAAAAACAGGTATGATATAGCTGGGTATATGCAGATGTAGCTGAGGGAGACCAGGGATGGAAACCGAATAATCAAGATGTTAATACTTTTTTTAGGAAGGACAACAGAGGGGTTGTGGTGGTAGGGTAGCATTGCTGGTGAAGAATGTCATTAAGGCAATAGTGAGAAAGCATATTAGCACTGGTGAAGTGGAATTTATATGGAGAGAAATTAGAAGCACCAAGGGGCAGAAAATGATAGAGATGCATATAGACCCCACAGTCGTGGTAATGTTGGGGTAGGCATGAAACAGGAACTTTGAAATATAAGCAAGAAATTAACAGCTGTAATGGGCGACTTTAATCTACATTTATACTGAGCAAATAAAATCAGTAACAATGTCTCAAGGAGGAATTTCTATAGTGCATATAGGATGACTTTCTGGATCGATATGTTGAGGAACTTACTAGACAACGGCTATCTTGGATTGGGTAGCGTGAAAGGAATAGTTGGTAATCTGAGAGAGGACCCTTGGGGAACAATGACCATAATAGGATAGAATTCTTCATTAAGATGGATTCTGATACTAGGTTTCTGAATCTAAATAAAGGAAACTACAATGGTTTGAGGTGCAAGCTGGCTATGATAAATTGGGAATGTCACTGAAAGGGGGGACCAGTGGCTAGGCAATGGCAAACATTTGAACAGTGCATGGAGGAACTGCAACAATTGTTCATTCCTATTTGGCATAAAATAGAAGGGAAAGGTGGCCCAACTACGTCTAACAAGGGATATTAGAGACAGGATTAGACCCAAAGAAAATAGGAGATCTGAGGATTGGGAGCAGATCACATTTCAAAGGGATTGATTAAAATGGGGAAAATAGAGTAAAGAACAAGCTTCTGGGGAACATATAGAAGATTTTACAATCATTTTGTAAGTATGTGAAGAGAAAAATATTAGTTAAGATGGATGTAGGTCCCTTGGAGGCAGAGGAATATAATGGGGAAACAAAGATAAAGATGAATTGAATACATATATTGGTACGGTCTTCATAAAGCAGAGCATCACCGTGGCTCAGTGGTTAACACTGCTCATAGTGCCAGGGACTTGGGTTTGATTCTACCCTCGAGAAACTGTCTCTGTGAAGCTTGCACAATCTCCCAGGGTCTCTGTGGGTTTCCTCAGTGCTCCAGTTTCCTCCCACAGTCCAAAGATGTGTATGTTAGGTGGATCGGTCATGCTACGTTGCCGATGTGTCAAGGGATGTGCAAATTAGGTGCATTAGCCATGAGAAATGCAGGATTAGGGAATAGGGTTAGCAGATGTGGGTTTGGGTGGGATGCTCTTCGATGGGCTGAACAGCCTGCTTCTGCACTTTAGAGATTCTATGATTCTAAGACATAAAAAAATGTTGATGAATGCAGGGTCTAGGGACAGGGAGGAATCAATTTAGATCAGTATCAGTAGGAAAAATGTTGGGTAAATTGAATGAATTAAATCCCTAGGGCCCAATAATCTATATTCCAGAAAGCTTAAGGAAGTGGACTCCAAAATAGGGGATGCATGGTAGTCATCCTTCAAGATGCTATAGACTTTTTAAACAGTTCCTATGGATTGGCAGGTAAGCCCACTATTTCAGAAGTTTAAAAACACTATTCTAGAATTCTTAGACTGATTAGTCTGACAATGGTAGCAGGGTAGTGCTAGAATCCATTATAAAATATTTATGAGCAGGGCACATGGAAAACAGTAACAGGATTGAACAGGACATTAATTTATGGAAAGGGAAATCATGCTTGACCAATCTACTGCAAATTTTCAAGGATGTCAAGGGAGCGAGTGAATATGGTTTGCTTGGACTTTCAGAAATCTTTGATGAGGTCCCATACAAGAGATTAGCATATGAGAATCGTGATAATGTACTGACATGGATACAGAATTGGTTGGCAGACAGGTAATAAGAATAAATGGATTATTTTCTGAGTTGTAGTCAGTGAGTAGAGGATACCGCAGAGAACAGTGCTTGGCCCCCAGCTACTCACGATCTAGGTTAATGATTTAGATGAGGGAACTAAATGTAATACCTCTAGGTTTGCAGATGACACAAAACTAAGTGAAAGGGTAAACTGTGAGAAGGATGTAGAGATGCTTTAGTGCGATTGGGACAAGTTGGGTGAGTAAGTGCATTGGAGGTGAAGTATAACGTGAACAAATATTTATCCACACGGTAAGAAAAACAAGACAACAGATTATCCAATTAGCCATAAACTGAGAGGGAAATGTGCAATGAGACCCAGGTGTCCTTGTACATTAGTTGCTGAAAGTAAGCATGCAGATGCAGCAGGCAGAGAAGGCACATGGTATATTGGCCTTTGTAGCAAGGGGGATTTCAGTACAGGAGGATTGACTTGCTACAAAATTTCATAGGCCTTGGTGTGCCCACACAGTGCAGTTTTGGTCTCCTTCCCTGGGTAAGGATGTTCTAGCTACAGAGGGACTAATTCCTGAGATGACAGGACTGACTTAGAAGAGGACTAGATTGGTTCGATTGTTGGCAAAAAAAAAAAAATCCCTTAATTTTGAAGTGTCAATTGCATCAAATATGCATTTCAAGACACCTTTTCCATGAAATTGAGAGTTGATTCAAAACCTCTCTTTTACATAAAAAAAAGTGTCTCAATGATTGAGTAGCTGGGAGCCAAGCACTTATCTCTGCAGCACTTCTCGTCACTGGGTGCAACTCAAAAAAGCCTCATGAACTGCAAATTATATTTTATGATCTTGTCTCAGTATAATTTTCTGTAGATAGAAACCACACCAATTAACCAAGTGTAACCATTTAAAATTTAACCATTTGAGACCAATGAAGTTACACAAATACATTATCATGCTGTAGAGGAATATTGACTGTAAATTCTAGCGCCCCTACCCCCATTGGTTTTCCAACAAGTTCATTATTGTTTCATTTCTTTTAATAAATTTTGATCAAGGGATGTTCATCTTGGGACTAGAAAACAATAAAAGGCCATTTAGCACTAGAACGTCACCAATCAATATCATTTGGGATTTTTAAAGCTATGTCTGCTAATAGCTTTGACAGATTTCTGTACTCAATTTCAGTTATAAAATTAAGCAAAAATTGCCATTCATGGAAAGTACAAATTTAATACTGAATAAAGTATTATGTCCTAATTTCACTCCTGCAGGGCCTTGCTTTAATTTTTAGAACTCAACTCCTCTGTCTAGATTCTCCTACTTGGAAGAAATAGTTCCTTTCAATCTACCCTACTAGTCGCTCATAATAGCTTGAAAAATTTGATCAAATCAGCCCTTACATTTTTAATTAATTGAATAAAACCTTAGTTTGTTGAATCTCACTTTGCAGCAGGACGCCTAGCATCCAGGTATCATTCCATAACATTCAATTCCCATATCAATATATTTCTAAGATGTGGTGCTGGACTTGTTGCGATCTCCAGGTCAGATTTAATAAGTGCTGAGATATAGCAGAGGCAGGTTACAATTTAATGCAGAGTAAAGTTGACTTTGCTTGTTCAAAAAAAGTGCGCGCAATATCTACATAGGACCAGGGCGATTTTTTTTGTTTCCGTGTTTCCCACGACAGCCAACCTATGGTCTTATAGATATCACAAAGTACTGCCAGTTTTGGCTCTATGTCCACTAATAACTGTCTTAAGACTGTTCATTGCTATTGAATTAGAAGTCAGAAGATTTTCATCACATCCTGAACAGGATTTTAAAATCCAGAAGTCAAGTCATATCTAACCCACTCCAGCCCATACTATACAGAAACTTACAACTTCAGCCATCTACTCTGACAGGGAATTTCAAACAAGTGAATAATGTTTGCTGAGATTATTTAATATAAATAGACATGGCTTCATTGGCCTCACTGGCCATACAGAAAAATGCATGTGCACAGAATAATGGCAAAGCGCCAGTGGATAAAAAAAATTACATCTTTAGATACAGTAGTTTTATTGAACTAGCTTTTCATTTTACTCCACTGAATCAGAGTCATAACTTCAGACTTCAATAAATAACAAAAAAGTAGAGGGAGAATGGCCGAGGTTTTAATCTTTCTGCAACACTGAATTTTTGAAAAATGGATTAACCTTACCTATTTGAAATGGTAATTGATTATATGGTAGTCTTTGTTTAACAGACGACCGTCTCAACCTCTTCACTGTCACGGCAGTTGTGCTCACACCTTGGCATCTTTTCCTTTTTCCAGCATTACTCTTCATGATGTCTGCATTTTCTTTTTGTGAATTACTTTCATTGACTAGATTACTGTTGCTACTCAATGAAGGGAAGTGATCGCTGTCAACTTGACAGGGCTTTGACCACTTGCTAGAAAAGTGCTGAACTTTTTTAGATGGCGAACTGTCTAATCCATTCTCATTACTTGTCCTTTCTTTGTGCTTTCTCTTTCCTTTCAGTTCACATAAATTAGGACATGTAGAGTTTAAGCTTTGTGTTTCAAATGCATTAACTTCATGAACATTTAATTGACTGCATGAGTCATTTTTTTCTTCAGTGTACCTCTGAAGGTTACTTGTGCCTTTAGTATCAGATGATCTATTTTTGGACTGCTGCCAGACATTGTAATTTCTTAAATGGCTGTGTTCCAGAGAGTTTATCTTCCTTAGAAACACTCTACACTCTTTAAAATTCCCCAGTTTCCAGTTTACATTTTGGCAAGTGTTTTTTTGCTTCCCTTCCAGAAAAGATTCTTGTTCTGAATGTTTTGCTATGGATTCAAATTTTTCAGTTCGTTTGCATTTGGAATAGTTTGTTGAATTTATGTTCTGTATGGTGGCACAGTCAGATAAACCAATATCGATGCTATTTCTAGGTTTAAGTTTATCTTTGCTTTCGTTTTCCTTTCCACTGGACAGTAATACTGGCTCTCCTTCAGGTGGAAAGCTATTGATTTCAAGCTCAGTTTTTTTGCTATTGTTGCTGACTGTTTTCGTAGAGTTTGGTTTTAGATTTTGGTATCGTGGATTTCCATTTACACATTTCCATTGTTCATACTGAACTCTATGATGGTGTGACAATTCTGTGTGACTTGAATGTTGTGGTTTACAAAATCGTAAAAGCTTCCTTCTGGCTTTACAGACTTTTAAATTGGACATTCTGCTTGACAGAGTGAAGTGCGTTCTTAGTCTTACAGGAGATTCTAGTGCAAATTTTTTAAGGTGCTTTTTAAAATGCTCTGCCTGAGGACTTGGACAAGTATCAACTTGACTTCCTGCTGTTAAAATTCCTTGAGCATTCAGAACTTCAATAGGATCACGTGCATTTTCTTTTCTTACAATAGATAAGGAATGAGTTTCTGTTGTTTGCATAAACCATGTACAAATTTTATCCATATTACAATTTTCTTGAAACAACATTTGGATTGGAGAAACCTGAACATGCTTATTATCACCCACAATCACCACAGATTTGGTTGTTCTTCCTAACTGAATTGGATATTTTCTTTTGTCAGAAGCATTCAACTCTGCAGGATCAACAGGAAGCCAACCACGGTTTACCTGTTCAAATTGCATGTCAAGTTCCTCCTGCAAAGTTTGTTTTGAAGTGGAGGTGTGCCACCATTTCAGTGAATTGTTCGGTATAAAAATTGGATCTGCTGATAGTTCTGAACTAC
Organism: Chiloscyllium plagiosum; assembly: GCF_004010195.1. Taxonomy (NCBI): domain Eukaryota; kingdom Metazoa; phylum Chordata; class Chondrichthyes; order Orectolobiformes; family Hemiscylliidae; genus Chiloscyllium; species Chiloscyllium plagiosum. The sequence continues at coordinate 112,850,778 of NC_057710.1, read as the reverse complement.
AGCCAAATTCAGCTACTTCATGTGTAGTTTCCTCTTTATTATTCCCTAATGTAACATTAGAGGTGGCGTTTTCAGATACCATAGTAACATTCAAATTTCTGATTTTAGCAAGTTCATTCCCTGCTTTGTTTAAAAGCAGTCTCCGAGATTTGTGTACCAAAGCACTACTTTGAGAAAACGAACTGGAGCTTGCAAAGGAATGCAGGAAGTGTAGAGATGGTTTTCTGAGTCTCACAGATTGCCTCAAGGGTAGGACGGATTTTGCTTTCTTGTCACCAAGGCTTTCCTTTGAACTTGTTTCACAATCATTTTGGATTCTTGCAGATGATTCACCATCTTTGGTTGATGCATCTACAAATAATTTATTTGAAGGTGAAGACTCTTGGACCAATGGAGGTAACACACTATTAATACTAACTTTTCTTTCCTGAGGTGATACTGCATCAACAGTTACTGATATACCTGAAATTTTCACTTTTGCAGGGCGCCCAGGCTTTCGCTGTCCACTATTAAAAGTTTTAACAGTAGTCAGCTTACTGTTTGGACAAATAGCATTGCCACTGGTATGAAGCGAAACAGTTTTATCTTTAATGGGTCTCACTAAATCAAACTGATTTTCGCCTTGGATTAAAGATGATGCAGAACTATGAGGTTTATCGTCAAATCCCTCTGCAGGGTCCTGCACCATTTCTTCTATTTGTTTCTCATAAGTTTGTTTTAAATCACTTTCAGTAGCATTAACTACAATTTTATCATTCTCGGACACAAATCTTTTGAACCGTCTTGATCTTCCATAGACAACAGTAATTCTAATATTGCGGTTATCGCCTGTTGAAGATAAATGTACTGTACTGTCTTTTTCACTATCTGGAGCTTCAGCTGTACATTCGACAGGTTCTGACAGTTCTACTTTAGGTTTAGGTGGTCTGCCCTTTGGCCTTTTTATCTGTTTTTCCACAGGTGGCCCTAGTTTCTTGGGACGACCAGGTTTACGTTTTAGAATAGATTCATCCATTTCCTTTGAAGTCACTGACATTTCTATTACTTGATCAGTAATTTCAACTTCAGCATTTCTTGTATAACTGTTTGAATAAAAAGCAGAACTATTACAACTACAGGTATCAATTTCAAGATTGCAATTTACTTCCTCACATGCTGAAGAACTTTCTGAACAACTCTGCAAACATTCTGCTGCATTACCACTTTCAGCTGTTGAATTTGGGAAGCATTCCACTGTATTATCATTTCTCGGACAAGGATTCTGAAAATATTCTGCCGTATTACTACTTTCAGCAGCTGACAAATTACTTTCCTCTGGTGCCTTAAGGAAAACATTCTCAAGATCAAGGTTTGAAATACAGCTGGTTGTATCAAGCTTAGAAGAGTCTACAGACGTCAGTGTATATTTAATTCCTTTTTCACTGCTTATCTTAGAGAGAAACATTAGTTTTATGGGGCTGCTGTAGCTACTTGGACAAATATGGCCAGTTTTGTTCACAGAACCAGTATTCTCAAGAACTGAGCATTCACATGTTGCATGCTGTAGATGATCAGGCTTGCCAAATTCCTCTGCAGAGTCTTTTTGCTGCAATGGAGAAATTACACTCAGGTAGTCACTGCCAAGTGATTTAGACTCTAGTATATTTGTGGCTCCAGATTCAGGTGAACTGGACAGTAAATTGTTAACTGCATTCTCCAAAATTCCATGCTTGTCCACAAATTTGGAATTATCCTTAGTGCAACAGTTAATACAAATATCAGATTGTGCAGGGCCATTACATTCCGTGGAACAAACAGCTTCCACTGGGTCAGCATTCAACACAGTAGTTGTCTTTTGCTTTTCATTATTGCATTGATCCACAAGTTCATTTGGTTGTTGTGATGCATGATGTACCACCTCAGGTAAATTAGGTTCATTTCCATGATTTTCATTGCTTATGTTATTTATGCCTTTCAGAAGTTCAGGTTGACTAGAAGTTGATACTTCTAAACTTTCAGTCACTTCATACACAATTATATTGCCCTGTCCATTAAGTAGCTCTTGCGTCATGGGGCTGTCAGCGTTAGACATTTTACAAGGATTACTCGCACAGTCCAGATCAGGTTTTTTTGTCTTAATAGGTTTACGCTGGGGATTTTCTGAAAAACAAGCAGCATAAAACATTTTTCTAGGCTCAGTAATGTATATAGAAAACCTTTCTGGAGGCAGAATATTTCGTTTGGCCCTGCCAATATTTGACCTACAATCTATCTTCTCTGAATTTTGCAAGACCAGAGGCACATCTGTACAACCAGGTCCAACCATTGAGTTGTCAGTGCTATCCCTGGGAGTCTCAACATCCATTTCAGTTACCTCAAGAATGTTTAACAGATCTAAGTCTGAACTCTCTGATGAATTTAAGCATTCTACCACATCTCTCGATTCATCCAAAACACTATTTTCAGATAAGTTCTTAACTTCAGTTTTGTACTGATCAGGCAAACTACTAGGATGTTTATTTATGTTGTTCGCATTTTGCGAATCTTCACTGATGGATGAATATTCTCTGGCTAGTGAATTTGCATCTCTAATGCTGCTCCTTGCTAGCCGCTTTCCAAATTTTTCAGGTGATTTCTTACTTGAAAAAAGCTGGTCAAAATTTGCAAGGTCTCTCTTTATTTGCACTGTTTGACGTCGAGATAATGCAGAATCTGGAGAGTTATGCAGAGCAATTAATGTTTCTTGACGTTTCCGAAAACGGGTTTGAATTATTCTGTTTTCCTCATGCTGTCTAAGTAACTCCATTAGGCTATAATCACTGACCTTTGCTTTGTGTAGTAAAGTGGTGGCAATTTCTCTCAACTTAAAACTACCATTACTGCCTTGATAAGAGTCATTGTTGAAGAGATTGGCCAAAATCTGGCCATCATCGGTTGTTTCTATCGTTTTCAATTTTTCATTTATTCGTTCCATTACCTCCTGAAACGAAGCAGAACTTCCACCTTTTTCCAGATCATTCTCAGAGTCTGGTGATCTACTAATTTCACTAACTGCCACAAATTCATCCTTTCTTTCCTCGATTGTTTCTGCAAATTTTAGCTTTGCTGGAGTTTGGCTTGAGATTGCTGAGTCACAATCATTTTCCTCTTCTGGTGAAAGAGAGGGAGGGTGAGTAATAGTAAGTTCAATACTGTTAGCATCCAAAGCTGAAGCAGTTTTGCTCATTTCATCAATTTCAAACTCATCAGTTCTTACTGGTGATAAAGGTGGAGGGGATGGGCTTCGTGGTTTACTATAATCCGTGACATTACTTGGGAGGGTCGAAGATTCTATTGTTTCTATGTTGAAAGTCTCTCCATCTGGAGGTTCACTGCAAGCTTGAATGGTAGTTCCTTCAGCATAAGTGCATCCAGACAATTGTTTATAAGACCCAGTACAAATCTGGTAGATATTGCTTCTGTTACACTGTTTGCAAACTCCATTACTTATTATTGTGAGATAGCCATGAGTATCTTTTTTGCATGATAAACAATGTAGGTTTTTCAAGCAGCAAGAAACCCATGGAAAAGGAACTTGCTGTACAGTTCGCAAGGTGCAATTTTCACACCATCTGAATCTGTTATAATTACATAATCCCTCACTACTTTTATTTTCATTGAACTCAGATGAGGAATTTTTAAACTCTGCAATTCTTTGATCTCTGTATTGCACATTGGAAGTGCCTTTCTCTTGGATTAGACACTTAAGCATTGTAGTAAGAAGTTTCCGATGATTAGGGCATAAAGTAGATAAAATTTCATTTAATGTTCCATGATTTATGCAACCAGTTTTCTCAGTAGAGTTGGACACCACTCCTGCATCAGTTTCCTTCTTAAAACTGCAAAAATAAATAAAACACATGATTACAATATTTCTTCTAGCAAGGTTACAATTAATAATGACGACTAAGCTGTTTAAATACATCACTAAAAACATTACACTGGAACGTCAAATGTTCAAAATCAGCTCCTTGAAGTAGACATGCTCACTCGTAAAAAGAGAGTTTGTAATTGACATGATACTATGCCAAAATCTTTATATATACAGATATACACATCCTGCAAAAAAGACAAATATCACAACTATAGCATTTTTCACAGATATTAGTTATTTGTACACAAAGGGGATATTATTGCCAGTTATGAAGTTGTCATGCATAATTAGATTTAAGAACAAGGTCAAACTGGACAAATTCGCAGAATAAGTTCATTGGTTGAGTTATTTAACGAACAAAAATATACTACTGAATTACACTACTGAATTATTGAGTAAGCGTTTCTCAACATGATACCTGACATGCATTACGCATGACTACTGGACATGAAATTAAGTTACTAGATCATTCTAAACAAACTTACAATATTACATTAATTTTCAAGGTTATAATAATTTGCCAGACCTGCTTCCATTTTTGCGTATGTTTGTACAAAGATGTGATCCGTGCAAATTGTTAACCAAGTTATTCTGCAGCATAGTAAAGATTAAAAAAAGATGAAACTCGAAAAATGCCTGACAAATACCAACGTAGATTAAAGTAGTACTCAATTTTCAGGCAAATTAGATCACACCGTTTCTTGAAACAAAGCATTATTTTAAATAACATTTAGCCTTTATAAAACAGATATTTGAGAGCAATGATGAACATAGGTGACCGGCATCTTTGGTGAAAATTTTCTTGGACTTAATCTGTTAGAATTACTGAACTGTACCTGAGATTAGTAAAAACAAAAAAGTTTTATATCTCAGAAGCCAACAAACTTGTTTCTATGATCTGACTGGTAACCAGTTTATATTAGCCAATTCATCTCACTGTTGACTGCTGATGGAGTTACCACGAGGCAATAGAGAATTTCTTTTCAAACTGTCTTCTAGGATGTTCAACATAATAATTCTTCTGAGAAATGTAGTATTAAATTACAATTAACTTAACATATGCTGGGAAATAGATTTTTAAAAAAATTCCTAGTTAACATCAATGCAGCTGAAATAATGACTTGGATAAACTTATAGCTTTAATTTCCAGTACACCTTAATCAACCTCAGAAAAATTCATGTCGCCTTCTGACCCGGCCATTAAATATGACATTTCTGTTCTCAACCCCATTTCTTCAAGTTTAACTTGCATTCCTAATTTAGATCCAAGCTATGAGCAGACAGACAGTAGCAGTTCAAGGCAGCAGTTCGCCACCACCTTCTCAAGGACAACTAGAGATGGGCAATAAATGCTGGCTTACCAGCGAGACCCACGTCTCATGAGTGAGTAAAAAAAGTAAAATATAAAATTCATTCACTATAAAAAAAACTGTTAAACTTTCAATTCGCAGCCTTGCGGTTTGACGGAAGGAGATCAATAGAAGTACCTCAGTCTTGTGCTATTTGGAAAGACAAAGCTATGTATTACACAATTCTAATGTGACCTAATTCCATAATATATCTTTAATACTTTACACAAACACACTGACATTAAGCAACAATGCATCTCTATGAATGGTTTAATTTACCTGCATGCAAATAGAAACATGTGCACTGAGATAAATCTATTAGTGTTAGTTAATTGGCAATAAATCAGAACCATTGCCTGTTAAGAACAATTACTATAATACATTAATATACCCTTCCAAGAATCAGGTCAAAATTATGGGGAAAAATGGTCTAGAGTGATACCTTTTGGCAAGTTGTACTGAATAAAAATCATACTTTATTTGAGTCTGTAATACATGATTGGAAACCCCAAAGAAAGTTTAATCAGAAACACAACAGCTTCTCATTGTTCTGAACCACTAGTTGTGTGGACATTTATTCAATAGATTCAAGCAACTTTCATAATTATTTCACAGTAGAAGAAAATTAGAAGATACATTTGGCGCAGTAAAACAATTATTACTGTTTATAATGTTTGTAATGTAACTGAATACTTCTGAAATGCAGACTCTCTCCTAAGAATTCTGGTTGGAAAAGTTGCAATGCAATTGGAATCTTATCTTTCAATTTGATATATATTAACCATCCATCTTATTTTTCCACTTGGCTTTGAAGATTCCAACTGCAGTCAGTGGGCTACGTTCAAATTACTTTTTGATTTTGAGAAGCAAAGTTTTAATGATTTAAAAATTTGGTTTCATTCACTGCTCAATAACTTACTGTGATTAACCATTCAAAATATAGTCATTGACGCTACTTGGAATTTTCAAACTTATTGCTAAGACATTAATAAAGCAATATAAAAGCCACCCTTGTCACTGAAACATACCAATTTCACAGATTTACAAAACTCATTATACAAATACTTCCCATTAAGCTATTCAATATTAAATATATTTCAAAAGTCAGAATCACAATTGGTGTTGCTGCTCCTATGTATCTGCTGCCCTTGTCCTTCTAGATGGTAGCGCATCTCGAAGATGGTACATATTGCTACTACTCTGTCAACAAACAAACAAATAATCAAGCAGGCTGGTTTGTCCTGAATGATGTCAAACTTCTCGAATGTTATTGGAACTGTCCTCGTCCAAGTAAGGGGGGGAACATTCCATCACTGGCCTTACAAATGGTAACAAAGTCAGGAGAGGAGTTACTTGCTGCAGGATTCTTTGACTTATTTTTGTAGCCATACTACTTATAGGCATAGTCCAGTTCAATTTCTACCCAGTGGTAGCCCCCAATACATTAATCATGGGGGTACAGTGATAGTAACGGCAACTGAATGTCATTGGATAATGACTCTTGTTGGAAATGATCATTGCCTGGTACCTTTGTGACACTTGCCATTTGTCAGCCCAACGGTGGATACTGTCCAGGTCTTGTTGCATTTGGATATGGACTGTTTCAGTATCTAATTAGTGAATGTGCAATATTTAGCAATCAACATTCACACTTCTGCTGTTATGATGGAGAGAAGGTCATTGAAACAATGAAATGACAGAGCTTCAACAACCACAACCATTTCTCTTCACTTGCTAGGGCTCACACACAGTCAAGTGTGGTGTCGATGTTCAGGCCAGCCTCACACACTCACCTCAAATTCAGCTCTTTTGTCCATGATTGAATCAAGGCTGTAAAAAGGTCAAGAACTGAGTGACCCTGGTGGAGCCCAAACTGAACATCAAATATCATCAGCAAGTACTGCTTGATAGCACTGTTGATGACACACTCCATTTTACTGGTGATAAAAAAAAGATGGTATGGCAATCAGCCAGGTTTGGATTGGTCTTATTTTGCGTGTACTCCATGTAACAATGTTCCATATTGTTGAGTATATGTTACAGTCATAATTGTACTTGAACAGCTTGTCTAGGGTCACAGCAAGATCTGGAGCACAAGTCTTGAGGACTATTTCCAGAATGTTGTCAGGGCCTATACTCTGCAGTATCCTGTGCCCTGAGTAAATGGAGTAAATCATATTGGCTAGAGACTAGCATCTGTGATAGAAGACCTCTGAAGAGGACCACTTTTGACTGAAGATTGATACAAATACTTTCCCCTTGTCTTTTGCACTGAAATCACCTAGCGTGTTGTTCAATTGTCCACTACTATTCACAACTGGACATGGCAGGACTGATCTGTAGTTTGTGAAACTGCTTAGCTGTATCTATCACTGACTGCTTATGCTTTTTGACATGATGTAGCCTTCATTTGCAGCTTCACCACATTGACATCCCATTTTTAGGTATGCCTGGTGTTGCTCCTGACATGTCCGCCTGTAATTTTCACTGGTCCAAGGTTAATACCCTGGGTTGATGGCAATGGCAGAATGCTGGGCCATGAGGTTGCAGATCATGTTAGGAATGCAATTTGATCACTGCTAATGACCCACATGCTTCTTGGGCACTCAATCTTGAGTTGCTACATGCGTTTGAAGTTTATCCCATTTAGCAGGGTGACAGTGCCACACAACACACCAATGAGTGTTCTTACAGTGCGAAGAGAGAACTTCCTCTCCACAAGGGCTATACAATGGTCACACTCGCTGATACTATCACAAGTAGGTGCTGAAGATTAGTGAGGAAGACAAGTATCCTTTGCTTATTCCCTCACAATCTGCCACAGATCCAGCTCTGCCCTTTAAGGTGCTAACTCAACTTGTAGTGGTTCAGCTAAGCCACTCATGACAGATACTGAAGTATCTGTCACCTCAACTATATTCTGTGCCGTGCAATCCTCAGTGCTTCCTCCAAATGATGCTCAATATGGAGGAGTACTGATGTATTAGTCAAGGGAGGGCAGTACATGATAATTTACATAATCCCTTGCCTATGCTCGACATCAGACATCCCTCCTGACTGTGCTGCCATCTCTACTGGGTCTAATCATTGCAGTAGGACAGAATACACCCAGAAACAGCAACAATGTTGTCTGGAACATTATGTATAAAGTATGGTACAATGAGTACGATTACATCAGGCTGTTGCTTGTCCCAGTCTGTGAGACAGTTCTCTCAATTTTGGCACTAGCCGTCAGATGTTACGGAGGAGGAATGTGAAGCGCCGATAAGGCCGTATTTGTCATTGTTGGTAATGGGGTCTTACTTGATGCCAGGTAGTCTGTCGGGTTTCATTCCTTTTTTCTTTCCTAATGTTGATACAACTGAATGGTTTGTTAGGACATTTGAGGGCAGTTATGAGTTAACCATATTGCTGTATGTCAGGAGTTGCACATAAGATAGACTATGTAAGAATGGGGATTTCCTTCCTCAAAAGGACACTAGGGAACCAGATGGATTTTTTTTAAAAAAAATGACAATTGACAATGGTTTCACCCTCAGCATTAGACTTTTAAATTTGAACCCAATAAAAATCTGGAATTAAAAGGGGTGGTATCAATGTCTTTGTAATAAGGTTCAATAATGCACTTATGGAGGGATTAAACTAAACTAGTATAGAATGAAAGTGGTTTAAGAAACATTGCAAGGAATACAAAGGCAGAAATACAATGCATGCATCTAAATGCACAAAATGTGATGAATAAGGTTGATAAAACTACAACAAAAATTGGGATCTAAATATGGTGAGAAGTGGACACTAGAGTATATCGTGTTCAGTAAAGATAAGGAAGGAAAAGGTGTGGGGTGGCAATACTGATTAGGGAACATAGTGAAGTGTTGGCAAGAGGGAATATCCTAGAGGGACAAGGAAGATTCAGTTTGCATAAAGTTAAGAAATAAAAAGGATTCTGTTCACCTTATAGCAAGAGAAATAGAAGAATAATTCTGCATGGCAAGTAAAGATACACCATGAGTATAGTGTGGTGATATTGGAGCATTTAGATAACCCAAATATAATTTAGGTCCTTTTGAACAAGGACAAAAAAGATAAGGAAAGCAAAACATCGGAAATAGGAATGGGGTAGACAACATATCCAGTTTAGCTTGTTCCACCATTTTACATAAATCTTGGGCTTCAACTCCATTTTCCTGCCCATAATTCATACCCTTTGATTCCATGAGGCAAAAGTGTCTACCCCAGCCTTGTGAAAGCCACTCATTTTTCTGAACTCGAGAAGAGAACAAATTTACTCAACCTTGCATCACTAGACAGCTCCCTCATCTCAAGGACTAATTTACTGATTAGTGAAGCCAGGCTTTGATCATAATGTCGATGGAAAATATGAAACAATAAGAAAGGTCTGTAGATGTTGCATGTCAGGGGAATTCTTTGTGATTCTTCAAGGTCAAATACATACAACACATTGAGAAGGGAGGTACAAGCTGACGACTTTTGTGGACAAGATAGTTAAGCAAAAGACTGTTCCCACTAGCTCGTGGCCCAAGGACAGAGTCACAAATTTAAGGTTCTGGGCAAGAGATGCAGAGAGGCAAAAGAACTTTGCATAATGAAAGAAAAATCACAAAACTTTCTCAGGGTGGTGAAGGCTGAGAATGATTTCAGAAGGAAACTGAATGAGTACTTGAAGGAAATAAGCTTGCAGGGCTAGAGTTATAGAATGGAGGAATATGACAGAATGGAAAATTCCATGCAGAGTCAGCACAGATGGGCCCATTGGCTGCCTTGTGTGATGCAATGATTATGATTGGTTAACATCTTGAAGTAAATTAACAGCAGTGTTTTCAACAAGGATGGCTTAGCATATTGCAACTGTACTTTTTCATACCGTTCTTGTTCCACAGGCAGCCTAAGAAGGTGCAATAGAAACAAATGAGCAATTACATTGAATCTGAAAAGGCGGCTAGTTCAGGCATTAGACCATTCCTTCCCACTACAATTAAAGACATAGTACTTCCACTGTTCATGCATTCTTCATTTCATTTGTACTGATTTGTTACCACTACTCTACAATGCAAGTCACATTTGAAGTGGTGGCCCTCTTCATCTGGTAACTGTGCCTTGAACTGCTTTCTATATAATGAACTCACAGGTAAGGTCCTAGAGAAAATGCCAGTGCCCATTCTTCAGAACGGAACAGCAGGATACTTAGACAAGCATAACACAATCAAAACAGAGCCAACATTGGTTTTGAGAATAGGGAACTGGTACATGTAATGCATTTGGATTGCCAGAAGGCATTCAATAAAGTGCCACATGAAAAGCGTATTGCAGAAGATAGGAGCTCATAGTATTGGGGGTGGGGAAGAATGGAATCTATTACCATGGATTAAGGATTGATTAACATAAAGATGATAGAATTGGGATTAATGGATCTTTTTCAGGTTGGAAAGCTGTAACTAGTGCAATACCACAAGGATCAGTCCTACTGCCTCAACTATTTAATATCTATATTAATGAATTGGAGGACAGCCAGATGGCGAGCTATCCAAACTTGCTGATGATACAAAACAAAAAAAAGATAAAAATCGGTAGGAGAACATGTGGTGAGAACATCAGAAATCTGCAAGGGGATCTAGATAAGTTGAGTGTGTGCATAAACTTAGTGTTTAATGTAGAAATGTGAGAAGTCATGCACTTTGATAGGAAGAATCAAAAGGCAGACTTATTTAAATGGCAAGCATTGCTTTAAAAAGTGCAGCGCAGAGGCATGTGTTTTATGCGTGAAACACAAATTAGTGTTTGGCTACAGCAAGTAACTAAATTCGAATTTTGGCCTTCACTGCTCAGGGGCTCAATTTTAATAACAGGCAGATCTGTTAAAATGCAGAGGGTGTTGGTGATGCCACACCAGGAGTTTTAGTCCCTGTATTTAAAGAAATATAAAGCTGTTCAAAACAGGTTGACTAAGCTGATCCCTGAGATGAAGGGGTTGACTTTTCAAGAACAACTCAACAGCTTAGGCTTTTATTCATTATGGCCGTTGAGAAGATGCTTCCACGAGTGGGAGAGTTTTGAACTCCAGGACATAGTATTAAGTGAATGTCTCCTTATTTGGTTACTGAGATGCAAAGGAATTTCTTCTCCCAGAGGATAATGAATGCCGAGGATAATGAATGCCTAGAATTCTCTATTGGAGAGGGCTGTGGAGGATATATTATAGCATTTAAAAAAGATAGACTTTTGAAATTTGAGTTGAGGCCTGAGGCAGATAAGTTTGATATTGTCGAGTAGCAGCACAGAGCTGTGGAGCCGAATGGCTCCTGCTGCACCAATATCTTATTACCTTAAACCTGTTCATGACTGATCCGAGTGCTCCACAGTCTTGCCCATCACTAATGACCTTTTAACCACTTGCATATCAAAAATCTATCCACTTCTGACTTAAAAATATTTAAAGCCAGTCATTCCTCCAACTTCTGGAGGAAGAATTCCAAACACACAAAGCTCAAAATAAACTTATTGGGTCTTAAAAGGTCAAGCACTTATTTTTAAACATTTAATCCTAGCCCTTCATTTTTCCATAAGAGGAATCATTTCTGCATCCTCTTGTATGTCTCAATTCATTTATCTTGTACTCTTCAAAATGCCAGCAGATACATGCCTACTCTGAACAATCATTCCTCAGCAGACAACCCACACATTCCATGTATTAGTCCGGTAAACCTCATCTGACCTGCTTCGAATGCATGTATAGTTTTCCTTAAACTAAGAGACCAACATTATATATGATACCTCAAACTTGTCTCACTGGTGCCTTATATAAATAACGCATAAACTCCTTACTTTTGTATTCAATTCCCCTGAAGAAACAATAATACAATTACCTTTGCTAATAATTTGCGGTACGTGAATGGCAACCTTTTGCAATTCAACCAACTGCATTTCAGAGTTCTGCAAACTCACTTTTTTAATATATTATTCAGCCTGACAAAACGGACAATTTCACTATACTCTATTTTCCAGATCTTTGCCCACTCAAAAAAACTTATAAAAAACCTTTTGCAGCCTCTTTATGCCCTCAACTTCTTCGATAACTTTGATAATGCACAGATAGCTATCATATTCTCAGTTCCCTAAACCAAGTCACATATGAAATTACAAAACATTGAGGCTGCAGCACAGATTCTGGTGGCTTGTTACACATTATATCTTACCACCCAGAAAATGACTTATGCTTATTAGTAGCAGCCAATCCTTTATCCATGCCATTTCATTATAACCATACAACATGAGATTTTATTTTCCACAATAATCTTTGCTGGGGCACCTTATTATAAGGTTCAGGAAATCTAAAGGCAATGTATCTATCAGTTCCCAATTATTCACGATTCACTTCTTTAAAGAAGTTTGATAAGTTGGTTGGAAGCTTGATGATAATCATCACTTTATTTTTCACTTTCTGTCGAACCAACTCTTTGTTGAGTTTAAAATCTATAGAAACTCCTGCCATCTGATAATATTTCTAGCTAGCTTGTATTATCTTTTCTCTTCTCACTAGTAATATTTTGGCTTTTTAAAAAATATTGTCCAATCTTCAGACCTGGGCCTAAAGTTCTAGTTACAAAATTAAGACACACCAAATGGAATATAAAGCATTTTTAAGAGTTGGGAATAAAGCTAGTTTTGTGGACAGATATTCACTTAAATGGTTATGTAAAACACAGAATCAGGCAAGTTGCAGTAAGATGCATTTTACACATATACACAGGGTTTTCCCATTTATTAGTTTTCAGGCATGCAGGATATTTGCACACAGACTTCACATTTTTGCTCAAATAACCAAATTAAATACTAGTTGTATTTACCAAGAATTCATTTTTAGTCAAACTAGCTTTAGTCTTTGACTGCAAATCATTGTATAGAGTTTCATCCCCTCTAGATTTAACTAGATTTAACTTAGGATTTTCATGCTAATCAATAATTCCATTTCATGCTATCCACTACGTGGCACTGCAGGCAAGTTCTTAACAAGTTGCTTGTGCAGCATCAGCTCAATGATCCATATTGTCCATCCTCCAATAAAAAAAATCTTTTTCAGGTATTATGCACAAGATCCTCAAGCAACACCAATATGAAGCAAACTTCCCCCTCCTAATCTCACCCTGTCTGGAAATGTGCATCAATTGTTTTTTTTGTCAGCAAATGCTCATAATATCTACATCAATAAATCCCAAGCTCAAACTAGTGAACAATTTTTTGAAAAAAAAACTTTGTCCGACTGTTTTCACTTTGATCAGGATGTTTTCTTGTTTCAAATCATCTCAACTCTCAGGGACCTCAACCATTCAACTGAAATCCATTTCTGTAATATTAGCTATTTTGGCTTCTTTCCCAATATCCTATGGATTTATAGCTCACTTAATTCTAGTATCAATTTGCTAACAAAGGTTACATCATTTGCAGCTAAAAGACCTCCCACCAACTATACAATTACATCAAATTCTCTTTCTCAGATCATGGTTCCAAATACTAAACCTGACACCTCTGCAACAAACTCATTTTCAAGAAATTTCCTCCCTGGTTTTACATATCCCAGCTACAGAGTCAACTACCTAAGTTACAAAAACAGCTGACCAATTTCTCCTATACAACTTCTCTACTTTTCACTTTAAGGCACTTCCAACAACTACATCTATATATCTGATACTTTATGTTCAACAATTTTGAGCTCTTTCAAATAATTTCTTTTCAAACTTGCACATTTAAATTTACACCCATTTTAGATTTATACTTCTCTTTCACCCCAATTAACTACATATCTTTTACACTAGGCTTCCACCTACATCTGTTCCTTTGCCTCTGTCAACCATGGTAGCTGCATTTTCCAACCCTTTTCTTTTTTGAAGAGTCATTAATTCACACTTGAAATGTGAACTTCTCTCTACATAAATGCTGCCAGCTGAATTTACCCAACTATGTGCTCATTTCAGACTTCCAGTTTCTGTAGTATTTTGCTTTATAAAAATTGTTCTACCTGGAGAAACTCATCAATTGCACTAAAGCCAGATACAATTTTAATTAGGCTCCCAACACTGTTATAACAAGTTCAAGTCAGGTCTTTGTTCTCACCTGTTTATGCCATTGGTCAGTGTTAGAATACTTTGTAATCTTAACAGTTTTAATAGCCTTTATGTTCCTTTTTTCTGGTCACCTCTGAGTTTATCTTTCATCCTACTCGTCTCTACTGATGAGATCATTTTTTGGTAAACTACATGACCTGAACCCCCTACAAACTGCTTCCTTCCCTTCTCCACTTACTGTAGGTCATTCACATTTGGATAATTTTCAATCTTCCACCACCCTTACTAGTAGTGTTCTGCCTCTGACACTTTTCCCCATGTAGCATTAACTGCCATTCACCACATCCAATGTCATGCTCGACAGCAAATCCTTCTTCTATATGAGCCAATTCACGTAGCTTCTCCAACCTAGTACCTCCATTTACAGCTCATTTACAGTAAGGAAACCAAATGCAGATTTGGTGACTGTTTAGTCTGCAGATTAAATCTAGACTGCTTCCCCAATTCCTCATTCAACTCCTTTTTCCGTGCCTTTGGATTACTGTAGTGTTCTGGCTAAACTGAGGTTTCAGCCAGTTTCATATTTTTCTCTTGCAGCCTTTCTCGCAGAAATCAACTCTAAAAACAGTTACTTCCCAGTTCCTTTTGGTCTAATATCTTTTTACTATCTCACTGAAATAACCGTTGCAAATCAACCAGTTATTACTTTCCAGTTTTTAAACACCAACTCCTATTTGAATCAGTATCTTCCACACCCCCAACCCCACCATTATTCTTCCTTACTCTATATTCCCAACATTTAATTTTTCATACATATTTATATCAAGAACTCAGTTCTGCAATGACACAAATGTTATTAGCACAAAAATTACAAGAATGAAACTGAGAAAATATTAAATTGAATGCTGTATTATCTCAGGTATGTATAAAGTGCACAAAGACTCTACTTGATTAGAATAACATTGTAGAATGAATTAAAGCTTGCATATGCATGCAAAAATTCTCCTGTCCAAATCAACATAAAATTGCATCCAAAAGCAAATCTATCTTTAAATCTTACCGCATAGTGGCTGCCTCCTAATCAGGGATGCATCTTCTCAGCAATTCCCTTGCCACCACGCTGCTGAAAGCAATGAAATAGTGCAGGGTTTGGGGAAAGGGGAGGGAATGTCGAGGAAAGAGTAAGAAAGAGAACGGGGAGAAGAGAAGAATGTCAGGAACAGAGGTGAACGTGAAAAGTTCTTTGTTTTACTACTCAACCTCATGCTAAGTGATGGTCTCTTGATCAGAAGCTGTGTCTCTAAACTGTCAGCTACTTGCATAAATACTTCAGAAACCAATTACAATGCTCTGTAAGGAGAAGTCCTTAGTTAATGTTGAAATTATGCAATTTGGTTACACTTAAACAAAAAAGGGAAAAAACTAAACAAGTCCTCAAAAAATGACTGATCAATTAAAATAAAATAAAATCAGCACAAGTTAAAGGCATCAGATCGGATTTAAATACATTTATAAAATCAATGTTTGCAATGAGACCTTAGAAAGACAGGTCAGGAGCAATATAGCTGTTGGCCCTATGAAAATTATCTGCAAAGGAAGGAAATTACAAAAGTATAGATTCACTGGCTAGTTCTAAATCTTTTAAAGATCATTGAATCTGTTTATCATCTTTTCAGGTGTAAAAGAATGTAAATTTTAAGTAGCTATCTATTTGTTTTATAGTCATGCTGCTTCTCACTCTTAAGCTAATTATCTTCAGAGTCCTCTGGTTGCCAACTTTCAGCTATAAAGATCAGTTTCTCATTAGTTGTCAAAATCTTTCATGACTCTGAACCTCACTTTCCAATTTCCCATTGATCCTCTCTGCTCAGAGATCCTTAATTCCCAGTATCTCCATGTAATTTAAGCCCCTTATGCCTGGTGTAACCGTAAGAGATTTTTTAGAAGCATCATCTCCAGATAACAATAGTGGAGATATTGTCTCCAGCCTACTGGACACACTCTCCTCATTCCTGAAGAAGGGCTTATGCCCGAAACGTCGATTCTCCTGTTCCTTGGATGCTGCCTGACCTGCTGTGCTTTTCCAGCAACACATTTTCAGCTCTGATCTCCAGCATCTGCAGTCCTCACTCTTTCTCCTCCCAGCAAAATACTCCAGCTATCCAACTACATTTTTAAAAAAACATAACTGGTGGTTTTGTAACTTCTATGTCTCAATTTTAATGTTAAGAATCACATACACTTCTCCTGTGCTTTCTCAATTTATCTTGGCACCTTCAAGGACATATGTACATACACTTCTAGACTCTCAACATTGCTTTAAAATTGTACCATTTAGTTTATATGGCACTTCTGCATTCCTCCATCCAAGATGGGTCACTTCACATTCCCCATACATTTATGTCTACCTGATTCAGATTTCATCTTCACGGCTTCAAAGTTTGCAGATGCAAAAGAAAACCCTCGAAGAAAATCCTAGAAGTATACTGGCAAAAAGCACTGGTCCAAATACTAACACCACTGCACAATTTCTTCTAGTTTGCCTGCCATCTATTCATTAAACTTTCACTTTCTGCCCCTCACCATTTCTGCAATCATGCAATTCCTGCCATTTTAATTCCAAGGGCTTTAAATGAGTCTACTATGCAGAACTTTATCAGATAATATTTGAAGCTCCACATAAAAGGTCAACTCAAATAACTTAATTAGCTTAGTCAAATAAAATTTGCCTTTCTGAGAACTCTTGCATGGGACTAGGGTATTGTTGAGACATCTGTTGTCCTTTTCCAACTGTTACAAGTAGGATATTTCAGAGGGTTCACTAGGACATTTCAGAGGGTACTTAGGAGTCAACCAAATTATGATAAGTCTGGAGTCTGAACTAGGCTATAAGCCTACAGCAAATTTTCCTTCTAGGAGAACATTAGTAACCCAGATGGATTTTTACAACAACCAATGATGGCTTGCTTTCAGTTTTTTAAAAATCAAATTTATTCATTAATCAACATAAAATTCCACTCGTAGCCACAGTGATTCAATTTATTTGATTTAAATCATATTCCACTAGTTGCCATGTGGGATTTGAGGTTATACCCACTGAGCATTAGCCTGCACTATTTGATTATCCAAGTTGCCACAGCCACACAGTACCATTGCAGTCCTCTATCATTAGACAAGAGATGACTGGTGTGGGTTTTATTTGAGGGTCACTATGCCTTGGGCAAGGGGGAAGAATGCACAGCCTTCATGGCAACATCAACTATCCAGCCAACAGACCAATTGGCTAATTTAAAAAAAAATTAATTCGTGGGATGTAGACAACACTGGCCGGGCCAGTATTTATTTCAACCATGTCGTTATGAGTCCGGAGTCACACGTAGGCCAGATCGGGTACAGATAGCAGATTTTCTGGTTCACGTAAGTGAATCAGATGGATTTTTCTAAAATCAACAATTTCATGGTCATCATTAGATTCTTAATGTTATTGAATTCAAATTCCACCATCTGCCATGGCCAGGATTCAAACGCAGGTCCCCAGAAAATTACCTGGGTCTCTGAATTAATAGTCCAGAGTGTGGTGCTGGAAAAGCACAGGTGGTCAGGCAGCATCGAGGAGCAGGAGAATTGATGTTCCTGATGAAGGGCCTTTGCCCGAAACGCCAATTCTCCTGCTCCTCTGATGCTGCCTGGCCTGCTGTGCTTTTCCAGCAACACACACTCAACTCTGATCTCCAACATCTGCAGTCCTCACTTTCACCTTTCTAAATTAATAGTCTAGTGTTAATACCACTAGGCCATCGCCTCTTCTGGCATATTTACAGCATCCCGCTCTTTAGAGAAGATAGATGCAAAGTACAGGATACTTACAACAATGAATTTTACCATCACGCTATTTACATTTAAAAAGGGAAAATAAAGATCTGACGTTATCTACTAATCAATTCTCACAAATACATTTTTTAAGGGGTATTGCCCAGTGCTGCTTGTATTCAGTTTGGCTTTCTAATGATTTTAACCAGCTGATATTTATCAAAAAATCCCCAAATGACATCTCAAAAAATGCATCAATGTTTTGAACAACACAACTTGATTGGGATCAGATATTTATAAAACCGTAAATCGTAAAAAAGGAGGATGATGTGCAATCCACCATGACTGAACCTCAACTCCACTTTATTGGCTTTCCACGTAACTCTCTATTCTCTTAGAGATTAAAAATCTGTGTTTTCAATATACTTAGCAATGTAGCCTTAAAAGCCCGAAGCCGAAACGAATTTCACAGATTTGCTACCCTCAGAAGAAATCCCGCCCCTGCCATTTCAGTCTATACAACCCATTATTCTGTAATTACACTTTCTGTCTGAGATTCTCCACAAGAGGAGTGATCCTTACAAACCTACCCTTAAGACCCCAAGAAATGCTTCAAATAAGGTTACTTCTCATTCTTCTAAATTCCAATGAATACAGGCCCAACCTACTCAACATCTCAAAGATAGGTCCTATATACTTATTCCACTCAATGGAGGCAGTCCAGAGAAGGTTCAATGTCAGTATATCTTTTCTTAGATAAGGGGCTCAAAACTGTACACAGTATTCCAGCTATGATCCAACTAGTGGTGTGTAGTTTTAGCAAAATCTCCCTCATTTATACACCCATTCCCTTTGCAATAAAGGCTAACATTCCATTTGCCTTCCCTATTATCAGCTGAACTTGGTTGCCAGCTTTTTGAGATTCAGGAACATAAACTCCAAAATCCCTCTGTTCCTTAGCTTTCTGCAGTCTTTCTCCACTTACTGCTCCTCTATTTATCCTGCCAAAGTGCTTAACCTCACATTGTTCCACATATTACAGCTGACAAACTTTTGTCCTCTTGCTTGACCTATATCCCTCTGCAGACTTGAGAAAGCCTTGTAGATTATTTTTAAACTTCAATGCCTTTCCTGTTCTGCTTCTCTGAAAAACTGATTCGATTGAACAAATGCTAGACCTTCCCCGCCTTCTCATAAATCATAATTTCAATCTACAGGATAGTGTAGTAGAGGGATGCAGACAGTCAAATACTGCCTTTTATTTGATTCTTTTATGAAATATTTCAGAGGAAATCCAACCTATATTAGCTAGCAAGGAATAGGAATATACTAGTGTTTTTTATCTGCTCCAGCCCATATGCAAGCTCACTGCTGTGTCCTTGCTACTTCCCTGACATTCATCAATTTTGCACAGATCAGGATTAAAACCTTACCAATAATTTAGTTTACCCAGTTCACTTGTTCAATACATCTAGTAAGACAGCACCAAACTTCCAAGTAGATGCACCACTTACTACTTTGACAGGCCACTGTTTCTTGGTTGTGTCAACATCTGGAAGATCTTAATTCAGCAAACTGTTTCTCATCTGCCTTTTTCAATTTTCTTCATTAGATACCACATTCTGCAAAGCCACCAATATAGCTTTATATTGGGGCCGCAGCTGTTCACTTTATATATTAATGATCTGGATTAAGGGACTGAGGGCATTCTGGTGAAGTTTGCCGATGATACAGAGTTAGCCGGACAGGCAGATAGTGGAGATGGGGAGGCTGCAGAAAGATTTAGACAGTTTAGGAGAGTGGTCAGGAAATGGCTGATGAAATTCAACATGAGCAAATGGGAGGTCTTGCACTTTGGAAAAAAGAATACAGGCATGGACTATTTTCTAAACAGTCAGAAAATTCATAAAGCAAAAAGCACAAAGGGATCTGGGAGCGCTAGTACAGAATTCTCTAAAGGTTGACTTGCAGGTTGAGTCAGTGATTAAGAAAACAAATGTAATGCTGTCATTTATCTCAAGAGGGTTGGAAAAAAAAAAGCATTGTGCTTCTGAGTCTTTATAAAGCTCTAGTTAGGTCCCATTTAGAATACTGTGTCCAATTTTGGGCCCTGCATCTCAGGAAAGACATACTGGCACTGGAGAGTGTCCAGCAGACATTGACACGGATGATTCCCTGGAATGGTAGGCCTAACATACGATGAACAGCTGAGGATCCTGGGATTGTATTCAATAGAGTTTAGACGGTTGAGGGGAGATCTCATAGAAACTTATAAGATAATGCATGGCTTAGAAAAGGTGGACGTTGGGAATTTGTTTCTGTTAGCGGGGAACCATGGGCACAGCTTTAGAATTAGAGGGGTCAATTTAGAATGTAAATGAGACATTTCTTCAGCCAGAGAGTGGTGGGCCTGTGAAATTCATTGCCATAGAACACAGTGGAGGCTGGGATGTTAAAATGTCTTCAAGGCAGAGATTGGTAAATTCTTGATCTCACAAGGAATTAAGAGTTATGGGAAGAGTGCAGGTAAGTGGAGTTGAAATGCCCATCAGTCATGATTAAATGGCGGAGTGGACTTGATGGGCCGAATGGCCTTACTGTCACTCCTCTATCTTATATTCTTAAAGTACAAAAGAGTAAAGGGCTTCCTAAATTGTGGTCAGTAAGTTCCAAGACAGAAATGACAGCTGTGAAGCTTGGATTGATTTCTGATGGCCGAAAGGCTGCTTTAAATGATTGGACTTTTAAAAAAAAAATTGGTGGGCATGGTCTAATCAACTGCTTTTAAATCTCATTTGCTGAGACAAAAACATGGCTGATCATTAATTCCACTTTCTTGCCTCCTCCTCTCATCTGTGGACTCAGTCACCAATCAAAATCAAATACTCACGGACAGATTTATGGCATCCTGTTCAAATTGCTTTCCTACCTATTGTTGTATTGTCAACACATTTAGCCACAATACAGTCAGCCAGCCCATCTCTTCAGGTGAGGTATTAATAAATATCAGAAATAGTTGAAGCTCTAGCACTGATCCCTGTGGCATCCCACTAGTTACAGTTCAGCAACAACACTAATCCAGAGTTTGAATTAGCACCTGTACTTGACGGAGACATGCTCTTCTCACAAATTATGTTGCAAACATTACATCCAAAATAACAAGAGGTAATTGCCAGGACAATGGGGAAATATTCTCCTATTATTTTCCAAAGTACTATTATGGGACCTTTTACATGAATCGTGAAGAGCAGACCCCAATTTCACATCTTATCCAAAAGGCTTCACTTCGAATGATTCCTCACTCCCACACTACTTAACTGGAGTGGCAGTCTTAATTTTTCTACTCAAACCTGAGAGAGTGGGATTTGAACATAACCTTGGACCAAGGTGACAGTGCAACCAAATGTAGCCACAGCTGACATATTATACTATCAATTGTTTTACAGCCAGAGTAGACGTTTGCAAAAAAGTGGATTATGATGGAATAGAGAAGAAAAACTATGGACAGTCACAGAAAATCTGACCCATTTCCATGAATACTTTTCAAAAAAATTTAACAATTCAACTTACCCTCCAGCCGACCATACCATGACATATCTTATTTTTAGACAAATATACCAAAATCTACATGAGGCATGTTTAACTATTATTTAATTATATTAGAGTTGACAGAAGAGGAGAAAGACTAGTTAAAGTTGAATATCTGCACAGATTTTCTCAATAGGTGAGTATGCAATTTTGTCAAAAACCAAAAAAATTGCCTTGTACTGACAAACCCAAATTGACTCATCCATCTTATCTGCTACTGTGTAATGAAAAGCTCTGAATTTATATTGTGGAAATTCCTAATGTCTTAAAGAGGACACACAGATTCAAATGGCTTGTCTACTTTTCACTTCGAGTAAACTTTCTGCAGAAATTTTTTTGCAATTCTGATAACTTTGCTACAAATCCTTGTAAACTGCCCAAGTCTTCTTTCCTGGAACTCCACTAAATTTTCTGTAGCATAACAGGAGGATCTCTATGGAAATTATAACCCTTATCTCTAAAGGAAATAGAAACAACTTTTGCAAAAACAATAATTAACAGGCTTCTATGCCAAGGCAAATAGAAATGTACAGATTACTAATAAAAACATGTGCACACACATTGGCAACATATTCACAGCACAGTGAAAAGATATTGATATAGGGGTATTTTACTAGTAAAGCTCTAATCATTGGAAACTAGCTCCAACCACTTGTTTCTTTCTTCCTACCTATTTACTAAGATTTAGAATAAGGAGTACCAGTCCATATAACTTTATCATCTGCTATGCACAAAAAAAAAGACAACTTCACCATATTTTAGTTTTCAATTTTATGTGCAAAAGCATCAAAGTGCTTTACTACAAATTACAACCTATAAACACAATAATTAAAACAGCTGAAATCTGTACAGATTGAGGATTAAACAACACATCATAAGAAAACAGAATCACAGTAAATGTTTAACACCACAAGACACATTGTCCGGATAACATTTGCTTTCATTAGAAAATATTGTAATAAATAATTCATGAATATAGTGCAATTGATTTATGCATAAATATAACTAATCATCTAAAATCAGTTTTACATTAACCAATTTTTAAAATCAAGGCAGCCACAGAGTTTAGCTAGATTACTGTGATAATGGAAATACTGTACTGCAATTTGAAAACAGAAGTGATAATCTGTACTTACTGTAAACTAAAAATCATTTTTACTAAACATAATATACAGTATAAAATTTCCCCATTATTTACCAGAAAATGGTTTAAACATTACTGAGCAGTAATTCTAAAAACAGAGGCACTGTTTTGTAATACAAAATTTTTCCAGAAACATTCTCAAGTACTAAAGTTGGTTGTCACGATATTAAACATGAAGAAAAATTCCAATTAAAAATGGATAGTGGAACGACAGTTCAATAATATCTCAGAAATCAGCCTTATCATTAAAAGGCAAAACTTGTGTTATTTACAAAAGACTCAGTTCCGACAAAATTAAAAACACAAAGCAAATATTTCCCCCAATTAGGAGCTTATTTCAATTTACGTTAGTGATCCTCTAAAACCTGTTTTCCATATTTTTGGTTGGTACATTCTATCTAATTAACCCAAAACTGATTTACTCACTACATATTTTCTAAATTTGTCATCTTTTGTTCTGCAAAACCACTGCAACGTTTGACTTAAAAGAAAAAGATTTATTTTTCTGTTGCACACTTCAAGTTTACTATTGGTCCTAATGTAAAAGTAGCAAGACATGAACAGAAATGACAACCATATTTTACATGACTATCATAATATCGTGACATCCTTAGTACTATGTCGGGGCTTGCTCAGCATTTTAACTTCTTTAGCTCATACTGTGGGCAAATACTAAAAATTACTGAATTGAATTACACCACTTTCTTTTTATGGCAGATTAGCAAAATGCTGATTCATTTATACTGCAAATTTAGTAGCCAGCAGAGCAAGCCCAATCATTTTTTTCATATTATATGACACTTTAAAAAGAGAAAAGGTAACTTCATCTGATCCTTAGAATTCTGAACAAAATTTTTCAACTTTGTTTCTAAAAACTTCAGTATGAACTACAAAGGCAAGACCTTCAACACAGATTCACACAAAGTTTAAAAATAACTGCCCTATTCAAGTCACAAAATTAGAAAACTGGATCAGTAACACAAGAAAATCCTAAAACTGTTCAAAGCTTTTCTTTCTTACCAAATTATGTTGAGATCCTGAATTCAAAAGCTACTTTCTATTAAATCCACCTCATAATACAACTGCTGAATTTGGTACTTACAAAATGATAACGCATACAAACATTGAAATGGATGGATTGCCTTTGTAAAACTTGAAAATTAACTGAACTTCATGCTCAGAATGAAAATATATATGCACACAAAAACTGAAATGATTGGATTACCTTTATAAAGTAGAAAAGCAACTGCTGAATTTGGTACTCAATCTATATGGATAGAAAAACTGAAACGGTTGGAACATCTTTGTGAAACTTGAATTACCAAGCCTTTGATGAACACTTAGCAGCAGGTAAGTTTACAGTGAGTAAATTTCGGTCTTGGGAGTGTGAGAAATTGCAAATTTGTGACAACGTACTATATAATTTATTTTATTAAATACAGACTAAAAGCAACAAAACATACTATTCTCAGGCTTCTTCAGTGCATCTTATGCATCATGCTCTATCAATTTGTTAGTCATTCCTTTCGCACTAGTCTATTTCTCAATTATTAATGTGTGCACTTTTAATTTTCAGATATCACAAAACTGGAGCAATGTTTAGGAATTTGCTACATTCCCAACCCCCATGCTTGAGATGCATGAAATTTTAGTTTTTCCGTCCACAAATTATAGGTATCCAAAAATTGGCAGGGAATTAAATCTATAGAATAAAATAATTGCCGGGGGGGGGGGGGGGACTGCTCAAACTTTTCATGTGCAGAAAGATTACATTTCATCTCCCATCTTAGGGTTGCAAATTTTGTCTGTTTTTTGCATCAATAATGGGGGTGCTCGTGCATGTGCATCTGTTGCGTGTGAGGGCAGAATTTCCTGCAGAGTGGACAGGAAGGAGGGAAAGCAAAGTCTTCATGGTAATTTGTGAAGTCACTCGGTGGAAAGCAGGAGATTCAACAGTAGACACTATTTGCTTAATATCATATTACAAGTGGATTGGGGAGATTACTGGGTTGGGAAAATAATAGACGCAAATAAATAAATAAATAAATATTTTGCCAGGACAGATTAAGTACAGAATTTCACAGCTCCGAAAACACAATATGCTTTAACCAGTCAACTCCTGTTGACACCCTCTAAAATTTGCATTTTAAATTTGTGAAATGAATGCCTGCATTACTCAATAATTTGACATGTACATCTGAATTGTGTAACGCATACAAAATAGCCAGGACTTAAACATAGCACATTCTGCACTGTACTTTTAAATAAATCAGTAGGTTGATTTCATACTTTAGAATTGAATTTTGTCACCTACTTTAGGTAGTAAGACTGGTCAGTTTATTTGAATTCCTGACGTGGGCTCAGGGAGCCAATCCTATAAAATAATGCTGCATGTGACTATTATTTGTCTTACAACTGAATAATTGAAAACACCTATGTGGCATTTTCCTTACTAGACATCAACTTATCTAATCACAATTAGTTTTATTCTACAAGAGCATTAAGATGAGAACTAGCACATGCGACTGTACTAAGCATATTCCTTTTTACGTACAGTCCAATCCCTGCTTGAAACTATGCTTTGCCTGAAGGCCAAAGGGTGGTTTTACAATACTATTTGAATTAACATTTACTGTATAGTGAAATCCATCTGAGTTGCATCCCTTTTTAAGAGGACTTATGTAGACTTGTTGCTACTTTTGGAGCTGCTTGTCCCTGAATTTGTCATATTGAACAACCCAGTGTCTGTTAATCTGAGCTTCTTCTTCGGAGGTGTCTTCAGTGTCCCAGATCTTTCTTTTACTTTGTATTCTAAAGTGCTGTGAGGTACTCCATAAATTCCTTGTGCTTTAGAGACACTCATTTTCCCACTCATTACCATCGTAATAGCTTCTTCCAAAATGTCATGATCATACTGCCGGTAACGACCCCGTTTCTTCCTTGGCTGTTTACTGTCTTTCAGACTAATATGATCCTGACTATCATTTTCAGATGTCACATCAACTGTGCCATTCTTTACATTAAGACATAATGGAGGAAGGTCTCCATGCAGTAGGTAGGAATCGACACTAGAATGAGTCAGTGGTAAGGAACATTCAATTTTACTCTGCTTGGGCAGGATAGTTTTGAGTTTTTGAAGAGCTGATCCTTCCAGCAGTGAGGAGGTTTTTGATACCTGGTACATAACATCAAAGAGACCACAGCCGTCAGGCTGGGACTTGGGCACAGAGCTTGCTCGTACCTGAGGGATTTTTAACTGAACAAAAGAACTACTGACACTTTCATTATGAAGACTGCCATCTTTTTCTTTTAGCTGTGTAACCATTCTTTGCAAGGTTAATTGATGGAGGTAACTGGAAGCAGTGGGGAATTTCAACTCTGAGGATTCAACATGAGTAAGTTTTCGGTGCTCACTGCATTGATCAGGACTACGTTCTGCCTGAGCTCTAGCCCATAATGCAACTTTCTGTAGAAGAGCATTAGGTTCCCCAAAGGTCTTCGAGACACAGCTTTCTCTGGTATCTCTGGTTTTACTTTTCAGTGGAGCTGCTCCTCCTGATAAGGCTTCCAAATGGAGAAGTAAAGTCTGGTGAGGTATTCCATAAAGTATGGCTGCTTTGTTCATGTCCAATGCCCCTGACTGAATGTCTTTCAAGGCCTTTGAAAGCAAACCATCTGCAAATTCAGCACTTCGTTTCACATGCTCCTCAGTGTTTATCTGTAGTCTCCTAGGATGGATGGAATGAAACGATGGTAAGCTGACGCAAGAGACTGGCACACAGCTATGGAAGGGAAGGGTCCACTCCTTTATTACAGGCTTGCTTGGGTAACATCACTGCTTCTCTCATTGTTTAAGTCTTTGAGTTCTGGCTGTTATTGCTTAAAGTTGCAAAAGGTTACAGTTCTGGTAGGGCAGGGTAAATGTTTGATTGCACTTTTAAAGCGGCCATGGCAAGAGCTTTATGTTATAGTTCAATATTTGTGTTAAATGTTTCTTGCAGTTGCTATCCGTGATAGTTGCTTGCAAAACAAAAAGGAACAACTTTCACAGTTTGAGCTTCAATTATTTTCCTTTCCAATTTACGGTATTAAAATGGCATTAAGTCCTCAAGCTTGTGTTAGTAGAAACGTGACGTTACCGCTAAACAAGTAATAAAAGAGTCAACCCTCTTTTTTTTTTCCAGGCAGGGTACTGCAATCACAACAAGCTAAGAACATTTTCCAAAACATTGCACAAAACATAAAGCACAGGCCACATTAATACCGCACAGTAACAATTCACAGTGACAATCCAAATGTGACATATTAGTGCTAATATTAATTTTAAACACATCTAAGCTAAACAGATAAAGGTGCAAAATTTGTTTTTGAACAACTGCTATTTATTAATCAACTTAAATAAATTAAATAAAAAGCAGGCACTGAATAAAGAGCATGATTCATTTTACAATTTTAATAATGTTTACGAAACTCTTTACAACTGTCCCTGCCTTAACACAAATGACCTCGAAATACAATTTTCATAGTTTCTTTCAAAGAAACTTGAAGTGCCAGAAGTGTCAATTTCAGTTAAAAATTACTTGCGTATGAATACTACTCAATTCAAGAAAATTTGACAAGATTCTATACTATTCACATCTATGTGAACCCAATTTTATTTATGGTGTAATCTGAAATATTCTGAATTGATTACATGTACATTAGACTAATATTCATCACTTTATGTTTGAGTATTGCTGAAAATAATAAATTTTGTTGAAATTTTGTCCTGCTGAGTGCTAGACAACTCACAGGAAATACCAATGGAAAAGGGAAAAACATTTGTAATGTATGAGAAAAGTGTAATCTGATCGGTTTACAAATAGACTCCAAATTTGATACAGACATTGCCACAGGGAATGCACCACGTAAGAGGACTGACAAAACTGCGAAGCTGTGATTATATTTTAAATCCGCTAAGTCAAAATATTTCTTTTTAAATTTTCTATTTTGTTCCAAGCAAAAACTGTGTTTTTTCAGCAATCCTCAAAATTATGTGCTACCAAATGACTATTCCTAACATGTATGTTATCTGATAAAATGTAGGTGATTTTTTGTGAATTAACATTTAGTTTATTAAAAACCCAACAGCCTTACCCTTTTAGAATGCATTCTGAAGAGAAAAAAACTTAAATTTTCAAAGTTTTAAGTTACGCAATAATATTTACAAGCAATTAACACATACCAAGATGCGTTTCCATACTCCGTTCATATTCCTAAACATTCTATTTGTCCTTCAAGTGCCAACATCTAAATCTAGTTTTAATAACGAATTATACATATTTCTTTTAAAGTTCAAACTTGGGAGCTTTAATCCAACCCCACCTTCTAACTATTTCATGAAGGACAATGTAAAATATTTTCCATACTAAATGAAAACAGAAAGAACTACAGATGTAAATCAGAAACAAAAACAAAATGCTGGAAAAGCTCAGTAGGACTGGTAACATCTGTGCAGAGAAATCAGAATTAACATTTAGTGTCTGGTTTACTCTGATGTCTCTTCACAGATACTGCCAGACTTGCAGAACTTTTCCAGCAATTTCTGTTTTTGCATGTGTAAAATGTTACATACTGGCTAATCAAAATGGTTACCTTATATGTTAATTCAATTTTGAAGGTGATAGAATTTAAACTTGCTTCCTCACACTGACCTGAAAAGTAGCATCCTCAATACCAAAAAATTGCTACACAAGAAAGGACCCTTCTTGAACTGTTCCAGGATTGTCAATTGTATGAACTGTCCCTGGAAGTTGTCAATTTAGTGGATCAAAAATTGTTACAAACCTACAGTTTGGTTTTCCCTCCTTTTTTCGGGGAAGGAAAATAATTTAAACAGAAACTACCAATTTTGTTTCTTTGACCGCTTTAATATTTTAAATGGGATAATATATCCAAATTGAGCTGGATTTGCTGTGCTGCAACTAGTGTAAATCAGTATTAAATTCTCATAAGACAATATGAGCCATAATTACCTGGTACCTGGAGATTTCCTCATGGCTTTGTCAGGTATATGTATTGCAAGACAGCTGTACAGTGTAGGAAGGGCAGATACACAATTTGCAATTAGACAGAGAATTAAGTGCAGGCCTGACAGTTGTTTAGAAGGGAATATACTGGGTTCTCACTTTTGCTGTAAGTGCTCCCAAGGACCACTGATCGAAACAGAAACATGTTGGGTTACTCTAGCTTTCAAAGCCTACAAAGACTATTTGTTTTGGTTCACATACAGAGAGAAATACACAAGTGGTCACTAGAAAACCCAATCAGTACTGAAAAAGCCACTGGGAGACAAGAAAAAAAATTACACAAAACTAAATTTATAGAATCTTCCTTCCATGAGCCCTGTACCAACTTAAATTTGTCAATTGAACGAATTACTGTAAATAATTCAAGCGACTTCAAGCATTATAAGTGAAGGAAAAATATGTACAACGTCAAGGAACTTGGACATAAAGCAACAAAACTAACTTGCCATCTTGAAATGCTTCGCAAAGTCTTACAGCATCACAATTTTGTTTTTAAGTTAATGAAGCACTTTTTGAAACACGGCCACTGATTTAACATCAGAAATGCAGCATGAACCAAAGTTCTACAAAGTTAAAACTCTCAAAACACCAGGTTATAGTCCAACAAGTCTACTTGGAAGTACTAGCTTTCAAAGCTCTCCTCCTTCAACAAGCAACGCTCCTGATGAAGCACCCTACAGCAACCAAATGAAGGAGCGATGCTCTGAAAGCTAGTGCTTCTAAATAAACCTGTTGGATTATAACCTGGTGTTGCAAGATTTTTAAACTTGGTCCACCCTAGTCCAACACCGGCACCGCCACATCAAAGTTCTACAAACAGCAATGAAATATATCACCAGTTGTTGATCTGTACTCTTAGGATGTTGGTTAAGGAATATACTCCCTACAAGGGGTGAATTCCATTCACCCAATTTCTCTATTGCATCTGTTTAGTCAATGACCCCTCCTGTTCCAATGCTTCTGAAATATCTGTCCTTCTCAACTGAGTATGCTCCTTTGCTGTTGGTAAGATTATTGTCCATGTCTATTCTGGTTGTAGACTTCTATGATTCTATATCTCCTTTTCAGAACCGCTATTTTGAAAGATTAGGGGAGTTATCTCCATGCAGTGACCAACATTATTCCTCAACTAACTTTACAAAAGTAGATTAAAACAAAGGACTGCAGACTTGGAGATCTGAAACCAGTGAAAACTGGCACTGCTGGAGAAACTCAGAAGGTCTGATAGCATCTGTGGAGAGGAAAGAGTCAAATCCAGTGACCTTATCATATTGCTTTTTGTGGGTGTTTGCTGTGCACAAATTGGTTGTCAAAGTTTCCAACATTATAACTGTGACTACATTTCAAAAATACTTCATTGGCTGTACTGTACTGCCCTGCCCTGCGATCATGAAATGTGCTAATGAAAATCTTTTTCTTTCTCTGGTCAACATCCAGGGCATTAAAAACTTACCTTTCAGCGAGATGATTTCTTTATTTATGTTTCATTCAACTTGGCACACTATATTCACTGTTAATCTGATCACCTGGTATTTTTAATTCTCTACACATCATCCTCTCTCATCTGTCCTTGCATTTGTATGCATTTCCAATGAAAGTGAACACAACCTTGATGAACAGCAACTCCTCTTTCAATTAGCTGCTTTACAGCATCCAACCTTAACTCAACCTTAAAGTTCTTGTCAAAAATGTTTTGATTATAAATGAGAATTGCACCAAACTCAGATTAGGTAGTGCTGATGATCCCACTTAAACACAATAGGTAGGGCTGTTTGGACCAGTAGGTTACCTGGCTTGCTTCTTCCACATTTGCTGCCTATACCAATATTATTTATTTTGCAAGACCTTTCCCTTTGATATCATGCCTTAAATATTTCTACATTGTCTCGTGGGCACAAATATTACTTTGCACTAGCAGCTAATTTGTCTCATTTAATGACTCCTGCTTTTGACCAGAGTTTTAGTAGCATGGAACAAAGCATTTCAGCTCATCATGTCCACACTGATCATCAACCATCCATCTGTTCTAATCCCATTTTCCAGCACTTTGCCCATAGTCTTACGGCATTTCACGTGTTCAAAACAGTTCTTAAATGTTGAAAGAGTTCCTGTCTCTACTACCATTTAGACAGAGTTCCAGATACCCAGTTTCAACTGGGTGAAAATAAAAACTCTTACATTCCTTTTAAACCTACTGCTCCTTCCCTTAAAACTAGTTATTAACTTCTTGACTAATTCTCATGAAACTCTACAATTCAAGCAGATCCTCCTCAGCCATCTCTGCTCCAAATAGAGAACATCACCCTATATAGTTTCTCTTCATAGCCGAATTGCTCTTCTGGCGAATCCTGATGAATTTCATGTGTGCTCTGCCATTTAATACAACATTGACTGAACTCACCTTTGCCTCAGCACTTTCTTGCCTGTTAATTTTAAAAAAAAATCTGTCTCATTTATTCAGATGCCCACCGTATTGTTGGGTAGTGAGTTGTACAGATTCATTACCCTTTAAGTAATTTATCTTCATCTGTGCTTTAAATCAGCAATCCCTTAGTCTAAAAATATAATCGCTCACTCTATTTCGCCACAAGGAGAAATATCTATTTCATGTTTGTCAATCCTCTTTAGCATATAACTTACCTCAATTCTATTTCATCCTTCTAAAATCCAGACAATACAGGCATAATCTGAACAATCTCTTCTCATAAACCAAGCCTTTGATCTCTGGAATAAATCTTTTCTGAACTCCAGCCAATGAAATTGGACAGGAATCAAAACCATATGCAGTAATCCAGATGTGGTCTCACTTCCTTACTTTTACACTGCACTAATATAGCAATAAATGCCAAAAATTCTATTTGCTGCAATTATTACCTGTTGTACCCAGATATTCATTTTCTGCAATACTCACTCAAGGACACCCAGATCCCTCTGCACCAAACCATTTGAATTTCCGTTTAGGTAATTCTCACAAAATGGATAACCACACATCTAACCATGTTAAGACTCTGCCAAACTCTGGCTCAAACACCTAAATTATCCATATAGAGCCAGAGATGCACAGCACGGACACAGACCCTTAGTCCAACTCATCCATGCCGACCACATATTCTAACCTAATTTAGTCCCACTTGCCAGCAGTTGGCCCATATTCCTTCAAACCCTTTCAATTCATATACCCATCCAGATGCCTTTTAAAGTGTTGCAATTGAACTAGACTCTACCACTTCCTCTGGCAGCTCATTCCATACATGTACCACTCTCTGCGTGAAAAAGTTGCCCCTTAGGTCTCTTTTGTATCTTTCACCTCTCACCTAAACCTATGCCTTCTATTTGTGGACTCCCCCATCCCAGGGAAAAGCCTTTGTCTACTTATCCTATCCATGCTCATGATTTTATAAACCTCTATAAGGTCACCCCTCAGCCTCCGACACTCCAGGGAAAACAGCCCCAGCCTATTCAACCTCTCCCTACAGCTCAAATCCTCCAACCCTGGCAACATCCTTGCAATTCTTTTCTGAACCTTTCCAAATTTCACAAATCTTTCCAATAGGAAGGAGACTAGAATTGCACGCAATATTCCAAAAGTGGCCTAACCAATGTCCTGTACAGCTGTAACATGCCCTCTCAAGTCTTGTACTCAATACTCTGACCAATAAAGGAAAGCATGCCAAACGCCTCCTTCATTATCCTATCTACCTGCAACTCCACTCTCAAGGAGCTATGAACCTGCACTCCAGGGTCTCTTTGTTCAGCAACACTCCCTAGGACCTTACCATTAAGTGTGTAAGTCCTGCTAAGGTTTGCTTTCCCAAAATGCAGCACCTTGCATTTATCTAAATTAAACTTCATCTGCCACTCCTCAGTCCATTGGCCCATCTGACCAAGATCCCAGTAATCTGAAGTATCTTCTTCGCTGTCCACTACATCTCCAATTTTAGTGACATCTGCAAACTTACTAACTATACATGACTTTGTTAATCGTCAAAGAATTCGAGCAAATTAGTCAAACATGATTCACCCTTCCTCAAACCACTTTCGACTCTGATAGACTGCATTATGACTTCCAATAATTTCCCAATAATATATGTTAAACTAACTGGTCTACATACTGGTTTCTACATTCTGCCTCTCTGCATTTTTCAATAAGGATGTTTCGCTTATATTTTTCTAATCAGTTGGAACCTTGCAAGAAGCCAGAGAATTGTGGATTATAATAAAATTATTGATTTACTGTCTCTGCTATTTGTGCTATCTTAACTCTCTAGTCTCATTCTTTAGGGGAACATTCACTTCAGCTATATTCTTTTTATATATTTACATAAGTCTTGATTATATTTTTATATTTTGCACTAGTTTATTTCAGAATTAACCTTTGCTCTATTGCTTTATTCAGAAACTCTTGCTGATCTTTGAAGTTTCTCAAGTCTCCAGCCTGCCACTGATCTTTGCAAAATGGCAATTTTTTGCCATTTTGTGTCATCTTTAACTTTGTTGCTTAGATGCTTTTTACATCCTCTTGCAAGCTTTCATCATCTTGATTATGTTTTAGTCGGGAAGAATTAAGTATCGCTATAAGACATGTGCACTAATCATCAACTGTCCTACCGGTTAGCTTTTCTGCATAGTCCAGTTGGGCCAAATCTGTCTTAAGACTATCTTTTTATTATTTCTCATTGCACCCCCTCCCACTTTTCTCTGGCTGTGGACTTGCATAAATATTGCCAATCTAAAACAGTTTCTAGTGCTGATGAAATGTTCTTGACATGTGCTGCACAACCTGAGTTTTTTGATTTTGTGAAACACAAGTGTTTAATAAACTTATTTCTTCAGAAATACCTTCCTTTTAGTCTATATACAACTCCATTTCACAAATTAAGTATTATTCAGCACAAGCAGGTTGACATAACGTTTGAAGGGTTTGGTGGAGGAAGACAGAAAACAAAAAGGAGAGGAGAGAATTAATCATTTGCCTCCTAAGAGAGCTCCTGTGGAAGGGAATACAGTTGAGATAGAACGATTTTCTTCAACCTGTGCCCCATTTGAGTTCAGCCAGGTGAAAGAAAAACACCAACAGACATGCATTACATGGGAACTAGGTTGAGACAGATTGAATTCTATAAATGAGATGGGAAGGAGGTGGAGGCAAGGCAGGGAGGCAAGAGGGGAGGGGGTTGGGGAAGGGGGAGGGAAGGGAAGGGCGAGTGGGGAGAAGGGGCAGGAGAGAGAAAGAGCTGAATCAATCTATGGAATGGCAGTTCAGACATCTGCTTAGCATCACCTGCTCAAAAGACAATTTGGTAAGAAATGCTGGGCTAACTAGCAATGCTCACATCCCAGGAATACATTTTTTCAAATCATCTCAGCTGGATTCGAGTCACAGCAGAGGAATGAACAGAGTGTGTTAATTTAATGCCAGAGTCTATTTTAAATGTACCAAAGCACATTTAATATTTTTAAATATGTAAAACCAAAATAGGCATAATTGCATGGATCACAGTCAAGCTTATTCTATGTACATTTTTCTCCAGTACGAGGGATCATAGTTTGAGACCTCAAAGTACAGAAGTATTCTGATCACACATCATCTTGTGGACTGTTATATAGAGTGTTTATGGTTTATTTGAAACATTTAAATTCACTGCTTTGAAGAGTGAACAGAATAACAAAATTATATAGGCTACAGCTGACCATAGTCTAATGCAATGAAAGGATGCCATGATCAGCTAATTCTCAAATCAAAAAGGGAAAGAGATGAACAAGGTACAAAGATAAACACAAACAGACTAAAACTGCAGAAATTCACCAATGTTCCTTCAAGATCATCTTCCGATTGACAACCACAACCATCCAGAAGGACTAATGGGAATACCAAGTTCCATTCAAAGCCATTCAACTTTGAAATATATCACCATTCCTTTCACTGACTAGGTCAAAATCCTGGAACTGCTTCCTCAACAGGATCTACTTACACTATGTATGTCTGCATATCTCAAAGTGGCAGCTCACCATCATATTAACAAGGGCAACTGGGATGGGCAAAAGCTGATTCTCACACCTTGAATAAACAAAACAAAATCTCAGCACTAGTTATTATACCCAGAATGAATTCTGGGTCCAAAATAGATAAACCCAGCCTATTCAGAAGGCACATTAAGGAACTGTGAAGGGATTCCTCTTGATGGTTTTTAACATATTTTCTTACATTTGACCAATGGCCTAAATTTAAAATCCTGTGAACATAGGAAGCCCTCTGGCTCAGTGAAAGCAATTTTTTGAAAAGCTAGGCCATTGCCAGCTAGTCCCTTTTCTAAACAAAGAGAAGACAGTATACAACAAAAACACTTACCAATAAAGGTATGGTAGTGATGTCTATAGTTGAGGACATGCAGCACAGTTCTTTGAGATTTGTAGAAGACAGTCAATCTAACAAATTGATAACTTTCAGAATTATTTAAGCTTTGGGTAAATAGGCTTGTGTGTTCAGATATGAATAATGGCTCTGAAGAACAAATCAAATTGCATTTGTATGCAAATTGTCCAAATGTGCTTAACATTTGAAAATGAATGTATAGAAACAGGAGCAGGACATTGAGTCAAGCCTATTTTGTCACTCAATGCAATACTGTTTATTCTACAATCTAACACCAAATTCTCACTTTTGTCTTGGATTGCTTAAGACTTCTATTCATTACAGATAACGCCAAGCTTAAATTTAAAATTAGCAATCAACCCACTGACATCAACTGTTTACAGAACAGTGAGCCAAACCTTTACTGCCTTTTGTACACAGTATTTTCTAATGCCACTCCCGAAAACCCGGCACTAATTTTTAGACTATATTCTGGATTCCTGAAAGCTTCCTCTGCAACCATAGGAAATTCTCTCCCTCCATCTATTCCACCTGTTTTACTTAATATCATGAAAACTCCCAAATAATCCTTAACTTTATAAATTCCAGGGTCTACAAGCCTCCATTTGTAATCTCTAAATTTAACATTAGGAATTCAGAGATCATTCTGGTAAATCTAGTTGTATCCTCAATATAATCTGTGCAAGGCCTAGAACTACCTAAAGTATCCATTTGTAGTTTAATCAGAGGTTCATATAGTTGAAGCAAAATTCTGCTCTCTTGTATTCCAGTCTTCTAGTTTGAAAAGCCACAATTCTTCGTTATTTTGATTATTTTCTATACCTGTTCATGACATTTTAATGATCAACGTAACCATCACATTCACAGGTGTTTCTACCACCAAAGCATACAGACAGACTAATGCATGCCATCTACCTGTGCATGGTTCAGAAGCAAATCCTTTAACAACGTCTTGCAAACCAATAACCACTATCACCTACAAGGACAAGAGCAGGTGCTTGGGAGCATCAACAACTGTACATTCCCGTCCTGAATTGGAACTTGAATCACCATTCCTTGAAAATCCTGGAACTCTCTTCATAACAGTGATCTGCACCACATGGACTGCAGCAGCTTCAGAATGAAGCTCATGGTTTCTAAGACAATTAGAGACATGCAATAAATACTGGCCCAGCTAGTGACCACCACATTCCAACAGCAAACTTAAAAGAAAGCAACTACAAGAGATAGCTATAGAAACACTAGTCATTTGAACTCAATGTGATATTTCAGTTTGAAATTTAGTTGGGTACAATTGCATTTTGTGTAAACATCCACGTCCACCCCTTGTTGTACAATCAATTGACGTGTCAGGAATGTGGGAGCAGCAGCTACAGGGATTTAGATATTGAACAAAAGGAGGACTTGCAAATGATTGCAAGTCTTTTATACAGGAATTTCCAATCCTGGAAATTCAGAAAATACCAGAGTATTCTAATGTTTTTGTACACACCATAATAACTTTGCTCAGGAGACACCTTTCTAATAGTTCCTACTTATGACACTCTGCAGACTTCCTTGTAAAATGCTCAAAATCTTTGCCTTGAGGAGCCATCCAAGAGGAAGGATAAGCCGTTTCCAATGGCTCTAGTTGCATATAATTTTGTTGATGAATATTTGCACCCATTTCTTATTATTTAAGAATGCTGAAGCCGTTTCATCTATTGACAACTCTTTTGCTTGGTACCCATGTTTGCTAACATCCATTTAAGCTCTGATGCAAGGTCATCAATCTGATAAGTTAATTCTCTGTCCACAGATCCTATTAGACCTGAATATTTCCTTTTATTTCACCCTCCTGGAAGCAACTTTGTCCCCAATGCTCCCCCTTCTGCAATCTAGAAATATTGCTATGAATCTGTCAAAACTTTGTCTGATGCAGTTGCATTTATAAGTCTTGAAATTCTGCCTCTTATACTGCCCAATCGGGTCACTGTGATACACAATAGTTATGAATACAATTATACTGGCACAAAGCACGTGCAAATTCAGCCATCGTGAAACGGAAGATAGCCTTCATAGATTAAGTGCAAGACAGTGGTCAGGTTTAATAATAGTTTATAAAAATAAAGTGGTCAGGACAGATAATTCAAGGAACAAGCAACTTAAAATAAATAGCAAAAATTTCAAAATAAAATTCAATATATAAATGGAGAGAAAAACCAAGGGAAAGAAAACTATTACAAACTAATAAAAAATCTACCTATGTTGCATTATAACTCTTAGGGTAACCATCTAATTGTAATGGAAGTTAAGATGATTGGAACAGTATGTACATATTTCTAAGTAATAAAAAATAACTCAGCTTTAATGCTTGACACTTCTGGCACTGTAAAAGAACGCTGTAGGATTACGCAGTTATGTATCGCTACAATTCTTGCATTAGTGTGAAAGACACATAAATGGCTTTTAGTGTGTATTTCTTTTTCAGTAAGAAAAATCTCTGCAGTAGACTACCAGTTATAGAATTATTGATTATGCGGGTGCCTTTAACCATTGACCCATGATAGATAACCCGGGCAATATATGATTACTACAGAAAGCAATGAGTTTTTAATAGTCATGGCACTTGTATATACTGACACTATACTTTGCATTTCTTTGGACATACAAAACAAAAAAGATTTAATAGCATTTACATTTGTTAGTTAGAAATACAATTTTTTAAAACAACATTGAGAATTTTTAAGTTAAAATGTCAAACCTATCACTTGAACTATTTTCAATAATTATTTCTTTGGTAGCAAAGTTAGGAAGCATATTAATGCGCAACATGCGATCATACTTCTCACTTTATACTTGCAGGTAGCTTTTAATTTTTTTGAGATATCGAATGTCTCAAATATTAAAACTTCAACTAACTTTTAGCAGTGCAAATGAAATATTTGCAGATTCAAGAAAACTGTGCTCAATAGAACTGGTGTAGATATTAAGCCTGTGATTAATCTATTCAAATCCATATTTAATCAAAATATTAGATGTGCAAACTAAGATTTGACTAAAATCAACAATCCCATATCTATCAATCTGATTGGATAAACTTTCAGCTTCCATTGAATTTCGACTTGACAAGTAAGAGGCATTCCAAAAATGAAAGTTTTCAGTAGTGCAATAGCATTTTTGCAAGTCTATGTTGAAATGATCAATGCAGAAAATCTTCCTAAACCGCAATAATCAGATACGGTAAGGTTAAATGTAACCAGACATGAAGAACTGATCATGCAGAAAATTACAACTGCCCAATTAGAAGAATATTTTTCCAATTCTGTATTGGAGAGATTTTAGGTAGATTATCTAACACGCATTGACCAGACAGAATGTTTTCATACATTTGCAGCATTTTCATTTCCAACACGATCTTATTTCAAGTGCAAATGACAAGTATAAATAGAACCCACAACTGATGAGTCATGTCAATAAATTGATTGTGGGTTGCTTACCAATCTAAAATTTGAAAAATTTTAACAAGCTTAAGGTACTTATAAATTAGTGAACTACCTTTCAAAAACTAGAACTGTAAATGAAAATCAGACAACAGTATCCTAAGCAGAATCATATAGTGCAGCTATGGCAAGAAAGGTTTACATTTAATATCTAAAAAAACAATTATATTATGACAAACATAAACCCTTTGGGATTGCAATTCTTCACTAATACTTACCCTGATAATTTGATAGTGGTTGATGCAGGACTAGATCCAGTTGATATGGTGGAATTTATGCTGTTCTTCTTCGTTGATAGATCGAGCACTCCATCTACTAACAGAAAATTTTATTCAAGTTTCCCTCAAAAAAAAAATCCTTTTCAGGCAACTGACCTTGAATAAGTAACATTTTGCTTTCCATTAAATAAGCCAAAAATCATGAAATTCTGGTCTAGAGATATTAAGAACTGAGCATTTTTATTTCAAATTTCTAAACTTGGCTTTTCAATATTTATATCAAGAACTAATCTAAGGACCTCATTTTATTTTGTCAAGCATAGATGAAAATGAGCTGGACACTTGGCTTTAAATTTTTACCTGGCAAGTTTTAATCCCATACCTGCTCACTAAAACAAAGGTAAGGAAATCGCTTAAATTGTTACAGCCAAAACATCCAACAGGTTCATAGAAATCCTAATATGCAGAAAGGGAAGATATTGCCAATACAAATCCTTCTGTCAAAAGGAACCGTCTAAACAAATACAGAAGAGACCATCACAATTGTTCTTGATTCTATTCAAGAGCTCTTCTTTTCTTGAAAGTCATTTATGAGAAATGGGCATCACTGACTATCCTTTGAGGTGGTGTGAGCTGCCTTCTTGAACCACGGCAGTCCACATATTGCAGGCCAACCTGCAGTACTCTTGGCAGGAATTCCAGCATTTTAACCCAGCAACATTGAAGGAATGGCAATATACTTTCATGTCAGGATGGGGAGTGGCTTGGAGGAGTTTTTTTTGCAGGTGGTGGTATTCCCATGTACCTGCTGCCCTCGTCCTACTAGATGAAATGGTCATAGGTTGAGAAGGTACTGTCTGAGGACCTTTGGATGAATTTCCCAGTGCATCTAGTAGATGGCACGCACCACTGCTACTAAGCAGCGATGATAGAGGGACTCTTATGCTTATGGATGCCAATTAGGCAGGCTGCTTTGCCTGGATAGTGTCAAGCTTCCTGAGGTTGTTGAAGCTGCCCCAATCCAGGCAAGTGAGGATTATTCCATCATATTCTGCACTTGCATCTTGTAGATGGTGAACTAGCTTTGGCGAGTCCAGTTGAGTTTCTGATCAATGATAACACCAAGGTGTTGATAGTGGGGAATTCAGTGATGGTAACACCATTGAATGTCGGGGGTTATGGTCAGATTGACTCTTATAGAGATGATCATTGGCTGGCATGTATGAGGTGTGAATATTACTCACCACTTGTCAGCCCAAGCCCATATTTATCTAGGTCTTGTTGCATTTGAGGCAGAAGTGAGGACTGCAGATGCTGTAAACCAGAGTTTAGATTAGAATGGTGCTGGAAAAGCACAGCAGGTCAGGCAGCATCTGAGGAGCAGGAAAATCGACGTTTCGGGCAAAAGCCCTTCATCAGGAACATGTTGCATTTGAACATGCTTCAGTATCTAAGGAGTTGTGAATGGTGTTGAACATTGCATGAAAACTTATGGGGGGGGGGGGGGGGGGGGTCCCACTTTTGACCTTGTGATGGAGTGACAGTCATTGATGAAGCAGCTGAAAATGGCTGTGCCTAGGAAACTACTCTGGAGGAACTCCTGCTGAAATATCGTCAAACACAGAACAACGTCAAACAACCACAACCTTCTTCCTACGTACCAGGTGACTAACCAACGGAAAATTTGCCCTGATACCTTTTGCTTCCAGTTTTGCTAGGGCTCATTCTTGTATTCAACTCTTTTGCTCATGTTTGAACCAAGGCAGTAATAAGGTCAGGGGTGGCATAGAACCCAAATTGGGTGTCACTGCTAAGGTTACTGCTGAGCAGCTCTGTCGATGACACCTTTGACCATTTTACTGAGGATTGAGAGTAGACAACTGGACGTTATTTGGCTGCGTTCCTTCCGCTCTGTGCGCACAGGGCACCCTAGAGCAATTTTCCACATTGTTGAGTAGATTGTTGAGTATAGTGTTATTGCTTGGCTAGGAATGCAGCAAGTCCTGGAGCACAATCTTCAGTAGTATTGATGGAATGTCATCAGGGCCCGTAGCCTTTGCAGCCTCCAGTGCCTCCCACTGTTTCTGGACATGACATGGAATGAATCAAATTGCCTGGATGCTGGTGACCACTGGAGGAAGCAGAGATGGATAATCCACTTCATACTTCTGGCCAAAGACTGCTGCAATTTCTTCAGGCTGATCTTTTACATTGATCGTTGGGCTCTTCCATCATTGAGGATGGGCAGCCTCCTCCCCCAGTGAGTTGTTTAATTGTCACAACTGAATGTGGCAGCACTGCAGAGCTTAGATCTAGATCCACTGGTTGTTTGGTATGCTAGTTGTGTTTGGTAGCTCCACCAGGTTGACACATTCTTAGGTTTGCCTGGTGTTACCACTGGCATGCCCTCCTGCACTCTCCATTCAACCAGGGAGTTGATCTCCTGGCTTGATGGTAATGGTTGTGTGGTAGATAGGCTGGGCCATGAGGTCCCAGATTGTCTGGGAGTACAATTCTGCTTTTGTCGATGGTCCACTGTGCCTCACGAATGCCCAGTTTTGAATTGCTATATCTGGCCGAAGTCTATCCAACACAGTGGAGGGTATCGTAACTGTGAAGGTGGGACTTTAGCTCCACAAGGACTGCGTGGTGGTCACTCTTGCTGATACTGTCATGGACAGATGCATTTGCAGCTGGCAGGTCAGTAAGAATGAGGTCAAGCATGTTTTTCCCTGCTGTTGGTTCCCTTATCACCTGCTACAGACCCAATCTAGCAGCAATGTCCTTTAGGATCTGACTAGCTCCATCTGTAGCATTGCTGCCAAGCCATTCTTGGTGGACGACATTGAAATCCCCCACCCAGGGTATATTTTGCATCTTTGCCACCCTCAGTGCTTTCTCCAAGAGGTATTCAACATGGAGGCATAGGGACTCATCAGCAAGGGAGGGTGCTATGTGGTAATCAGGTTTGTTTGCCTGTTTAACCTGAAGCCATGAAACTTCATGGGTTCTAGAATCAATGTTGACGGCTCCCTAGAGCAACTCCCTTCTGAAGGTATCACACTGTATTGCCACCTCTGCCGAGCCTGCCTTGTCATGGGACATGACATATCTATGGATGGTGATGGTGGTGTCTGGAACATGTCGGTACAATTATGCCAGGCTATTGCTTGACTCATGAGAGACAACTCTTTCAATTTTGGCACTAATCCCCAGATAATCATAAGGAGGACTTTGCAGGGAGGACAGGGATGTTTCTGCCACTGACTTTTCTGGTGCCTAGGTCAATATCAGGTGATCCATCCGGTTTCATTTCTTTGTTGAGACTCCATAGCAACTGATAAAACCAAATGGCTTGCTGGGGTATTTCAGAGGGCAGGTATAAATCAACCGCATTGCTGTGGGTCTGGTGTCACATGTAGGCCAGACCAGGTGAAGATAGTAGATTTCTTTCCCTTAAAGACATTAGTGAACCAGATGTATTTTTCTAACAATTAACAATGGTTTCATGATCATCTTAATTCAAGATATTTTTAAAAGTTTAATTCAAATTTCACCTTCCCACCTTGGCGGGATACTAACCGGATCACCAGAACATTAACTGAGTGTCTAGATTAATAATCTAGTGATCCAAGAGGGGCACTGGCTTCCTATTTATGGATAGGCCTGTTGAAAACACCAGTAAACTTCGCACAGTCAGGAAGGAGTGATTTCATCAAGAGTGAGAGACAGTCCGACAGAGTAGAGAGTCCTGGGAATGGAGGTAATATAGGAAGTTGGCGCAGAGGGGAAGAGATGCTTTTTGCTTTGTTCGGCTTGTAACTTATAATTGTTTTATTAAACAGAATAAAATGAAGCCCAGGATCAGAGGCCCAACACGAAAAAGATACAGATAAACTGCAATTTTACAACTTGAAATTGGCAGATACAATGCTGTGGGCAGAGACACATGGCTGTAAGGGGATCAGGGCTTGGAACTAAATATCCAAAGATATATGCTCTGAAGAGAGGACAGCAGATTGACGGGGGCTGGGATTGCCTGATTAGGAAGCAATTAAATTAAATCAATAAGTGATATAAAGTCAAAGTGCAGAATCTGTGTGGGTACAGTTGAGAAACTGCAAAAGGTAAAAAGACCTTGACGGGAATTGTAGACAGGTCTCCTAGCAGTAGCCAGGATTTGGAGAAGAAAATAAATCAGGAAATGGAAAAGGCACTTAAGAAAAGCACCATTACAGTAATCATGGGGAATTTCAATTTGTAGGTAGACTGGGAAAATCAGATTGGTAGCAGGTCTCTAGAAAAGGAATTCATGGAAGAGTTTTGGACCAGCTTGTGGTAGAGCCCACTAAGGAACAGATAATACTGGATTTGGTGATGTGAAATGTGGCAGACTTGGGGATCTTAAGATGAAGGAATCCCTAGGAAGCAGTGACAATAATATGGAATTTACCCTATAGTTTGAGGGGACGAAGGTAGAATCAGGTGTAACAGTATTATAATTGAGTAAAGGGAACTACAAAGACATGAGGAAAGAGCTGGCCAGTGTTGATTCGAAGGCGAGCCTAGCTGGGAAGACAGTGAGCCGCAATGGTAGATGTTTCTGGGGTAATTAGGAGGTATTGCAGAGGTTCATGCCAAAGGTGACAACGCATATCAAGGGGAGGATGAGCCAATCATGGCTGACTAGGGAAGTCAGGGACAACATAAAAGCAAAGGAGAAAGCATATAATGGGATGAAGAATAGTGGAAAGCCAACAGATAACTCTAAATAAAAAATATGGGGGGGGGGGGGGAAGGATGGAAAAAAATGATGAAATATGATAGTAAGATAGGTTGTAACATAAAAGGTG
This sequence comes from Chiloscyllium plagiosum, assembly GCF_004010195.1. Lineage (NCBI taxonomy): Eukaryota > Metazoa > Chordata > Chondrichthyes > Orectolobiformes > Hemiscylliidae > Chiloscyllium > Chiloscyllium plagiosum. The sequence continues at coordinate 112,806,921 of NC_057710.1, read as the reverse complement.
ATTTTAAGAGTATTTTATGTATATTTATATAAAAGGTAAGAGAAAGGCAAGAGTGGAGAATGGACAACTAGAAAATGGAGAACACCACCAGACAAGTTGTAATGGGAAACAAAGAAATGATAGAGGAAGTGAATAGGTACTTTGCATCAGTTTTCACAGTGAAGACACCAGCAGAATATCAGAACTTTGAGTGAGTCAGGGAGCAGAGATGAATACAGTGGTCATCATTAAGGAGAAGGAACTAGGGAAGCTGAAAAGTCTTAAGGTGGATGAACCCACTTTGAGCACATGGATTATCCCCAGAGTTCTGAAGCAGATTGTGGAGGCATTGGTGGCAATCTTTGAAAAATCACTTGAGTCAGAGTGTCCCAGATGACTGGAAAATGGCTAACATAACAAGGGAGAGAGGCAGAAGACAGGAAGCTTTAGGTCATTTAGGCTGACCTCAGGCCTGTAAAGTTTGAGGCCATTGCAAAGTATTTCGAAGTGCATGGTAAAACAGACCTAAGTTAGCATGGCTTCATCAAGGGGAGATCATGCCCGACAAATCTGTTAAAATTCTTTGAGGTAGGAAGCAAGTTAGAAAGAGGAGTGCCAGTAGCTGCTTTGGATATTTGCATTTCCAGGAGTCTTGCGACAAGGTGGCACACTGGATACTGCTAAATAAGTAAGAGCCCATAGTGTTAGGGGCAAGGTACTAGTATGGACAGAAAATCAGGTGACTGACAAAGCAGTGAGTAGAGGTAAAAAAAGGACATTAGATTCTTAGTTCAGAAGTGTCTCAAGTTTAACATGTAACTTCCTAATTTGAAGAACTTGCAAGTCAAATGCAATGTTAGCATTCATTTCAAATAGGTTAGAATACAAGAGCTGAGGTGTACTGTTGAGGCTGTATAATGCCATTTTTCGAACATTGAGAGCAGTTTTGGTTCTCTTATCTAGGAAGGATGTGCTGGCATGTGTTCCCAGACGAAGCTTACAAGAATGATTCTGGGGAAGAAGAACTTGTCACCTGAGTGGTTGAGGATTCTGGGTCTGTACTTGGAATTCAGAAGGACAAGGGTGGAAATCTAATTGAAACTTGGAGAATACTAAAAGGTCTGGATATAGTGGATGTACACAAGATGTTGCAACAAGTAGGAAACAGTAGGACCCAAGGACACAGCTGGAATGAAAGAACAACCCTTTAGAACTCAGATGAGGAAGAATTACTCCACCAGGAGATGGCTAATCTGTGGAACGCACTGCTGCAGATGGTTATGGAGGCCCAATTATTCAGCGCTTTTAAGACAGTGATAGATAGATTCTTGACTCGTTATGGGATCGGAGGTTTTGGCACAGAGGGTGGAGTTGAGTAGCATTACCAGCCACGATTGAATGGCGGAGCAAACTCAACAGGCTGATTGGAATCATAAGACCATAATATATAGGAGTGCAGTGCAGAGTTGAGCCAAACAACAGGAGCAAATCATAAAAAAGAAAATTCATGATCCAGAAGGCCATTCAATCACCTGACTCCACCAGCCTAATCCCAGATTTTGATCTGCATTCTTTAGGTTACACACTTCACAACTAGATTAAGCAGAGTTTGACTCCTTATTTGTAAGCCTACTCCCCAGCATTACCTCCTCAACACTAATCAGTTAAAAATTTACATCTCCCTATGTGTCCTTTGGATTATTTTCTTTGGATCAATCTCTCCTCAACCAGGTTTGGACTTGAGCATGGCAGGGGATAATGTTTTTATTAAAAAAAGGACCAAAAATAAGAGGCGGCTGTTGAGCTATTTCTCTTGGTAACAATGGTAGTAGAGTAACTTTCAGAAAGATAAAAACATAATCCTGAAGGATGAATTATATTAATTGATTTATACACCATTCACCAAAGTTGAAAAAGCAACGTAAAAGCAACATATAAAAAGAATTAGAGAATGGATTAATAAAACAATCATTCAACTACTGTTAGAAATTGGACAGAGCAGAAGGAATAAGGAAATGGGGGTTCCTACAATATTTACACAAGTATTTTCTAAGACAATTTATAAGAAAACTAAAGATAGGACTTAGTAATGGGGAACAAAGATGCGAAAAGTAAACATTGGAAACATCAGGCAAAAGTGACCGTAATCTAAAATGCTTTAAGATAATGATAGAAAAGGACAAATATGAGAAAACTGTTCAATTAATCCTGGAGAAAGGTTATGAGAATAGAACACGGGGGGAAAAAATGACAGCAGAATCAGCAAACAGGGAGCATTTAAAATAGCCTTCATTGTGTAAGAAAAATACATTCCATTAAAGAACTAAACAAATGAGAATCCACAGATAAAGATTTAATTGAATAAATGAAAGTGAAGAAAAAAAGCATACATTGAGTACACAGTTAACAAAGGGGTGGGTAATAAAACAGAATAGAGATTAGCAGCAAACAGGAACTATGAAATTAAAATTGTCAAGGAACAAAAAGAAATGGCAAAATATTAGTTTAAAAAGATAAGAATAGGAAGACTTAAAGAAGGACAGAACAATATCATAGTAAAAATAAAGAATCCAGAGATATTAAACAATTGTTTTGCATTAGTATTTGCCAGGAAAATTAAAACAGGTAGATATGATATTGTTTGTTTCATCATTCAAGAAAATTAAGAGTTTTTAATACAGAGTAAATACAGAGAATGCATTCTCTTGGGAAGAGGAGTATAATTCAAGGCCATCAGTACAAGATGTTCACCAACAAATCCAATCGAGACTTCAGAAAAGAAAATCCAAAAGGCAAGAATGTGGAATTCTACCACAGGGAGTGGTGAAAACAAATAAGGAAGCATATGGTGAAAAGGAAAAGACTCTCAAAGGCAGCCAACATGCAGTCATGGATTGGCTGGATTGAATTATTCTTGAGCCATATATCCCATTTGCAAGAACTGGATAACATCCCTGTAAATCTTTCTTTAATACAATGGCAATAGCAGATTTGTTACCCATCAAGTTTGGTTTTGCTATTACCAAACATGCTTACATGCAATTGAACAGGCAGCTGGATGAAGAAATATGCAGGGGAATCAATAATCTTAGCAGTATAGAAAGAAGCATTCACGGAAGATGTCCTAAGCTTTGTAAGACTTACCGACAGAATAGTTCAGTCACAGTCACTGTGGTTTATTCTGGTAAACATTCAAGGCTTAGCACGAAGCATCAAAATAAATAGCAACTATTTAAAAATTGTTTTTAAATCCTCATCCCCAACAGGACTTCGACCGTTCCCCAAAAGTATGGCCATGAAACCCCAGTAGTACAATATATGCCATCCATTGCCAGAGACACAATGAAGGGAAGGCACAGATTGAGGTTTACAATTTTCATCTACAGCACTTTGATATAACAATCATAATTTCTTTACTTGTGCTGCTACCTGAACTTAATATAAACTCTCAATGAAAAAAAAAGTCAGATGTACAGCACAGAAACTTCGGTCTAACTCCTCCATGCCCACCAGATATCCTAATCTGATCTAGTCCCATTTGCCAGCACTTGGCTCAAATCTCTCTAAACCCTTCTGATTAATGTAATCATCCAGTTGCCTTTTAAATGTTGTAATTGCACCAGCCTCGGCCACTTCCCCTGACAGCTCATTCCACGCATGCACCACCCTTTGCGTGAAAACTTGACCCCTTCGGTCCCTTTTAAGTCTCTCCCCTCTCACCCTAAACCTATGCCCTCTAGTTCTGGACTCCCCCACTTCAGGGAAAAGATCTTGTTTATTTACCCTATCCAAGCCCCTCAATTTTATAAAGCTCTAGCCACTGATACTCCAGAGAAAACAGCCACAGCCTATTCAGCCTCTCTTTACAGCTCAAAACCTGCAACCCTGGCAACATCTTTGTAAATACTTTCTAAACCCTTTCAAGTTTTACAACGTCCTACTGATAGAAAGGAGACCAGAACTGCACACAATATTCCAACAGTGGCCTAACCAACATCCTGTACAGCCGCATCACAGCCTCCAAACTCCTGTACTCAATACTCTGACCAATAAAGGAAAGCATACCAAACACCTTCTTCACTATCCTATCTACCTGCGACTCCACTTTCAAGGAGCAACCTGCACTCCAAGGTCTCTTTGTTCAGCAACACTCCCTAGGACCTTACCATTAAGTGTATAAGTCCTGCTAAGATTTGCTTTTCCAAAATGCAGCACCTCGCATTTATCTAAATTAAACTTCATCTGCCACTTCTGAGCCCATTAGCCAATCTGATCAAGATCCCGTTGTAATCTGAGGTAACCTTCTATACCTCCAATTTTGGTGTCATCTGCAAACGTACTAACTATACCTCTTATGCTCGCATCCAAATCATTCACATAAATGACAAAAAAAAGCTCACTCAGCACCGACCCCTGTGGCACACCACTGATCACAGATATCCACCTGTCTTCGACCTTTGAACCAGATCTAGTTACCCTCACCTCCTGCTCTCCTGGGCAAAGGTTTTAAACTATCAAAGCCAAAAATGGCTTAATTACCTACATCGATTTCCTAAAGATATTCAATACAATGCCACATAACAGCCTTGTGAAATAAAGCAACACAGTAACATCGGCCGAGTGATAGGAAAAGATAATTGTTAATGGATATTTTTCAGGCTGGAACAATGTTTACAGTGGCATCCCCTAAGGGTTAGCCTTGGAATCTTGCTTTTCCTGATTTATATTAATTGTTCTCAACCCTGGACTGTAGGAAACCATTTCAAAAGTCGGATGATTCAAACTTGACAGCTTCGTAAACTGAGGAGCAAAGTGCAGAACTTCAAAAGTAGACTGACAAGTTTCTGGATTGAGTGATTAGGTAGCAAATGAAGTTCAATGCAGAGAAATGAGACGTACATTCTGGTACAAAGAACATTTCAACAGTATTAAAAAAGGGTGCTACTCTAAAGGGTATACAGTAGCAGAAAGACCTGGGGGTACTGGTGTATAAGTCAAGGTGGCAGGACAAGTGGAAAATGTAGTAAAGCATTCAGTATCCCAGGGATTAAATAGTGGCTGAGAATATAACACCAGGTGGATTTGGCAGAATCTGTATAAGACACTAATTAGCAGCAGTACTGTGTAGTGTTTGGACCCTACGCTTTAGAAAGGACTCAAATGCATTCAAACAAGCACAGAACAGGTTTACATAAAAAGCTCCAGAGAAATTGGGACGGATGTCCACAGAGACTAGAATGCTTAGGGCAAACTTCATTGAAGTTTCAATGTCATGATTGATCTGGAGACAGCAGACAGGGATAAACTTTTGCCATTTGCACAAATTGATAAAGAGGGCACAAATTTGAATTGATTTACAAAGTAAGTAAATGAGAGAGGAAACATATTCACGCAAGTGGTTTGGTTCTGCAATGCTTTGGCTGGAACTATAATGGAGCCAGTTTCAATCAAGCATTAAAGATGGCATCAGATGTTTATCTAAATAGGAATAACATGCAGGGCTCAAGAAAAGGCAATAAGTCACAACGCTCATTTGGAGAACAAGTATGATCACGATGGGCCATATGCTCTTTTGCACTTAATTCTGAGATTGTTGTTTCCCCATTCCTTTTTCCATGTGATGGCTGACCAGAAATTAACAACAGCTTACCATTAGGTAACTCTGACCACATGTGACAAATTGTCCTGCTGTAGGAGATATACAGAATATCTTTGAGGTCTACAAAACAACACAACTGTATTGCACTTAACAACCCAGGCAAACAAATCCTGAACAACTGAAAAAGTAATGTTCAAGTGGATAAGATTAAAACTGAAAATGTTAGTTGCAATGTTCTTTTCAAGTCACTTTCTCTGTAGGTTTTTTGGTTGTAATGCACTAAAATGGATCAGCCAATAAGAAAGCATGACAAACTTAATACAAAACAAGCTATACAGAGATATTTCACAGAGATCAAGGCTACACAAAATTCAACATATTTTTTAACACAAGTTGGATCAATGTTCAGCTGATTTGCAGAGTATAGAATTAAAACTAGAATCTGCATCTTCACTTGTGGTCTAAAATAGGCTGGATCTTCAGTAATACTATGATACAAATTTAACTTAAGAACTAACTGCATTTTATGTTCCGAGATGGCGATCACTTGTGCTGTAATCTGTAGTATATTCAATCTCACGTAATTTCAAGTCTCAGTTCCACAATCTCTTCAGCTTTTGAGAAAGGATTTTAATGATGTGTCTGTCTGTCTTATAGTAGTCTTTTAGACTTTCAGTGCATCATTCATAGATGAGCCAGATGCAGCAAATTAAATTTAGAAAACTTATACAATTTATATATTAGGGAATAAAATATAAATTGTCACTGCACAAAAACAGGTAATAGTCAATGCAGACCTCTGTTACTTTGGAAGATAGAGTTTTAAAAGCATCTCATAACATGTTTATAACAATTATTCCAAAAGGAAAACTTCCCTCCAGTAAACAAAACCAAATTCCCTATCACTCAAAGCTCAGGGTCTGAGATGGTTATAGTGAACATCCTGTTTACGTTAATCTGGATGTACAAATAGTTCTCTTTGTGCAGTACTCCTCCTTGCATCAAAGGAATAGAGAACTGGAACAGGGTCAAATTTCAGAGAGAAATTGTAAACAAAGACATTGGTTATTTATACTACAGGTGAAAATATTTCTTTGAGTGGGAATTCCATTAGACATCTCCCTTGATTATTTCACCTCTGTAGCTATTCCGTTACGTCTATGGCCACGGATTAGAAGTTTTAAAAAGGTACCAACTGAGAGCCCATGCAGTCCTTAACCAATGACAAGTTCCTGTGTCCACTTCACCATTTATCAACGGTTCCTCTATACAATATGCTTATGATTCAGTGAATGATGAAAATGTGCTAAAATATTTCAATAGAAATAATATGCCTAGGATTAAGAACAGTCATCCAATTGAGCTGCCTTGGTCCGGACACAATGGGGAGGAAAATTGGATATAAAAAAACCATTTTTGTTTATTTGCATAGTTTGATTGATTATAGATTGTGACAGTTAATTGGTATTTGGAAAGGGTGGCAGAGGGGGTACAGAGAAGGGAAATTGTTTAAATTCTCAGTCAGAGTGTTCCTTGACTACCTAAATTGTGGGCATGCACTTAGAATTGATAGAATGCAAGAGAGAGTGACACAGTATCACTGAGATGCAATGAATTCAGATCTAGCCATAAAATGAACACTAATGATTTGGTGGTGGCTTACACAGAAAAAAATGGTGAACATTTGGGGTAACCTGCTAAATTATCCTTTGCCCCCAAATAACGTTTGGCTCAAGGATTTCTTTCATAAATGTACACACAATGAATTCTGAACTCATTCAACAGGAAAGGAATGGAATTACCTTGTTGAAAACTTTTCTGATGACTTTTATTCACAGTGAGGTCGAGGGGTCCTTCCTGCTCCTGGTGAAAGTTCTGGGTTTGCTTGGCAGGTGGATCATTTGAGATTGAAATAGATTCATCAGTTGATCCAGTCTGAGCTTCATGAGCGTGATTACTTCTGGATATATATTCAATTGCAAATTGACGAATCATTCTTTTCATTATTTCCTGAGCAACTAGAGGAATGTTGCGATCACAGTTCTGAGGAAGATCTAAAAGAATTACATTTACATATTAATGGAAATATAATTGAAAATTAACAGTTTGGTATATTATAAAGGCATATAATACAGAATTAAATTTCCCTTGATCCATACATTAGCTGAACGCGAATAAATTTCTTCTAAACACTGGTTGATAATAATGGCACAAATACAGATGTCCAACAAAGATGGAGGTATTTTAAGCACAATTGATTTGTAAGGACATAGATTTAGGCCATTTGGCCCATTGGGTCTGCTCCATCATTCAGTCAGAGCTGATGACGTTTCTCAACTCCATTCTCCTGCCTTTGCCCAGGAACCTTTGATCCCTTACTAATCTAGAATCTACCTCACCCTAAATACGCTCCATGACTTTGCCTCCATAAGCCTTCTGTAGCAACAAGTTCCACAGGTTCACCAGCCTCTAGGAAAAGAAATCCCTCATTTCAGTTCTAAAGGCTCATCCCTTCACTGTGAGGCTGTGTTCTCAGATCCTAATCTCTCCTACTGGTGGAACCATCTTCTCCACATCCACTATCTGGGCCTCTCCATATCCTGTAAGTTTCGACCACTCCTCTCATCCTTCTAAATTCCACAGAGTACAGACCCAAAGTCCTCAATTGCTCCTTATAAGACAAGTCCTTCACCTCCAAGATCATTCTTGTAAACCTCCTCTGGACCCCCATCAACACCAGCACATCTTTCCTTAGATAAGGGTCACAAAACTGCTCACAATATCCTAAATGTGGTCTGACCAGAGCCTTACACAGCCTCACCAGTACATCTCTGCTCTTGTATTCTAGTCCTCTCCAAATGAACGCTAACATTGCAGTTGCCTTCCTAACTGCCTAATGAATCTCCATGTTAACAGAATCCTGAACTAGGAGTCCCAAGTTCTTCTTCGTTCCAGACTTCTGAAGCCTTTCCTCATTTATAGTAATCTACACTTTGATTCTTCCTCCTAAAGTGTACAACCTTACACTTTCCCATATTGCATTCCATCTGCCACTTTTTTGCCCACTCTCCTAAACCTATCCAAGTCCTTCTGCAGCTTCACCACCTCTTCAACACCATCTTTTCCTCCACCAGTGTCATCTCAGAACTTATCCAAGATGCCCTCAATTCCTTCATCGAGACTGTTCGTATAATATGATTAGTTGTGGTCCCAACACTAGTCCCTGCAGAATTCTAGTTGTCACTGGCTGCCATCCTGAAAAAGATTTATCTTGACACTCTGCCTTCTGCCAGTCCTTTATCCATGCTGGTACCTTGCCCCTAACATCATGGGCCCTTATCTTATTTGCCAGTCTGTTATGTAGCACTTGTCAAAGCCCATTTGGAGAGGCAAACGTGTTGATCTTATGTTACACTAAATGCTATAATCATCTAAACCACATCTCTTAACCTTCTAATGGCCACTGACCTAACATTTTTTCATGTAAAGATTAGTTTTTGTGGGTTATTTCTTGGATTTTCTGATGGCTGCAGAGAAATGAGAACATTGGTTACTAATATTCCTTATGACAACCTGTTTTTTTTTAAAACAGGCCATCTAACCTCTAGCTCTGAGGCAATATTTTTAAATCTTATTTCTCCAAGCCTGAAACCTCAGATTCTTAGATCACAAGAAAATTTACCACTTTGCATGTCAAGCAGAACAATTTCCAATGGCATGCCTCCTTAACCATTCACCAGTTCAGCTTTTGAAAATGGAGGATGAAAAGAATGTGGAGATAGTACAGTGAGGCATCATAATAGGTAACTGAAGTCACGTTATCATCTCCCAGAGAGTGTACCATGCCTGAAGGTCATACGAGGACCTGTTGGAGAAGAGTGTCTGGTCACGTGTGAAATTCTGCAAAAAGCCTCAAATGAGGTTTCCCATTATGTCATCAATGGGTATGCAGAATACCATGGTTCTGGATTGCTCTGATCATTCCACTCTTTGCAAAAATCAGCAGAGGAACTCCAAATGCCTGCAATTTGATAGCCAATTTCATCTAGTATGACATCACCTCCACAGCAATTTTCACAATTTTGTTGGTTTCTCTGGTAACTATGCTAGGAGTACATCATACGATAATATCTCAATACTTGCTTGTGAAATTAAGCTGCCATCATGGTAAAAATTGTTTTTCCTCATTGAAGTTCAGAGTTTAAAGTCACAAATGAAAAGATATGGTCATTAACATTTGCAATTACCCCAACTTGATGATTCAAATAAATACATCGATGCTGACAAGCATACATCACCTGCAGCCAACCTGCACATCACAGGATTAAGGTAACTGGGCATATGCAGAAAACAGATGGTAGTCAGGGTAATTTAAAGTCCAAAAATAAAGAAAACGTGCTGTGCTACATGCCTGAAAGAGTGGCAAGGATTGTTGTGGTCTGCAGTGTCTATGAAGAGCACATTTTGGAGTTAAAGAAGGGCTCAGTCTGAATATGCCAGAAAAGGAGTCCTTTAATTTAGAGGATATTAACTCCATGCTTCAGAGGCAAACAAGAAGAAAATCAGATGACAGTTCTCAAGAGAGTTGCTCAGCAACTGATTTCCCCACTTTGAGAATCCCCACCAGTGGCATCAGCAACTCTTCAAAGTGTGGACTGGCCCTACTGGCAAAGTGGTCACAAAGAGTCAAGACCAGCCATGAAAAAAAATGAAACTTTATTTACCATTGTCACACAAATTGCAACTTGAAGCTCAAACATGCGAATCTTCCAACAGAAGTGATATTTCAGAATCATCTATAGTGCTGAACAATGAAACAATTGACCCTTCAAAGTTTTGGCATTTAGGCCAACATATAATCAAGTACCCTCAATGGAATGTTGGCAAGAGAATCTCAAAGACGTAGCTATAATAGAAAAGCAATTAAATATCAAACTGAAGCATTCCAACCTCAAACAAATGCCTGTATATATTGTTTTAGCGTTTCTTCATCCTTAGAAACTGTTTTTGAAAATTCTGATGAGATCATTGCCATAGGGAGATTGACTGCTTAATGCTGGGTGAAGGGGCATGGGGCTGAACAAACTCTTGACACAGTAGCTTGCTCCTGGGGTGGAGCCACAGCTGGCTGCATCTTTGGAGGGAGTTTCCTAGAAGCTTATTCTCATTTGCCTCATGCCAGGTTGGAGGAGTCTGAAGTAGAGGTGGCATGTTGCAATTGCGTGCCCGTCATCCCACCTGCACTATATACTTAAAGCTGCAAACATTATTGAATTGACAAGTCCCATGGCTGCAGTCTAAATTTAAGGACCGCTGTCGTCAGAAATACCAGTGGAGTCACCATAATATAGCCAAGAAGGATACAAATATCTTGTCCTGTCATCGTGTGAACTGCTGAAAACGATTGGCAACAGAGCACAAACAGCACACATACTTGCGGTGATCCAAAAATATCTATGTCAGGGGACAAACCTATTAAATCTTGTTTCCATGACACTTTACTCCTTAGCAACTATGACTCCACACCAAAGTGGATACATCACCCCAAACCTAGTACTCCTTAGTCTCCCAAATTGTCAAGAGGCAGCCAGGTAGCTTACGATGCTGGGTCTTAGTTGATTGTTTAAGTGCCTGGATCTGCACTGCTGCCTGGACCAGGAGAGTGGGGTGCTGAGGTTACGGTTTTGGGTAAGGGATGGCAAAGTAGCAGCATTTAAATGTTAGGAAGGTATATGCTCACTCACTCTAATCAAAACCTACATAAAGATGCACAGCCTTTTCACCATTCCCCCCTAGAGCTGCTCTTTTTCCTCCACCCCATCTTCCCCTTTCTTCTGTTTCATTTCCTCATACAACTCCCTCTTCCTGGATTGGCTTTTCTGACCTGTGAAAACAAAAAGAATGAAGTTAGAATAATTAAGCACCTCCCTCCTAAAGGAATATACTTCTCTATTCCAAATATATGAAACTGTATTTTTGGTTTTAAAAAAAGTGAAGCCACAAGATAAGTCCTGAAGTTTGAACCCACCTCATTATAACTCCATGTCAACAGCCATAGCTTGAAACTCAGATGACGACTCACGAGATGAAGGGCCCTTTCCACATGAGATAGCATAGTTCTCAGATAAAGTTCCCTATCCAGTGATTTTTTTTTCTCTCAAGCAGTGTGCCAAATCACCCTGCAAAGACAACGAGAATATACATGAGCAGTACACTTTTGACTTGCCAAGAGAAAAGAGATAGAAATTTTAGGTATTGTCTCAGTTGCAAGGTGAAATGGGGAATTCAGCACGTATGTATAACCAGGTCCTCCCTTTGCAGGTTATTTGATAGGCAACAACAAAAAAAAAAATCAGTACAGTACTTCAAAATAGACATTTCAGTTAAAGAGGCAGGTCAACTCCAGGCGTTGCCCCAGAGTAAATGGACAGAGATAGCATTACAGATATTGTTTGGAATCTGTATTTTAAAGATCGGTCATCTGGCAATACTGAAAAGACAACATTTGATTACTTCTCAACCAACATTTGAAAACCGATGCCCACGTCTGATCTTTGAAAGGGAGATAATAAGTGTCTTACCTCTCCAGCCCTGATCACCACAGATGAATTGTTTAACAACATTATTCAGGAATCTGACAGTGGGATGGGTAGATCACAGAAATTCAGAAGGTCTTCATCCAGGCACCTGGACTAAATTTACAGGGAGAAGCAACTTGACTGCCTAAGCCAGCCCCTCCCCAGCTTAATTTATTCCAAAGGCACCTTGCAGATCTCTTGCAAGGAAACAGCTAGCCCTCCTCTTAGTAGATCTCACTGCAAAGAGAGAGACATAGTTAAGACATGGGAAATAACATTTCAAGTAATTTTTAACTGAAATAGACTGAAAGAGGGAATCCTGTTCCACTTACCACAATTCCCAAGACTCACCTTTGGTCTTGATCGGATGTGATCCTGATATGGTGCCGCCCATGCTTCCTAGGGCCCACAGCTAGTTATGCCTCCTCTAAGTTTGTTGCTTCATATGCCGCATGTGCCAATAAGATTCACTGGAAATTGCACTGTAAGTTGCTGCATTGTGAACAGTGTAAAGACTGGCATAAATTTTGGCTGAAATTGCCATTTATGCCAATCCAGAGAATTCCAGGCCTACAAAGCCATTAAAATGACAATTTATATAGCCACTAGATGGAGCTGATACATCTTTATGAAAAGATTTAACAATTTTTAAATCAGACAACAAAGATACTGCATAGAATATATAAACTGGGGGTCCAAAACTATGATGCATAATCTCTTGGGCAAAAAACATTGTGTGAATTAGGAATTCTGTTTCATCCATCATTATAACTCAGCCCATATTAACTTCATACATTGAAATACACGGCAATCAATAATGAACATAGTTAGCTTAACATAGTATTTCAAATTAAAACTAAACCTTCATTAAGCCTTAATATGAAGATCAGGAAAAGCATTATACCTTTTTTGTGAAAGATAGCATTAAGAAACTTGTCTGCTTGGCATTCAAGTTGTTCAGTGTGGGACTGCCCCTGAGATAAAGATTCCTCAGTAGATATCAGTGTTGTAGGCACACTCACAGATGAGATATGGTCCTAGAAATAGTTATGAATCGTACAGAGAAATATTTGAAGAAAATCCAAAGTAGCGAAAAAAACTTATATTTAAAATATTGAGCTCACAATACAGGTACAATATCTCAATCCAGCAAAATGAGGACCCCAAAGCTATGCCAGATGTTATGCTGGCAAATTGGTGGGCATTTCAGTCAAGTCAGGTGGGTCCAAATGGTGGCACACAAAGCACCAAAGCAGGTAATCAGAAAAAAACACTGCATGAGTGCACAGTCTGTTCAAATTGCCCAGCTAACTTTTAAGTATTATTTAATTAAAATTGATACATGGAAATTTTTTTTAAGAAATGCCCGACATTTACACAACCAGATTTGAGACATTAGCACCTGTTTTCAGTACAGCTAATGATCAACATTTTATTAAATGGCACCTATGGCACCAGGACTAAGCTGGTTGATCCAAGATTCCAGCTAACCAAGAAGTCCACAAAATCAATGTAAAAACACACAATAGGTTAAATACACAGAATATGGGGGTGGTGGTGGTGGTGGGGGGGGGGGGGGGGGGGGGGAAGAAGAGGGGAAAAAGAGAATACACATTGATTTATTTATAGCATAAATCACTTAAATAATGCAACTTTTCCTTAAATAAAACTTACCAGCAGAGCACGTTCTCACTCGCACCCTCAACTGACTACTCTGGCATCATAGCAGATCCCAGTATTTGATTAGAGATTAACTTGATATTTCACATGGCCATTCAATTTAACATGTATATTTACACTGAAGTAAACAGATTAAAAATAATAATAGGCCTGAATAATACAGTAAACATTGATGTAATTTTTGCCATTTTATAGTACTACTTACAAAAAAGATCTCCAATTCTCAGAATAGGACAAATTTACAATTATGAATTCATACCTAAAAATATTTTTCACCTTATGTTATGGCACCTCTCTCATTCTAGACTGATTGGTCTGTCAGTTTTCTAGTTCATATATTTGTTACTAGATTGATGACCATCCAGTCCTTTGAAGATTTGCCAATAGAAGTGCAAGAATATTTGAAAGATTGCGAACAAAAGCTCACATTATTTCCTCTTTGACTTAGTGTGCATTCTACGATGCACACTATCATGGTGTTTTGCTTTTTCTACTTTTGAGCTTCAATCTTTCAATTCTACTTCTTTACCTAAAACTATCTCAATGCTCCACACCTACCCTTTTTCAGCCTACATTGCCATGACCATAATCGATGCATGCTTAACATCACCAATATTCCTGGTTCCCCACATAAATAATTCTACATCCTTTAAAATGTTTCATTTTATAAGTTTTTCTTGTTCCTCGTATGGACTTGGTGTTTGATCATACCTCCTTTCAAAGCTGGCTTTATTTTCTAATTTTTATATTTAGCTTTTTTAAAATCTTTTGCTAAAAGTTCTTAATTTATCCAAAGCACTATTATCTTTATTGAAGCACCTTTGCTAATGAAAAGGTCTACCTATTCTAACTCACATTTGCAAATTTAACATTGGAAATCAACCAGTGCAATACCACCAGGATCAATCCTAGCATCTCAATTATTCATTATCTATACTAATGACTTGGAGGAGGCAGCACAGCATAACATATCCAAATTTGCTGTTGAGACAAAAATAGGTGGGAGCTCATGTTGTGATGAGAACATGGGGAACCTTCAAGGGGATATAGTGGAGTATGCAGGCCAAAAACCTGGCAGATGAAGTTTAATGTGAGGTTGTGCACGTTTGTAGAAAAAACTCAAAAGGCAGACTACCGTTTATATGGAAAGAAGTCCCAAAAAAGTGCAGTGTAGAAGGGCCTGGATGTTCATATTCATGGAAAAAAGTTAACATGTAGGTGCAAGCAAGTAATTAAGGTGGCAAATGAAATTTTAGCCTTCTTTGCCAAAAATTTGCAGTTTAACAATAGGGCAGTCTTATTAAATCTTTACAGGGTGTGGTGAGGTTAGACTTGGTGTGCAGTGTAATGTTTTGGCCCCCATATTTGGATTTCATTTGTTGTCACATGTACCGAAGTACACTGAAAAGCTTTGCTGACGAGCAGTACAGGCAGATTATAGTAAACAAGGATGTACAAAAGATTTAGACAGTGGTATACTTGTAACATTGCACAAGGTGTATGAGAGATATTGAAGTTAGCAAGATCAACATTGAGGTTAGAGTGTCCATTGAGCTGTCTAATAACGGTCAGAAAGAAACTGTCCCTGAACCTATTAGTGCATGTTCAGGCTTCTGTATCTTCTGCCTGACCGAAGAGACTGGAGATTACCAAGGTGTGAAGGGTCTATGTTGGCAGCCATTCCGCAGCAGCAAGCCTTGTAAATGGATCCAAGGATGGAAGGTTAGCTCCCATGATGCCTGAGCTGTACACACCATCCTCTATAGTTTCCTACAAACCTGGGCAGAGCAGCTGCCATACCAGGCCATTATGCATCAGGGCAATTTGTTTTCAATTGTGCATCTGGAGAAGTTGGTGAGGGTCCTTATGGACATGCCAAATTTTCTAAGTCAGCTGTGGAAGATGTGCCTTCTTGACTGTCACATCCTTATTTAAGAAAGGGTACACTGGCATTGGAGGTTATCCAAAATAGATTCACTAGGCTGATTCCCGGGATGACCGGTTTGAATCATCAAGAATGACAACACAGATTAGGCCTTTATTTAGTAGAGTTTAGGGGAATGAAGGGTGATCTTATTGAAATATTCAAGATTGAGCCGGTTTGGCAAGGTAGATGCTGCGACGTGGCGGCATGGTGGCACAGTGGTTAGCACTGCTGCCTCACAGCGCCTGAGACCCGGGTTCAATTCCCGCCTCAGGTGATTGACTGTGTGGAGTTTGCACGTTCTCCCAGTGTCTGCGTGGGTTTCCTCCGGGTGCTCCAGTTTCTTCCCACAGTCCAAACATGTGCAGGTCAGGTGAATTGGCCATGCTAAATTGCCCGTAGTGTTAGGTAAGGGGTAAATGTAGGGGTATGGGTGGGTTGCGCTTCGGCGGGTCGGTGTGGACGTGTTGGGCCGAAGGGCCTGTTTCCACACTGTAATGTAATCTAATCTAATCTAATTACCATTAGCCGAGGAATATCAAACTAGAGGAGAGAATATGGGGGAGCTCATTTAAAACTGAGTTTAAGGTTATTGAACGTCTGTAATTCTCCAACCCAGGCTAGTTCACAAAGTACTTAAAAAGGTAGATAGATTTTTTTGAAATGTCAATGAGCTGACAGCTATGTTAATCTGAAATGAAAGAAGATTTGAGGCTGGAGCAGGTCAACAGTGATCTTGTTGAACAGCAAACAAACTTGTGGGGCTGAATGGCCGACACATTTATGTTCTTGTTGAAAGTTTCCCATTCTGTTAATTTTAGTTATGCTTCATTTAGGATAGTTCCTTTCTCATTGCAATTGGGCTTTTCAGTCAAATGACCTGTCATTAACTGGGTCCTCTCATTTTCAACTTTTAAGTTGGATTCAGTTATTTTGTGGTCATTATTTCTTAAATGTTTCCCACAGTCCTTACATTTCCCAGACGAGGCTCAGCATTCCTTTTTTGAGTGGACTAATAGTGCACTTGCTGTACAAGTATGCAAATTCTTCCCTTTATTTACATAATGTGTGTGGTAAAGAGAGTCATAGAACTGTACAGTGCAGAAATAGACCCTTTGGTCCAACTTGCCCATGCCGACCAGACATCCTAAATTAATCTAGTCCCGTTTGCCAGCACTTGGCCCATTTCCCTCTAAACCCTTATAATTCATAACCATCCAGGTACTTTTTAAATGTTGTAATTGTACCATCCTCCACCACCATCTCTGGCAGTTCATTCCATACATGCACCATTCTCTGCATGAGAAAGTTGCCCCCTAGGGTCGCTTTTAAATCTTTCCCTTCTCACTTTAAACCTATGCCTCTAGTTTTGGACTCCTCCACCTTGGGGAAAAGACCTTGGCTATTCACCCTATCCATGCCCCTCATGATTTTATAAATCTCTATAAAAGGTCATACCACAGCCTCTGACGCTGTATAGAGAAAATAGCCCTTATCTATTCAGCCTCTCCTGTAGCTCAAACCCTCCAGCCCTGGCAACCTGCTCATAAATCTCTTCTGAACCCTTTCAAGTTTCAGAACATTCTTCCTATAGCAGGGAGGCCAGAATTGAACACACTGTTGCAAAAGTGACCTCACTAATGCACTGTACAAGCACAACATGACTTCCCAACTCCTATACTCAATACACTAATCATGCATATTAAACACCACTTTTACTATCTTGTCTACCTGCAACTCCACTTTCAAGGAACTTTTAATCTGCCCTCTAGGCTCACTTTGTTCTGCAACACTCCCCAGGGCCCCAAATGTCCTGCCCTAGCAAAACGCAGCACCTCACATTTATCTAGATTATTCTCCATTTGCCATTCCTTGGCCCATCGGCTCATTCGATCAAGGTCTTGCTGTATTCTGAGGTAACCCCCTTCAATGTGCACTACAACATCAATTTTGGTGTCATCTGCAAATTTACTAACCATACCTCTTATATTCACATCCAAATCATTTACATAAAAAACATCAGACTCAGCACCCATCCCTGCGAGACACCACTGGTCACAGGCCTCTAGTCTGAAAAGCAACCCTCCGCTGCACCTCCATCACCAAATAAAAGTCTAGAATAATTTAGGATTGAGTTATTCACCCCTTCGGGCCTGCTCCACCATTTGACAATGTCAGTTTGTGATCTCAACTCTGCTTTCCTGTCTGCCCATCACATAGCCCTCAACTCTCTTGCCCGAAAAACCCACTCAACATGGTCATAACTGAATGCAATAACTCAACCTCTAAAGAGGAGGATCTAAAGAGACTATAAAAGATTAGGTTAAACAAGTGACATTGATCTAGCAAACAGCACAGAGCATAATGTGGAAAAATGTGCAATTACTCATTCCAAGAACAAAAAAAAGCACATCATTCAAATGGTGGGAGATCACAGAGTTCTGATTTAAGGAGGATCCAGTTTGCTTGGTGCATGAATCACAAAAACCTAGCATGCTTGTACAACAAATAATCAGGAAAAGGTAACAGAATGTTATCACTTATTGCAAAGGAATTTGAATACAGAAGTAGGGAGGCTATGCATTGATTATACAAGACACTGGTGAGACCACATCAGGAATACATTACTTAAAATTGGTCACCTTGATTAAGAGGATGTAAAATGATGGAAATAATTCAGAGAAGGCTTACCAAACTAATAATTGAAATGAAATAGATGGGCTGTCTTATGAGGAAATGGAAGACGGAAAGGGGTTTATACCCACGAGGCTAGGAGAATCATAGCTGACAATCAAAAATTTAGATCCTAAAAGAGAACGTCACCTCTTACAAGGATCTAGAAGTAGTAGTTGCTACTTTTAAAAAAAAAAAGTCAGCCATTTAACGAAATGACGAGGTGAAATGATTCCTCACAAGGACATGAGGCAATGCAACTCTTTGAAGGGAGGTGTGGATAGATTCTTTAAAGCTAAAGGGTGAAAGGTTACGAGGGGTTGGCAGGAATGTGGATTTGTGGTTATAACCAGATTGGCCATGACTTATTAAATGGTGGAATAGGCTCGAGAAGCTGAATGACCTACTGTTGTTTATTCACATGATCTGAGGAAGAGAATTCCAAAAGATCAACAATCCTCAGCAAGATGAGAGGAAAGACCTCTTACTCTTAAACTGTATCCTCTAGCTCTATTCTTTCCAAGAGGAAACAACCACTCTGCATCCATCTTATCAATAACCCTCAATATCATATTTCAATGTATTGTTTCTTCTGAACATCAGAGAGCCTACACAGAACATGCTCAACTTTTTCCTAATAATTTCTTCATGCTGAAGTTTAACTACTTGTCATATCCTTTATTTTCAAGCACACTAGATGTGGTCTCAGCACAATCCTGTACATCTATAGTAAACCATCCTTGCGTTAATATTAAATTTCTCTTGAAATAAACAGACTATTTGTCTCTTATCAATTATATCTGCCTACTAAAGTTTCAGTGATTCACGTAGCAAAACACCCTTTTTCTGTACTAGTGAATTCTACAATCTATTTAGATCATCTAATGTTTTCATTTTTTGTGCTGAAATGGACAGGTTCACATATTCCAATTATACTCCAATTTTGAGTTTTTTGTCCATTTGTTTATCCACCTAGTTGTGTAGATGCTCTGTGCCATAGCTGTTGCACTTACCTTTACTTTTTCTCTCCTTATGTGGCAAAATGAACAGTTTTCATTCATAGACCAGTCAGTCACTTCTTCGGGTTCACAGTCTTCAAACAAAATAAGTACAAAAATATTTTACTGACTCACCAAAAAGCAAATATATTTTCTGTAATTACCAAAAAATTAACAGAAACAATCAATCATTTAGTCAAGAAAAACAAAATAGTCCTGCAGCATTATTATCCTGGACTCAAGCATGTCACTTAGATATATTTATCTGTTAGGTTGTCAGAAACCTCTTCACCTTTCACATCCTATTAAGTCTCTCAGTCATATACAGTCTCAGTCAGTCAGCATGGAGACAGACACTTTGGTCCAACTCATCCATGCCAACCGGACATCCCAATCTGAACTAGTCCCATTTGCCAGCATTTGACCTATATCCCTCCAAATAATTCCTATTCATATGCCTTTTAAAATACTGTATTTGTACTTGCCCCCACCACTTCCCTCTGGCAATTTGTTCTGTAAATGCACTAACCTCTGCATGAAAAGGTTATCCCTCGGGTCTTTTTTAATCTTTCCCCTCACTTTAAACTTCTACTTTCAGAATCCCCCAATCCAATCTGGAAAAAGACCTTGACTATTCACCCTATCAATGCCCCTCATGGATTTTATAAAACTCATCCTTCACCACTTCAAGGGAAAAAAGCCCTCGCTTATTCACAGTGCCTCCCTATAACTCAAAACACTCCAGGCCTACCAACATTCTTGTAAATATTTCCTACACCATCTCAAGTTTAACCTTTCTAAAGGGGACCAGAATTGCACAGTACTCTAAGCGTGCCCTCACCGATGTCCTGTACAGCCGCCACATGATGTCCTAACTCCTGCACTCAATAATATGCCCAATGAGAAAACTTGTCAAACACTTTTTCACCACTCTGCTCACTTGCAACTTCACTTTCAAGGAACTATACACTTGAAACCCTATGTCTTTGTTTGGCAACACTCCCCAGGGCCCTACTATTAAAGTCCTGCCCTGGTTTGCCTTACCAAAATGCAACACCTCACATTTAACTAAATTAAACTTCATCTGCGACTCTTTGGCCTTTCTGATCATGGTCCCACCGTACTCATATTTCTTTTCACTGTCTGCTACATCACCTATTTGGTGTCAAATACATTCTTACTAACCATGTTTCCTATATTCATATCCAAATCTTTTACATAAAAATGACAAAAAAACAATGGACCCAGCACCAATCCTTGTGGCACACCACCAGACAGGCCTCCAGTCCGAAAAGCACCTCTCTATCACCACCCTGTCTCCTACCTTCAAGCCAATTTTATGTGCAATCGGTTAGCTCCCCTAACATGATCTAACGTTACTAACCAGTCTAAGCAGAGTGTTGAACACTTACTGAAGTGCACATAGACATCTACTACTCTGCTTTTAATCTTTGTCACCACTGTAAAAAAATTTATTCTAGTTAGTGAGACACTCATCAATTGCCTTTCAGCCAAAACATGTTATTCACTCATTAAGTGGCAAACTCAATTTG
The DNA here is from genome assembly GCF_004010195.1 of Chiloscyllium plagiosum. Taxonomy (NCBI): domain Eukaryota; kingdom Metazoa; phylum Chordata; class Chondrichthyes; order Orectolobiformes; family Hemiscylliidae; genus Chiloscyllium; species Chiloscyllium plagiosum. The sequence continues at coordinate 112,785,937 of NC_057710.1, read as the reverse complement.
ACATATCATTTTAAATACTGGGTTCCTTGTAACTAGGTACAATGCATCAAGCAGGCAGTACAAGTTGTATGTGCACTGAAGTCTAAATATAGACAGAGCAAATCCTGAATATTAAAAGAAAATGGCATATAGAACTCTCAACTTTTGAAAGATTGAGATTGCAAACAACTTCTTTGACAAAGTAATCCTCAGACTACAAAGGAACAAGCAGATGATATTTTCGAATAAAGCTTTCTTGGCTTTTGCACCACATATTTGGTATAACCTTCTAGTCAGCAAAGCTATAGGGAGTGCAGTTAGGCATGTTAGACTTTAAGTGACTATGACAATTAGATTAAGAATGCCAGTTTTCTAGTGGCAAGGTGTACAATTAAAGATTTTTTTTTTAAAAAAATGTCCAATAAATTCACTTTTCCATAAGCATTAAGGCAGGTATGTAAAGATTATCACTGATTTCCAGAATAACACTTGCCATATATTTGTTTACAAAACACCTTCCAAGAACAGACCTCTGGGGCTAATTGTTGGTGGATAATTAACCAAAGGCCACATTAAAATGTTCATATGCGCCTAATGGAAAATACAGGCAATTTCAGCAGAACTGGAATACAGGGAGAACTAGCCATTTGGATACAGAACTGGCTCAAAGGAAGAAGACAGAGGGTGGTGATGGAGGGTTGTTTTTCAGACTGGAGGCCTGTGACCAGTGGAATGCCACAAGGATTGGTGCTGGGCCCTCTACTTTTTGTCATTTACATAAATGATTTGGATGCGAGCATAAGAGGTACAGTTAGTAAGTTTGCAGATGACACCAAAATTGGAGGTGCAGTGGGCAGTGAAGAGGGTTACCTCCGATTACAACAGGATCTGGACCAGATGGGCCAATGGGCTGAGAAGTGGCAGATGGAGTTTAATTCAGATAAACAAGACGTGCTGCATTTAGGGAAAGCAAATCTTAACAGGACTTATACACTTAATGGTAAGGTCCTAGGGAGTGTTGCTGAACAAAGAAACCATGGAGTGCAGGTTCATAGCCCCTTGAAAGTGCAGTCGCAGGTAGATAGAATAGTGAAGACGACGTTTGGTATGCTTTCCTTTATTGGTCAGAGTGACTGAGTACAGGAGTTGGGAGGTCATGTTGCGGCTGTACAGGACATTGGTTAGGCCACTGTTGGAATATTGTGTGTAATTCTGGTCTCCTTCCTATCGGAAAGGTGTTGTGAAACTTGAAAGGGTTCAGAAAAGATTTACAAGGATGTTGCCAGGGTTGGAGGATTTGAGCTACAGGGAGAGGCTGAACAGGCTGTGGCTGTTTTCCCTGGAGCACCAGAGGCTGAGGGGTGACCTTATAGAGGTTTACAATATTATGAGGGTCATGGATAGGATAAATAGACAAAGTCTTTTCCCTGGGGTCGGGGAGTCCAGAACTAGAGGGCATAGGTTTAGGGTGAGAGGAGAAAGATATAAAAAGAGATCTAAGGGGCAACTTTTTCACAGAGGGTGGTATGTATATGGAATGAGCTGCCAGAGGAAGTGGTGGAGGCTGGTACAATTGCAACATTTAAGAGACATTTGGATGGGTATATAATAAGAAGGGTTTGGAGGGATATGGGTCGGGTGCTGGCAGGTGGGACTAGATTGGGTTGGGATATCTGGTCGGCATGGACAGGTTGGACCGAAGGATCTGTTTCCATGCTGTACATCTCTATGACTCTAATATCACAAAAAATGTTTTAAATGGCAACCTTGTAGGTGCTTTCAAGATTAGTCAATAAGAGTATAAGATTTGTTTATAGAATGCCTTTAATGTAATAAAAACTCCCAAGGCAGTTGGACAGGAGAATTAAAAACAAACATTTGACACCATGTCTCCATGAAATATCTGGGTGTTTGGCCAAAGAGGTAGGTTAAAGTGCACCCAAAGAGAGGAAGGAAAGGTAGAGATGCAGCCAGATTTAAGGAAGGAATTACAATGTTTAGAACCATAGCTACTAAATGAAAGTAATAATGATACAGCATTAAAATCAAAAGCTCTAGTACCTATAATCAGATGTGTGCAGATAGGAAGTAGTAAGGTATTGGGAGGGATTTCAAGGAGGATTTTAAAATCAAGGCATGGTTTAACAGTGAATGCAGATCAGCAAGCACAGGATGATTGGTGAATGAGGTCTAGTGTGAGTAAGCACATGGGCACGGTTTTGGTGATCTTAAATTAGGAGTAGAATGTAGACTATTTGGCAAAGAGTGCTTCTGTAAGGATTATCAAGTTATGGTAACAAAAGCATGGATGAAGATCTCTGTAGATGAGCGGAGGCAGGGGTCAAGTAAGGCAACACTATGGATATGGATACAGGAAATCTGAATGATGCCAAATATTAAAATAATAGAAACTTATCTAAGTGTGAAATTTAAGGTTATAAAAATGCTGGTCTGGTCTCAGGCGGTTGTCAGGCACAGGGACAGGGACAGGGACAGGGACAGAGTGGGTAACCCAGACCAAACTAAATGTCTTAGAATCATACAGCACGGAAACAGATCCTTTGATTCAATTCATCCAAGCCAACCAGGTTTGCCAAACTAAATTGCTTCCATTTACCTGCATTTAGCTCATGTCCCTCTAAACCTTTCCTCTCCATATATGTGGGAGAAAGCGAGGACTCCAGATGCTGGAGATCAGAGTCAAAAAGTCTGGTGCTGGAAAAGCACAGCTAGTCAGACAGCATCCGAGGAGCAGGAGAGTCGATGTTTTGAGCATAAGAGCTTATGCTCAAAACGTCGTCTCCTGTCCTCTTATGCTGCCTGACCGACTGTGCTTTTCCAGCGCTGCACTTTTGGACTCTATCCATATACCTGCCCAAATGTCTTTTATGTGTTCTAATTGTAGTTGCCGCTACCACTTCCTTGGGCACTTCATTCCATATATGCACTACCCTCTGTGTAAAAAAAGTTTTCTCCGAACATTGCAGTTGTTGGGGACCAGCTGGGGGAGGGGTTTGAGGGTGAATCCATGAGGAGTCAGAAGGGTTCAGGCAGAGTTCAGCTGACAAGCGTCAGGAGTCTGGGAATCGGATCAGGTCTAACAGGAGGGTGCTCAGACATCTGTGTGGTGTCCAAACCAAGCCAGAGGTGGGGAGTCAATGACACTCAGGGCTCAGTTTAACCATTGCCCAGTTTGCCTCTAATGTTTCCTGGGTAACTATTAAGCTCATTCAGAATCCACCAACTTTAACTCTCAGTTGGAGGCACTTGGGGTCCCAGATGCTGGGTAATTGCCCTCTGGAACTTGAATTCCCAGGACAATGCCCAGGAGAAAGTCAAGTCTGGACTTGCATATTATCCCAATGTGAGAGTCCAGTCTGCAACTATCTTGCCATCACAAGAGTTGGGCCTGTGTTTCTCTATATTAGTTCTGAATTTGTCCCCTTCAGTATTCCAAATATTGAACTGGTCTTAAAAAAAATACAAAACAGTAGACCATCTAACCAAAGTCAACAGGAAGTACAAGAAGAAAATTTAGTCTTAACAAAACAATTTTTCACCTTAAATGTTAATCCATACTTTAAAAATTCATTCAATTAAACCTATACTGCAGCAATGGATGACCTCAAAAACAAATTACACCATGCATCAGCTCCAACTAAAGCGGGATGCATACCTGCTGGAACTATCGACTATTATCTTTGTTTATGAGCAACCCATTGACATATGTGTGCAAATGTACCCAAAGTTTCAACAAGCACCAACAAAGCTGAATATATTGACCCATTATGGGATAAAAGAGGTCCTATTTGAGTAAGAGAGAAGACTAAGTCGGCAAGTGAAACTTCTGCCTGGAAACAGTATAGGTAAAGCAAGCATGTATTTCATGGACAATGCACTATTAAAAGCTTCAAGTGGAGAAGATGATTATCATTGCTGGTACAAAAGAAGTCCAACTGAATTTGGAGGAAGTTATGCTGCACGTGTTTAAAGCTCCAATTAAACTGTATTTGCAATATTGTGCAGAGTGATTCATCTCAGGAATGACGCACTAGTCTTGGGAAGGAAATATCTTCAATTGACCAGAACGACTCGTGGGATTATGAAGGTTACATACAAAAGGTAACAGTAGTATTGTGGTACACCGTGCCAAGAAAGCCAAAGGCTCTGATTTTAACTCTATTAGTTAACATGTCTGGAATAAAAAGTGAGCCTCAGTAAATGGTCACCATAAACAACCAAAACATCATAAAAACCCATGTGGCTCATTCATGCCTCTTGTGAAAAGAAATGTGTCATTCTTCTTACATCTGATTCCAGACGTACAGCGATATGGTGAATTTTAAATCATCGTCTGAAGTAGACTATGAATCTACTCATTTGTATCAAACAACTCCAAAAGAATCAAAATAGATATGAGACTAGAAAGGCCACTCACATCTATCTGGAATACAGAAAGGAAAAAAGACTATACTGCCTAGTTGAATCTTCAAATACCTTCTCAATACCATGAGGGGTGTCAGAATTGGAACAGCAGTCCCAGACTATCCAGCAGCACACTGACATGAATTATGCATCGCAGCCCAGGTTCTAGACCTTCAAACTCCAATCTTCAATATGTTCTATCCCATCAACAGGTCAGACCAGAGGTGGCAGCACAGTGCTGGGAATGGTCCTTTACAGTCTTCAGTGACTCCAAATCACACAAAGGATTCAGTGCAAACTTGGGGTAGGGGGCTCTCCCTCAGCTAAAGAATCAGTGTTCCTTCCTGTCGAAACAATATTTAACCTAGATAGGAAAGTTCATAATATCCATAAGTAGTGCTTTCACAACTGTATTTATCAAATTGGCAAATCCTAAGGATCTACAACAGGTAGGAAAACAGATAAAACACACCATACCAAACCCTGACAATGTCACAGATGCGCCTGCCCATGATAGCTGACTAGCGGAAGTGATTAAGTTTGTGGAGACAAAATCATTAAATTTGAGTGATGCATGTCTGCAACATGGTGTTAGACTCAAAAAGTGAAGCAGTCTAAAACCTAGCATCTATGATACATTCTGGCCATCAATATCAGCAACAAAACTGTATTCAACCATAAACCGCAACCTGCAATTTCATGGTCCAGCATATTCCTCACTCTGCCATTACCATCAAGCCAAATTACCAAATCAATTTCAATGAGGACAATATGACCACAGTAGCATCAGCTCTACCTGGATATTAGCTATATCAGTCCAGTGAAGCTACAGTAAAGGACTATATGCATGCTCAGCAATGAAAGGAACATGCAATGGACAAAGCAAAGCAATCCAACAACCACAAGATCAAAACTCTACAGTTATGAATGATGGCAGAAATTAGCCAACTAGAAGACCACTCTGCATGTCAACACAAAAAAAAGCATTTGCAATTATCTGTCAGAAACTACTAAATTTGGTGGTCCACTTCAGCCTCCTCCTGAGGGAACCTGCTTTTAAATAGTTAGTTTTTAAGGCATGGTGCTCATGTCATTGGGTGAGTAATCCAGAATGGACATGGACTTGAATCCCACAATGGCAGATGGTATATACTGAACTCAGTAGAAATCTGTAATAAAGAAACTAGCCTAATGACGACAACATATTCATTTAATCGTCAAAGACCTATCTGATTTACTGTTTTTTAGGGAAGGAAATTTGTCATCCTTACTTCGTCTGACATACTGACATAAACAGTAATACTTCTAACTGCCCCCAAGCAATTAAGGATGGATGATATATACTGGTCTGGCCAGCAACAACCACACCCCACGAATGAACAGTACAGTACAGGAACAACCACTATGTCCCACTATGTCTGCGCCAGCACATGACACCTTTCTAAATTAAAAAACCTTTTGCCTTTATGCATTCCATATTCCTCTATTCACTGTCTGTTCGTGCATCTGTCAAATATCACCTCTTCAATATTACTACGGTTATCTGCTTCCAACTCCTCTGACATGACATTCCAGGCACTTAACACCCTCTGTATTAAAGAAAACTTGCCTCTTGTCTCCTTTAAAACTCTCTCTTTTACCTTAAGCCTATATTCCTTAGTATTTGACATTTCTACCCTGGGAAAAAAAGACACCATCGATCCATGCCTCAGAAGTTTCACAACATTCAATCAGGCAGTCCCTTAGCCTCTGATATTTTATTGAAAACAAATCAAATTTGTCCCATCTCTCCTCATAGCTAATACCCTCGAAACCAGACAGCATTCTGGTAAACTCTTTCTGTACCCTTTCCAAAGTCTCCAAATCCTTTCGGTAGTGTGGCGACCAGAACTGTGTGCAATATTCAAAACTTGGCCAAACTAAAGTTTGCATAGCTTCAACATGTCTTGCCAATTTTGTACTCCATGCCCTGACCAACGAAGGCAAACATGCCATATTCCTCCTTGGCTAAGTGAGTGGATAAGGTGGTCACAGTCAGGGAACAGCAGACCTGTATGCTTAGATCTCTCCTAAGGGTTCTGCCATTTACTGTATGTTTCCCTCCTGCATTAAACCTTCCATAATGCATCACCTTATCTGTACAGATTAAAGTCCATCTGCCATTTTTCTGCCCAAGTCTCCGGCCTACTTCCTGCTGCAGCACCTGACAATCCTCCTCACTTTCCACAGTTCCTCCAATCTTTGCATAATCCGTAAACTTACTAATCAAACCTATATTCGCCTCCACATCATTTGTATGTATTACAAACAAGAGAGGTCCCAGTGCTAATTCTCATGGAACACTACTGGTCACTGATCTCCGATCACAAAAACACCCTTCCCACTGCTACAGTCTATGACCACGCCAGTCCTGTATCCAACTCACTAGTTCACTACTGATCACATATGACTTCACCTTCTGTGTCAACTTGCCATGTCAAAAGGTCTTGCTAAAGTCCATGTAGACATCAATGACCCTGCCTTCAAACATCATGTTACTTCTTAAAAAACCTCAAATCAATTTTTGAAAAACACAACCACCCCAGCACAAAGCCATATTGACTATTGCTATTAAATCCATATTTTTCTAGATGTGAGTAATGAATGAACAAAATTATAAAAACTGATTTTCAATCCATTCAGTCTCTAAACTAGATATCTAGGACCTCTTACTTTCTAAAGTGTAGAGGCTTCTAGTCCAACAATGCTTCAATTATAAAAGTCTAACTTGGGCCATTCCCAACTTCCTCCAATTCAACTCCCTCTGATCTCCGACTGTGACCTCTGGCACATCCCCAGTCACTCTTTTCAGCTGTCTAGGCCATGCGCCGTGGAATTCCCTTATTAAACCTCCTTCTCCTGTCCTTATTTTTATGGTACCAAAAACCTACATTTCTGGCCAAGTTTAATGTCACCTGGCTGAACATTTATTCTCGCACCGGAGAGTCATAAGAAGCTACTTCAATGTAAAACATCCAGTTTGCAAAACATCCTGAACTGAAGTGTTTAGCTAGAAATCTGCACTGGGTATAGAAAGGTGAAAAATCCAAAGTCTCAGTTGCAAGAGTCAAAGAAAACACTTTGCAGCTCACAGGATTAAAAGTGAAAAGCAATCAAATTAACCTACAAATGTGATGGGTATGGAAAATTTCTCGTTATTAACTACGAACTGGTGGTATTGGCGAGTAGATGGGATTTTGTTTACCAGGTAATTAAAGTCAGTTAAAAACTATTATATATACACACAGAACATGGCTTAATTTATTTCTTTTGCGGAATAAACTTGCCTTATTGTTGAAACCAAACTTGCAGCCTTGTTCTTGGTTGCTTATGTGTCAGTAAAAGACTTCCACATTTAAAAAAAAAAATCTATGAAGCCACAGGTCATTCTGGAATCTGACTTTTCCACTGGTAACATCAGCTGGGATCACAACACAAGTAGAAATGATTTGACAATTCCAAAATAGATTGATACAATTATTTTGTTTCATAACCTAGTCATGAGTCTCCGACTCGCAGTCAGTTTATCTGGAAGCATTTGAAAATCTGAAAACCTTTAACAAACTGGAAAGTTGCTGTCACACAAAGTTAAAGACAAGTAGGGGAAAATTGTTGAAATAAATACAAGGCTTATAAGAGGCAGAGTCCAAAATTCAGGAACTTTCAACTTTTCCTGTATTTAAAAATATATTGTTGAAGAGCCTGGGCACTACAGAAAATAAAATAGCTGGTGTTTTGGTGGTAGGACAGAATATATGAGGCTTTAAAACTCAGTACAGGGCCAAGAACCCCTATATTACACATATAGTCTGGTTTAATAAACAGTCCAAGGGCAGTGGAGTTGCTAAAATGGCCTGACAATGGTAATTTTAAACTTTTGATGAAGTGAAGAATTACTGTAGGACAATACCACAAAGTCTCCACAAGAAGATGAAGTATGGAGGTTGTAGGTTTCTGAATTTTAGAAAACGTTTTCATTTCTTCAACTGGCAATCAGTTGTATTCAGATTTTGGACTCTCAGCTTTGCATACCTTGCGTCAATCTCTAGCCAAACACTGCTGGTCTGGAAGAAATCACAACTTGACCAGGAGCAGGTAGGTGGGGTTAGTCAAGTTTGGAATTATGTTCGCCGCAGACTGGTTGGATCAGAGGGTCTGTTTCTGTGCTAAATAACTCTATGAAGCCTGTCCACTAAGGGAACTTATTCCCTTAACTGGTCTGAACAGACTTCTTTTTCCTCGGAGAGAATTTTCTTGCAATCACTTAAGGAACCAACAAATGTACAGAAATCTTTGGAACTTGGTGGCATTAATTACCTGTGTCTTCAAACTCCAAATGTATGATACAGTCAAAGTCCAATCTTTAATCCTTCCGTGAGCTTGCATCATCCTATTTATGGAGTCTCCTTCAGATGCCCTGTTATGTCAACTCCAACTCTGTGCCTTTTCCCTTCCCACCCCCAGCCTTCTATTATTCTAATGAAGTAGTCAGCTAGGTTTTACAAACTTCTCCACCTTTCAATCCTATTAAATCTCTCGGAGTGTATAAAGTCAGAGTCACACTGCACAGAAACAGATCCTTCCGTCCAACTCATCCACGCAAACCAGACATCCCAATCTGACTTAGTCCCATTTGCCAGCATTTGGCCCATATCCCTCTGAACACTTTCAATTCATGTACCCATCCAGGTGCCTTTTAAATATGGTAATGGAATCCACATCCACCACTTCCTCTGGCAGCTCGTTCCATACACGCACCATTCTCTGCAAGAAAACATTACCCCTCAGGTTCTTTTAAATTTTTCCCCTCTCACCTTCAACCTATGTCCTCTAGTTTTAGATTCCCCCACCCTAGGAAAAAGACCTTGGATATTCACCCTATCCATCCAATGATTTTATAAACGTCTAAGGTACTACTCAGGCTGCAAGGAAATAAGACACAGCTGATTCAGCTTCTCCCTATTGTTCAAAGCCTCAGTTCCAGTAACATCCTTGTAAATCTTTTTTGCACTGTCTCAAGTTTAACAAAAACCCCTATAGAAGGGCAACCAGAATTGTACACAGTATTCCAAAAGTGGACTCATTAATATCCTGAAAAACAACATGACATCCCAACTCTTATACTCAATGCACTGACCAATGAAGGCAAGCATGCCAAATGCCTTCTTCAAAATTCTGGCAGCTTTTGTAACTGAATGAGAACGCATTCCAAAAACAAAATGATTTTCATCTGCTAAGCAAGGGCTAACTCTCAAGAACTAGCCACACAAAAGCTTTCAGGCGTATGAAGCAATTTGCCTAACCGGTATATCCCAAATATCAACAACATAAATCTCTCAAATTATATTGCATCAGTACAGTCCTGTGCTTGCCACTATTTACATGGATGAATGCAGGAAGCTGGAGCTTCATTTCTAAATTTCTACAAGGGTTTACAAACCAGAGCCAGATTTCTTTCTCCCCCCAAGGATTTTGTAATGCAGGAGCAAATCAACTCACTGCTGCAACACTCCAGTGTCATGGGGTAGAATTACCTTATCAATTAACTAGAATCAAAATATTCTGGAATTATATGTCTTCACCGCTGAAGTCTCCCCAAACTGTTAGCAATAGAGGATAGTCATTGGTTAGAGTCTTACTCATGAAATCTTAGCATTTGCAAGTTTTATTTCTTCCTTTCATTAATTAATAACTATACAAATGCAGCTCATTGCTATCTCAGCAGTTATCAACTGACTTAATTGATCAGATTGCTATAATTCAGTACCACTCAACATTACACTTTTATTTAAGTATACCAAATGCTAAAGGTTAACTGTTTTTAAAATTTAGTAAAAAATTCTAAACAAATGATGCAGAATTATGGTGAGTTATGTAAAATTCCTATATACAGAAAATTATTACACACACCCCAAATGTACACATGTGGGAATATGCACCATTATATAAATTGTTTTACGTCAAGAAATTCAATTGCATCAGTTAAATTTCATGGAAAAGGAGATGGGAAGTTTAAGTACTGAAGCAATCAGTCCATATCAAATGCAGCAAAACTTGGACAATATCCACATCTAGGCTGAAAAGTAGCAATATTTATGCCACACAAATGCTACGCAATGACCACTATCAATAAGAGGCACTCTCATAATTGGCCTTTGACATTCAATAGCAATACCATCACAAACTCCAGTGTTAAAAAGGGTGGGGCGTGGAGCGGGTAGGACGATATTGATCAGAAACTGAACTTGGACTAGTAAATAAATATAGTAACAAGATCAGGTCAGAGGCTAAGAACATTGCAGTGAGTAACTTCCGCACCCCCCCCCCAACTCCCCAGATCCTGTCCACCACCTAAAAGGTACAAGTCAGGAGTGTGATGGAATACTCCCCACTTTTCTGTATGATGCAGCTCCAAAATGCTGGTCACCATTCAGGACAAAGCAAACGGCTTGACTGGCACTAAAGGATCCATTCTCTCCACAAAGAGCAGCAGTGTGTTTCTTTAGAAATTCACCAAAACTCATGACCACTACCACCTGGAATGATCAACATAGCACATACACTAGTAGGTGCAAGCTCCCTCCAAGCTAGTCTCTCAGAACGTAGGACAATACAGGCCTTCAGCCCATTATACCTGCACTGACTATTCCATTCTAAACCAATACTATCTGCCTGCACATGGCCCATATCCATCTCACCCCTTCCTTTTCATATGTTTAAGTGCCTCTTAAACATTGCTATCAAAGGTTTCCACCACCTCTCATGACAACACATTCCAGGTACCTACCACCCTCTTTAAAAGATGTGCAAGGCACTTTTTTATTTAACATTTCCCCTCACTTTAAAATCCATGCCCACATAGAATTTAACATTTCTAACCTGGAAAAAAAAAGACCGACTAGCCATCCTATCCATGCCTCTCAATTTTACATACTTATATCAGGTTGCACCTCGGCCTCTAACACTCTAGCGAAGACAACAAAAGTTTGTCTAATGTCTTCTTATAACTAATACAGTCCAATCCAGGCAATCTTGGTAACCCTTTGAACCTTCTCCAAGGCCTACACATCCTTCTGCGGACAATACTCCAAATGTGACTTAACCAAGTTTTATGTAGCTACAACATGATTTGTTAACTTTTATACTCAATGCTCCGACCAACAAAGGCAAGCATACAGTGTCACCATTCCTTCAATGTCACTGGGTCAAACTCCTGGAATTGCCTCCCTCGGTGTCATGTGGGTTTACTTACAGCAGAGGGTCAAAGTGGCAGCTGCTCACCACCTCCCCAAAGGCCACTAGCAATGGCCAACAAATGCTGGCCCAGCCAGTGATGCTCACATCCCAGGAGTGAATAAAACAAAACGGATAGCAACAAGATGGAAATAATTACACAAAATGTGAATCTAGTTTTAGAAAGACTAATTCAACTGTATGCTTAATATTCAACTGTATAACTGCCAGTACATTGAAAAAGGAGGTATTACAGTAAATAGACTTAGCATATTAATCTTTTTTTTGGATAGTTAGGAAATAGTACACGGAGAAAGCAAAACATGCTATCAGTTGGATGCATGCAAACTAGAATTTGATGTTTGCACATTTTCCAAAAAGGTATAGCTCTAATAAAATCAGTAAGTTAATTGAAGCTCAAGCCTCTAAAGTTACAGATGGCACTTAAAACAACCAAATTAGCAAGGGCGGGGTTGTCGGGATGTGAGGAGAAAGAAGCTTGAAATTTTTAAATTCTTAAAAATTAACTGAAACCTGCAACTATGTTTTCACTCAAACCATGAAAACAACTAAAATTCAATTACAGCATAAATCACAATTTAAAATTTACATTTAATAACCAAATTTGTTCCGATGATCATATTCAAAAAAACATTTTACCATCAAATAAACTGAGGTCTCGGAGTAACCTTGGTCCATAAAGCCCTTCCAAGATGCTTTCGAATCCTGTAATCAAAATGTTAATATGTTAGCTCACAAAGCAAAAGAATACATTGACACAAAGTATTAAATGAACTTTATCACGACCAAGATTGCATCAATACTCTCAACATAATGTCTGAACACAATTTAACATTTTTCTGCAAGTATAGTTAGTGCTTCAGCTAAAACTGTATTGTTCTTACAGTGCTGCTTGTGGTACCAGCAACTGACAGGTGAGGTGCAGGAGCGAACTTCAAGCACTCATGCAGTGTGGGTAGTGCTTGCACAGAGTCGAAAGACTCAAGGTTCTAGATGACATAATAAAGACCAACACTGAAGAGAGCTGCATTGTCAGATCTGCTGTGTTTGAAAGAGACTTATAGGGTGGATGTCAAAATTTGATTGACAATATTCACATAGCTCAGTGTATAGTCAAAATTTTTCCTTTATTCAAGATGACCAAAGGAGAATCATTCAAGCAATCTCATTTGTCTATGACTTGATGCATATAAAGTGGCCTCTACATTTACCATTATAAAAAAGTGACTACAGTTCAAAGAAGTGATCTGTTCATCTTGAAGTGCTTGGGATGCTTGGAGGTCTTTACAAATAACTCTTCCTGAGGTAAGTTCTAAAATTCTAAAACTTGTAATTCACCAGCTTAATATCCACAGTTGAACCATTACAGCTGCTGCAGCTAAAATGCAATTTTACCACATTAAAGAGAGATCTTTGAGTTACATAAAGCTCTGGATAATGTAAATAAAAGTGTATATATGCTCTTCAAAGTCAAACAATTTAATCACTTCAGTCCAAAAAGTTGACTGTACACATAGATGCTGGAAGCTTTCAGAAGACAGGATCATTTCACAAAAATAACTGTTGGTCCTGTAAGGGAATCTAAAGCTGGCAACCAGCACTAAAACGAAGAGTGCTCTCTAGAGTAACCTTCCCAGTCCTGTGGGATCAAAGCCAATGTAGGAGGTTGAGATTCATATAGGTGGAAGTGCTAAGGGGCACTGGAAGTGTGGAAGAAACCAGGATAATAAAACCTCCACAATAGAGAAAAGATAGCTACATGGGAAGATGTTGTCATTCATAGCCTGTTTTCAGAAATCTGAAGTGTTTCTCCAATAGGACAATATTTTGGAGAGAGATAAAGACAGATGATTGATAGCAGAGTTCAAAGTGGAAGTGGAATATGAGATAGTTGGGATTGCCATTGGCAAGGAAGTAGTGACGGGGCTTGCTAGACTTTAGTGGTCACTCAACACATGCCAAAAGAGTCAGAATGCACATTAGCAGACTCATATTTTTACTAATCTACAATTTAATTGACTTAGTTACTTGAAGGCAGCCAAAAAAAAAATCAGTTTTGATTTTTATAATGATGGTTTAACAACAAATTGTTCTATGCAAATTTGGATATTCGCATAGGGAAGTACCTAACACTAAAGCAACATTTCTTTTAGAAAATGTCTATTTCAACAGATATTAAAACTATGTATAGTTAAACAAAGGTAGAAACAGACACTGCACTCGTTAACTGAACAAGATTTTTCTTAAAAAACTTAAGATTTAATTCTTCAATCCTGCCCATTACAACTAGAGTATTGGAAAAGCTACCAATGATCTCAACACACTGTACTTTAGGAGAGAGTCACAGCTATCTAAAAGAGTTATATTCAAAGGTGCATTTGGATGTGTTATGATTAGGACTGAGCTCAACTATTCACATTTACACAAGATAGCAATGCATATCTGGTTATTGTCTATTATACCATGAGCATGATCAACAAACATTAAATTTGAATATAGAGTTAACTAACTGAAAATAAATTCATAGACTGTAGCATTACACCTTCCAAAAACCTGGACAACATTGTGCCTGCAAGGTCCAGTTCTACCTTCTACCAGCTTTTTGAATCCTCCATATGCTAAATTATCAGAAAGTGCGCAGTTGCACCCAACTGATCAACAGTAGAAAGGCACTGGACCACTAAAAAATCAACAGAGTGAAGAAAGTGACAGTCATCCTGTTCACAATGAATGGAAATGAGCAGCACTTAAATATGAACTATTATTAAGACTGGGAAGTGCTGAGCCTCACTGACAAGAAAACAAAACAGGGTACAGACAGACCAACTGTGAGCCATATTTTTACTTGGGGAGAGGATATTTTGCCTTTGAGAGATGTATTCTGTCCTGTTTTTCTTGCAAGGGGGTATTGTCACAGTGGTGGCAACATATCTCCTTCAGACAGGCAGTTAGTAAATAGGTGAATTATCTGTGGATGTTTCTTTTTAAAGCTAGACAAGAGAATCATGAGTAGGTGGGGGTCAGGCTCACAAACCCAAAGGAATTTTAAAAGCTAGTTGATGGTTTTCGTTGCTGCTCAACTGAAGTTTTAGACAGACAGGCTTCTTAAAAAATCTGGAGGGTAGATTGTTTCTTTTGGTTTTCTTTCTACTAGACAGGAGAGATAGCATGCGAGACTGATAACCGTGTTTGTGGGATGCTATCTATACTAGAACAGTTGATTAGTGGTTAAATAATACATTATCTTGTTACATATTTGAATAAAGTTATGTCAATTCTTCTTTTTGTTGTATTTTAACTGTGTTGTAAGAATAAAATGTGTTGATTAAAGCTTAGTGGTGGACGAATCAAAACATGTATGGAACAAAGCACCTTACACTTGCCTTTTTAGAAAAATCTAAAATATAACGTCTAGGCTATCTCCGTAATATACTTTGGCGGGGGGGAGGTCTGGCCTAGTCTCCCTCCTCCTCCTCCCCCAGTATATTACGGAGTTGAATCATTAAAAAAGGTTAGCATGGAGGATAAAGCAATAAGTAAGGCATGAACGAGATCTCGAATTCAACAAAGCATTTTGGAATTTGGAACTCACCCAGATGTGCAGTGGTCTGGCATTACATGGTGGCAACTGACATAGGCAGACAGTATATCTGGGTTCCAGTGAGGAACACTTTTGGTGGTGGAAGCTGCTTGCATGTTGATGGAGTTAGCTACCAGTTTGTTTACCAACATCTATGCCAAAGTGGTGTGTTGCTCTGTGTTTTTAAACATGTTGTTGCATTTAGTTCCAAGGGGTTTCTCCACCCTGAATAACACCCATTCTGAAGTATTTGGACAGCCTCCGTCCACGGTGTGGAAAGAGAATAATATCCCTACTTTAAAACTCCTCACCTTCCACCACAGCTTTGGAAAACCTGATCAACGTAATTTCCCATGTTATCTAATGTTTAACGCATAGGCAAAATTCCTAATGATCAAAAATAAATTTTACTTGCAATAGTTAATTGCAATGATTTTGTGGCCCGTTGCATGTAGCTAAAGACCATCACGGTTAGTGCTAGCTGCACACAGCAATCTTTACAATGAACAAATGGCACAAAGTTAGCATGCATGCCTGTAATGGGCAAATTGCTGAAGAGGATTTGAGACAGGATTTATAATTACTTGGAAAACTATAGTTTGATTAAAGATAGCATGGCTTTAAGGGGGGCAGGTCATGCCTCACAAACCTGACTGAATTCAGAGGGTGCAACAAAACTCATTAATGAAGGTAGAGCAGTGGATATAGTGCATGTGGATTTTAACAAGGTGTTTGATAAGGTTTCCCATGGTAGACTCATTCAGGAAGCAAGGGATACAGGGAAATCTGACTGCCTGCATACAGAGCTGGCTGGCCCACAGAAGACAGGTGGTGGTTACAGATGGAAAGTATTCACCCTGGAGCTTGGTTACCAGTAATGTTCCACAGGTATCGGTTCTGGGACCTCTCCTCTTTATGATTCTTATAACTGATGAGGAAAATTAAGTGGAAGGGTTGGTTAGTAGACTTGCCTGTAACATGAGAGTTGGTGGAGTGGTGGATAGTGTGGAGGGCTGTTGTAGGTTGACAGGGTGCAGAACTGGGCCGGTAAGTGGCAGATGGAGTACAACTTAGAAAAGTGTGAAGTGATTAATTTCGGAAGGTTGAATTTGAATGCAGAATACAGGGTTAAAGGCAAGATTCTTGGCAGTGTGGAGGAGTAGAGGGATTTGGAATCCATGTCCATAGACCCCTCGAAGTTGCCACCCAAGTTGACAGTTGTTAAGAAGGCATAAGTAGGCTTTCATTATCAGGGGATTGAATTTAAGAGCTAGGAAGTTATTCTGCAGCTCTTTAGAGGCCTGGTTGGATGACACTTTGAGTGTTGTGTTCAGTTCTGGTAGCCTCTTATAGGAAGAATGTGGAAGCTTTAGAGAGGGTGCAGAGGAGATTTATCTGGGTGCTGCCTGCTGTTTAGGGCATATCTTATGAAGAAAGATTGAGGAAGTTACGGCTTTTCGCATTAGAGCAAAGAAGGATGAGAGGTGACTTGATAGAGGTGTATAAGATGATGAGAGGCATAGATAGAGTGGATAGTCAGAGACTTTTTCCCATGACGGAAATGGCCATCATGAGGGGGCATAAGTTTAAAGGTGTCTCGACGAAGGTTTAGGGGAGACGTCAGAGGTCAGTTCTTTACAGAGTAGTGGATTGTGGAATGCACTGCCAGTGGTGGTAGCAGAGTCAGATAGATTAGGGACATTTAAGCGACTCTTGGATAGGTACACAGAAGGGTATCTGGTTAGTTTGATCTCAGTAGGATAAAAAGGTGTGCACAACATCTAGGGCTGAAGGACCTGTACTGTGCTGTACTGTTCTAGGTTTATATCAGTGTTCAAGGGATTTCCAATTCAGTTTCCAAAGGGCAAAGCCATACAATGTTTTAGCAGTATGGAAAAACAAAGCCAGGAATTAGAAACTATAATTAAGAGAAAAGCTATGCCATAATGGGATTATTTTCATTGAAAGAAAGAAAATCAAGATAAGTTTTTCAAAGAGACAATGAAAAGAATGTTTACTTTAGATAAACTGGAATAAGACGTCAACCATTTGAAATGGTCACCAAAAGGGTTGATGTTTAAGAAAAATATGTTGAACATAAGTGTACAAGATGCAGACCAGATGCACTTTTAAGGGTAAATTGCAGAAATGTTTTTGACAGAGAACCACTTTCTGTACTGTGAAGTCACAAGTTTGACAAATGAGGTGATTTAAAAAGGTGATCTTTCTAAAAACTAATTTTGGATTACATTGATAACCAAGATTCTTGATTGGAAGTTTCTTCCACACTAAACATGGGTATGCAACCTCAAAGTGTAGCTAGTTTATAAGCAAACAAACACTTTTTGTTTGCTTTCACAAGAGTGACTCAGTTTTTCAAATAATAAATACAAGCATTTCTCAGTTCTGCTTGACTAAATAACGTGAGAAGGTAAAAAGAAAAATAGTAAGCTTGAGGATCGATAAGATTTTACCTTTTTCCTGCAAAGGAATACCAAGATAAAGTTAAGACAGAGAAAATAGAATGTTATTTGGTGTTAAAAAGAATGGGTAGTGATCTATTTAACCTTACAAAGAAAGCTCTTAGATAGCTTGACAAGATATAGGCAGGAAGAATTACTCCCCTGGGTGGGCCAGGAATATCTAGAACCAGGGTATACAGTCTCATAAGGGGCAGATCATTTAGGAAAGAGATGAGAAATTTCTTTAGAGGTTGGAGAATCTTTGGGATATTCTGCCCAGAGGTTAAGTCATTGAGTACATTCAAAACTTAGATTAATGTGATTTCTCAATAATAAAAACATTAAGGAATTTAGAGGTAGTGCAGAAAAAATTGTACTCATGTAGAAGATTAACTATGGTCTCAATGAATGGCACAGTAGGTTTGAAGGAGTAGATGGTCTACTCCTATCAGTGTTCTAATTCATTCTTGGAAATGCAGTTATCACTCGCATTCACTGTGCAGTTCCACTTGTTGAGAACATTGCAATAGGCCTTGCTTTTAATAACTCACCAGTGACTTTATTTTATGGATACTAATGGAACATAACGAGGTCCAGGCCTCAAAACACGTGTTCAACATACATCACATTTAGAATGCCTGAACTCGAAGGGTTCTTATGGCACAAAGGTGGTATCCCAATCTGAGAGAGGAGGCCCAGTATCAAGTCCCAACCACTTCTCAGGTGTGTAATAATATCTCTAAATAGGTTGATTAAAAATATCTATTTTAATACAGGGAGGGTTCTTGTGACACAGTGATAGTGTCCCTACCACTGAGTTTAGAAGGCTAGGTCTCAATTCCTACCTGTTCCATAAGTGTCTCATAACATCTGAAGATATTGAAGATCTGAAGTCTTATCCTATTTCAGGTAGCAGAAGGACGACCTCCCATGATTTTCTTTGGTTTTTCAAAAAGTTATTTGCAACTTGACCATGACAAGGTAAGCTAATAAACGTAGGACAGTGCAGGAAAGCAGGTTGGATCCAAAAAATAAAAAGCCCTTGGACCACAGATCTTCCTCAATTCAAAGTTGCTTAAATTCCGACATCACCAAAATTAAGAAACTTGTTTGATTATCTACATGTTCAGACTGCTTCCACTAATTTATTGGCTACTTCAGCTATCAAAACAAGACAAAATAATCATTCTTTTGTTGTAGTTTGGAGTACCTTGTGTACATATCTCAGGATAATTTAAAACTAACTAGCTAAAAAACATTCCAAATATCCCAAGAATGCAAAATTATTTTCTACACAAATATTAGCCTTCTACTAATCACAAACTACATTTTGCTTGTACTGAATAGCTTGACTTTAAAATCATTCCTGAAGAAGGGCATGTGCCCGAAACGTCGAATCTTCTGTTCCCTAGATGCTGCCTGACCTGCTGTGCTGTTCCAGCAATAAAGTTTCAGCTTTAAAATCAAGTGCACCAATTCAATGCTAAAAATGTATTTCCAACATTAGACCATAACATACATGACAAAGAACAGCAAAATTTTATTAAAAGCAACTTTTATAAATTTTGAATAAACTGCTATGATGTTTATCTCATACAAGGTACAAAATTATTTATTTTCCACTTTGTAGCGATCTTCCGATCAGAATATTGTATAGGAGTACCTACATTAGTACCTGTTTTCGCGAATCTGAAGAGGAAGTTCGCTTTTATGAAAAACGATGATACTTTTTCCCATATAAATCATACACCTTCGCTTTACGCTATTTTTGGCTTATGAAAGGTTCCTTGGAAATGTTCTACTTTTGAATATCGAGGGATGCCTATACCCAATTTCAAAGTGATATAATTTGGATCAACATGAAAGCCAAGACTGACAGTTAATATTACAGAAAATAAATCACAAGTATCCACCCATGTAACTGGAGGTGATAAAGGACAGTTTCACTGAGACAGATGATGCTTGAATGACAAGTAGGTAGTGTTGAAGTAGCCAAGTTGCACCAACATATGTAAATTCTCACAATCCCATGTTTAATACTCAGGACAAAGGGATTCTTGAGTAATCACCCATGGAAGCAAAAAACTACTTGAATGACCACAAAGGCCAACTTATAGTATCTCAGAACATGAGGATTTTTGGGCCATCATTACTCTTTGGAAGATTTGTCACACTCCTCCTCTGCCACAGACCTGTACATGTTTCCTTTTCAAGTAAATGTTCAGCTATTTTTAAAGTTAATATGGAATCTGCTTTAACATATTTTAAATCTTAGCATATTGCACAATTTTTTTTGCCAATTATCTTAGATCAGTCTCCTCTGGTTACCAAGCTGCCTGCAAATAACTAGGGCAAGATAAATTCAGATATGTCCTCCCCAATCCCTCTGGAAAAGCACAAATCTAATTCAGGGGGTTATACTGATGCCACATATCATTTGGAACAGACTATTTATAGAACATCTACACACAGCTAGGAATTTTTCAGCTCTCCGGTTCCACAGCAAATAAACCAGCAATCAACCAGTGTCAACCAGTGCATCAAGAAATCTTCAATTCTGTGGGAAAAGAACTGCCGAACATCAAAACCACTTCCCACACCACTTTTGGGAAGAAACACTAAATAGGGTGGAACTCCCTGTTCTGAGCCCAGTAGTGAGGCCCAGTCAGTCAGTCACCAAACCTGGCCATGGAAGGCTTATGCTTCAGTGTCTCTTTCAAGGTTGCTTCACAGCCTTTTGTCACTGGGGAATAAGAGAAGGTTGACTAAAAACTCAGTGACCAGTAGCTGTCAATGTTATATCTGATGTCTGTACAAAAAAATACACTCCTGAACTATAGCCTGCCTGGGCCCAACTCTGCTCCTCAGCTCCAACATCAGCTGTCCAAAGACCCTCAATCTGTATTTTGGTTCTTTTACTCATAAGGTCCAAAAGCTTGAGCTGCTCAGATGAAATAATGCAGTAGTAAATAAACAAAAATACAATTTACAAAGCACTTCAGAGATACAAGTGCTCATTTTTATGATGTATTATGTGAGAAACTGTATCACAAACATTAGTAATTGCATACCAATGAATCAAGCAGTTTTCGTAAGCATCTGGAGTGGAATTAATTTTCAAGTCTCAAAATAGGTCTTACTGGAAAATAAATGAAATCAGTACTTCAAATTATTTGTTTCCTTTATATACATTAATCCTGGTTCTTTTCAGAACATTATTCAACGTATTAGCATCTACCATGTGAGAATATCAAATGAGGCAAGAAGCTTAGAATGGAATAGAACAGAGGTAGATCGGAATGTGTGACAGAAGTACCTGTGCTTTTTTCATGCCAATGTACAACTGGAGGAAACTATATCTTGTCCAAACCGACTTGTCATTAAATGCTCAAAAAGCAGAGGTCATACAAGAATGGAGTGGTAAAGCATGGGGGCATCAGCTCTACATTAGAATGCTGGTCCTGTGTCTCTATATAATATTGTGAATTGGGAGTGTGTAAGAAGAGGAGGAAGCTAAACAAACACTTTTGATGCAACACCACAGGCTCAGAAAGAGAAGTCATTACTAGAAATACCCCAGTTAAGAAAACTGTAAAGCAGTGAGATGCTTACAGGAAAAGGTCAGGTTGGAATGCCATACTCTGCTGCAGCAGAAGCTAAAAAGAGGGCTTGTGGAGCTAGAGGGAAGCAAGAACACTGATAAATGTATTAATGAAATGCGATTAAGGCCATTCACTAAGTAACAGGAAAAGCTTACTGCAGACAAACAAGGACTTATGGGAAGGTGGAGTAGAAAAGGAATGCAGAGAAGGTTCACAGATTATTAAAAAAGGGTCAGATGGTGCACGTTTTTAAAAGAATATTGATAAAAATTTGAAAGAGGAGGACAGTATTAAAAGGAGAGGAAACAATTTTAATTGCAAAAGTATGGGTCAATATGTTCAGGCATTTACACTGTTCAAATAAAATCCTTTATATGTTTTCAGTGGTGTGGAGCCAACATACTACAAAGGGATATCCCAGTGCTAACATGCAGGGCATTTTCATTTTGATCAACAGTCAAGAAATGGAAATGCATAACTGCTATAACTTAGTGTTACAGACCATGAGTTGGAAATTAATTTAGGCTGGGTAACTCTTTCTTTGGCACAGACTTGAGCTGTGGTCTGCCTACCAAGGAATTAGAAAAAATTCTACACAATCCATGTCAACAAAGAGAAGATGGTTAGGGGTGGGATAACAATAGGCATCAGGGACTGGCTACATCTAACAGTGTTCACTGCCTACTGACTCAAAGGGAGCATCAGAACATATGTTCAGGAGACAATTACAGATCAAATGTGAGGGGCTTGATGAGATAGCAAGACACAAGCTCTGCAAGTGGAAGGAAGGCTAGATCAGAAAAAGACCAACTGTAAAGGTGCCCTGAAATGTACAGGTCTAGCTATTAATACTAAAATAATGCTATTTGCTATATTAGAATCAAATATTTGTTTTCACATTGCTTACTCAGCAGTTATCTATTATAGGTACCAACTATGCTATGACACACATTCCGTTTTACATCCTGTGAAGGGAATGGAGACATCAACTTTATTAGATGCTTCTGGAGTATTTGCCAAACAAATCCTGACACATGCAGTTCTTGGAGTCTTTTTCTTACCTTCCAAACACCAGTAATTCATTCTCATCAGTGCACATCAGCATGAAGTAGTTTACATGTACCATATGTCAGTTGACTAAATGATTACTACACATTTTAAGACTCAGCCAAACTTTGAACTTTAGTAGCAAGTCATGATTGTTTTTTTGGCTCTGAATGCTCAATCATTGCACTTATATAGAATTGTCTGACTGCTATTGAGCAACATAGATCACATTAAGTACCTTGGCTATTTTAGCTCCTCACACAAAGTACCTATTTGCAGGCACATGTGTGGATACAAACATAACACAATGCCAAAGTAGCCATTCATCTGAGGACTTCATAGAGTCAAAGTAATACAGCACAGAAACAGGCCCTTTAGCCCAAACTGGTCCATTTTGATCATAGTGCCCATTCAGCTAATTCTAATTGCCCGCATTTGGTCCATACACCTCTATATCCATTCCATTCATGTACCTATCCAAATGTTTATAAAATGTTGCTATTTGTAACTGCATCAACTACTTTCGCCGGGAGCCCATTCCATATATGCACTACTCTCTGCATGGAGAGTGTCTTAGGTCCATTTTAAATCTTTCCCCTCTAATCATAAACCTATGTCCTCTAGTTTCAATTCCTCATCCATGAAAAAGAGACAAAATGCATTCATTCCTATCTATGCCCCTCATGATTTTACATACCTCAATAAGGTCACCCCTCTCTCCTGCATGCCAAGGAATAAAGTCCTCCCCAACCTCTATCTATAACTCAGGCCTCCTAGTCCTAACAACATTCTCATAAATCACTTTTGCATGTTTTCCAGTTTAATCATGTCTTTCCCATAACAGGGTGACCAAAACTGTACACAATACTCCAAGTATAGCCTCACCAAAGACTTATATAACTGCAACATAACAACTCAATGCCGATACTCAATGCCTTTACCGATGAGGGCCAGCATGCTAAATGTCTTCATCACTGTCTACTTATAACGCTGCTTTCAAATAACTACTTAGTTGTATGCTTAGATCCCTCTGTTCTACAATACTCCTCAGGACCTTGCCATTTACTGTCTAAGTCCTACCCTGGTTTGACTTTCCAAAGTGCAACACCTCATATCTGGATTGAATTGAATTTGCCAAACCTCAGCCTATTTCCCCACCTGATCAAGATCCTTTTGTAATTTTTGATAACCTCCCTCGCAATCAACAATATCTCCTAATTTTGAATCATCCACAAATTTACAAATCATGCCTTGTACATTCACATCCAGATCGTTTATGCAAATAAATAACAAAGGGCCCAGCACTGACCTGTGGAGTCACAGGCTTCCAATCTGAGAAACAACCTTCATCCATCACCCTCTGCTTTCCACCATTGAACCAATTTTGAATCCAATTAGCTAGCTCTTCCCGGATCCCAAGCGACCTAACCTTCATGACTTGCACTTCAAACCAGAAGTCTTTTTCCTTCCTTTACCATGCCCCGGCTATCCTGAATAGTGAATTTGCTTTCGAAGGCTAGTGTATTTTCCCCTTACTTCTCAATGGCCCCTCTCTTATTCAGAGTCCCACCCTCCTGTCAAACTAGTTTAAACCCTCCAGGTAACACTAGTAAATCTCCCTGCAAGGATATTGGTCCCCTGGTGGTTCAAGTCATCTCTACCCTTGAAGAATGTATCCTCTTCTGATCCAAGAACTGAAAACCCTGTCCCCTACACCAGCTCCTCAGCCATGCATTCATCTGTCCTATCTATTTCTATTCTACTCTCACGGGCATGTGACAATGGGAGTAATCCAGAGCTCATTACCCTCGAGGTCCTGCTTTTTAACTTCTTACCTAATGCCATAAACCCATTTCACACTACTCCATCCTTCTGTCTACCTATGCCATCTGTACCGATGTGCAAAGTGATCTCCAGCTGTTCACCCTCCTGCTTCAGAATGTTCAGCAACTACTCAGACATCCTCAACCCTGGCACCCAAGAGGAAATACATGAATCCTGGTGTCTCTTCTGCAGCCACAAAATCTCCTGTATGCCCACATCACAATAGACAGTATTTTAGGCTTTTCCCTCTGAGTGTAAGAGCCAGTCAGACTGCAACTGACCGAATTGCTGCTGCTTGCCCCTGAAAGGCCAAAGTATACCTGTTTTTGAAGGGAATAGCCAAAGGGATAAAACTATTTGATCAGTAAGCATTCGACAAACAATTTCCCAATTCACATGTGTACTTTGCAAGCTGTAGAAGGCATCCACTAATTTAACAGGCTTGTAACACATTTTAGGATGAAGCTTAAAAATGCAAACATAACCAAAGAACAAAAAGCAAGCACCACAATCCACCTTTATAATTCACAATTAACTTCACACAAAAACCTCTTCCCAATAGCAACACAATTTCAAGCTACTGAAGACAAAATCGTTTGGTAATCAAACTGGTAAAGCATCTAGAGAACAGGATAGAGACCTAGTCCCAGAAGGAAACTAGTGAGCCAGATGGGTTTTTCCTAACAAATCATGAGACTCTTAAATTCCAAATTTTTATTGAATTCAAATTCCACCATCTGCCATGGCAGGATTTACAACTGGGTCCCCAGAACATTACTGGGGTCTCGGTTTTAGTAGAGAAACAATAATACCATGGAGCCATCACCTCCCACAATGGAATGGCCAATTCTACACCAAACGAATTAAAGAGAGCAAAAATGTGAAGTCATCTACTTCAGAAAAAAATGAATGTGTTCCCTAAATGATGAAAAATGGAGGATAAGATCACAGTTCTTTAATAGCATGGGCAGCTACATTTGAAATGTTTTGTTCAATGTTGGCCTTTAAAGTTGCATGTGATAGTGCCAGTGTTGGACTAGGGTGAACAAGGTCACATGACACCAGGTTGTAGTCCAACAGTTTATTTGAACTGATGCTTTTGGAGCACAGCTCATTTCTCAGGTGAAGCAAAGAGAAGCACATGGGCACAATTTACAGGCAGAGAGATCAAAAGATCGCATAAATGGAGAGAGAAAAGTGTGTGGACAGGCTGAATAATAAGGCTCTGCAGGTGATCAAAATTGTCAGACGGAGTAGAGTTAACAGTTGAGTAGCAAGTGAAAGGATGACCTATAATCTGATTAATTGAGGTAGAGAGACAATTACAAAAAATTAAAAATAAGGTAGTGTTAGAATGACTAGAATAACAATACGTAAGAGTTGCATGGCAAAGGTCGAACCAAAGTAATAAGCAATCCAAAACTGTACAAACTAATTAAGATAGAAAGATCATAAGTTATCAAGGTAATGGTTTTAAAAACAGGAGTCAGGAAGATTTTACAGATACAGAAAATATGGTGGGGTTACACGTAGCATGCTGTGTTCAAGGGTACGGAAGTTGACTTTCAGTTAGTATTACTCAACGGCCAAAAACAACGAACGGTGGATGCGGTTCTGCGTTGCTGTGTATCTTGAAGGCTGCCTTGAGGACGCTTACCTGAAGATCATAAGCTGAATGTCGTCGACTGCTGAAGTGCTTCCCGACTGTGAGGAAATATTCCTGTCTTGCGAATTGTTGCAGAGTATCCATGCACGCTTGGATGTCAGACACTTGATCACCGGCAGAGACTTCTTATTCAGCCCGCTGACACTCCACTCACACCACTGCATGATTTTTTGATCTCTCTGCCTATAGTGGGCAGCACGGTGGCTCTGTGGTTAGCAGTGCTGCCTCTCAGCGCCAGGGATCCAGGTTTGATTCCAGCCTTGGGTGACTGTGTGGAGGTTGCACATTCTCCCGGTGTCTGCTTGGGTTTCCTCTTGGTAGTCCAGTTTCCACCCACAATCCAAAGATGTGCAGGTGAATTGGCCATTCTAAATTGCCTATAGTGTTCAGGGATGTACAGATTAGGAGCATTAGTCAGGGTAAATGTAGAGTAATCGGGTAGGGGAATGGGTCTGGGTGGAATACCCTTCGTAGGGTCGGTGTGGACTTGTTGGGTTGAATTGCGTGCTTTTGCACTCTAGGGATTCTATAAATGCTGTACCTGCATGCCACTCTTCACTTCATCAGATGAAAGAACAATGCCTGAAAGCTTGTGATTTCAAATAAATCTATTGGATTATGACCTGGTGCCATATGACTTTTCACTTTATACTTGAGAGTAAAAGTTGTTTCAACTACAGAGCATACAACAGACTATTGTTGATGTACTATGGACAATTCTGGATCGCACACCTTACAAGGGTAAACTGCCCTTGGAGTATGTGGTTTGACAGACCAATACTTGAACTCCAAGGGTCAAGTCTGGAGAGGTCATACAAAATCAACTTGCACTTCCTGGAAGTTTAAGTAGGGATTTTTACTTAAGATACCATGGGAAACAGGCAGGGCATATTGCCACTAGCCAGGAGTTGTCATGTGAAAACCTGAGGGTTAGTGGACTCTAAATGTTGATTCTCCTTTCGCTCCACAGATGCTGCCAGACTTGCTAAGGTTTCCTGAAATTTGTTTTTGTTTCAGATTTGCAGCATCCAACGTTCTTTGTTTTTGGCAATTGAGTAATACTAACTGAACGATTCTGCTCCATGATTTTTCTTCTTAAAAATTGTGGATTCACCATGGTAGATGTGGGATTACAGAGATAGGGTGAGGCTGGGTCAGAGACTCAATGTGGAGTATTTGGGCCGAGTCACCTGCTTCCACACTGTAGGGAAGTTATGAATGTTATATCACTCCCATATCAGCCGTCATGGTAAATCCCACTCTGTGATACTGCACACTTCCTTTTTATTCTTAATTTTAACCTACAGCCACAGAATGGTGCACTAATGTACTGATTTAAGAAATTTCTACTTAATGGACTTCATGTTTGAACTGAAGCATTAGTCAACTTCTCTGCCTAGTTAAATTGAGCAGGATTTCAACTTTTCGTGCTGAAGGCTGTCTCTTTGCAGTCAGCCATTTTCTTTGATCAATCTTCGATTTGCATCTTATAGACATATCTTTCTATTATTTTCATGTTAATTAGTTATCTGCCTCTTGATTAGCAAAGAAAAGCAATGTTTTTTTCCTTCCTTTTGTCAAACTAGATACATACAGATTTAGGATACCTTAGATGCATTCTTAAAATACATTCCTGACTTTTTTTAAACAAAAACATTTGAGTATAGAAGTAAAGAGGTTTTATTACAATTGCAAAGAGCTTGTTGAAACCACAACTAGAGAAGTGTGCAGTTCCCCTACCCATCAAAAGATATCACTATCAAAGTGTGCACTGAAAATTCACCAAATTCTTGAAATACAGAAAACAAGGAAAATACGAGTAAGGATTCAATAGACTACGTTCATATTCTTTAGAAATCAGAAGAACGAAAGGTGATCCGATTCATAGGGTTTAGCACAATAGATGCAGAAAATGTTTCCCCTGGCTACAGGGTCCACAACCAGGGAACAGAGTTTCAGAATAAGGGGCAGCTCTTTTAAAACTGAGATGAGAAGGAATTTCTTTACTTAACAGGGTTGTGAATCTTTGGACTTCTCCGCCCCAAAGGTTCGTGGACGCTCTGCTGCTGAGTGTGTTGAAGATTTAGCTATAGATTTCTACATTATGAACATAGACTTTGAGATACATATAAAATTTTCACCTGGTATAAGGTGAAAGATGCCCTATAACACGAGATAAATAAATTGGGAATACATTCCTCTGGAAATTTAAATAAAATGATATGCTACTGAAACATACAAATTTTTCAAGGGTTTGGCAGGGTAGACAGAAGTGGGAAGGTCTTGAAATCAGCTATCTTGCAATGGTCACCTTTGCCACTGCAACTGCAGAGGGTGCACTCACCTTGGAATTGCAATGTCTATAACATTAGTGCTAGTGACACCACAGGTAACTGCTTGCATTAAACAATTAAACTAAAAGGGCTCATTTTAAATGAACCAATGATTCTGAATCAATTCGGGGTCACAATTTTCACTATGCTCCACTCCCAACACTTGGCCACCCCATTTGCGACCTCCCTGGTCATTCCAATAAAAAAAAACTCTGTGGCACTTTATAAATGCCTAATATTGAAATGCAGGCCAACTTCCTATTCAAGGTGCATGTTGATGGAAGTCAGTGGTATGAGCTCCTGTTCCAGTCTCATGCAGGAGACATGGCTCAGAATTTAAAATTATAATGTAAAAAATAAATCACACCAGGTCATAGTCCAACAGGTTTATTTGGAAGCATCTGATGGACTATAATCTGGTGTTGATAGATTTTTAACTTTGTACAACCCAGCCCAACACCGGCACCTCAAAATCACAAAATTATAATAGTTTTTAAAAATGATGCCACAAAAACAAGTGATGTTGTATCTATAGCAATACAAGAACAACAGTAGCCTATTCATGTGGTCCTATCATTAAAGACTAAATCTTGGCTAATTGATATCTTAATTTACATGTACTGGTTCAATAGTCCTCGAGACCTTTGTTAATCAAAAAAGCTACCATTATAGGTTTTACCCAATTGCTGCACTTCAGTCAGTATGATAGTACAGGGGTTATGTGGTGAACTAGTAATCTGGGGGTATAAAGGCTAACTTAAACTACATGAGTTTGTTATTATGAATAGCCACAGTAAGCAACAATTAAAAATCGCAGATTGCTGTGAAAACTCAAATTGGCTGCAAACATCCTTTTGAGGAGGTCTATATGTAGCTTCAGGTCCACAACATTCTGGTAACTCTAAACCACTCCCAAACAGTCCAGCAAGTTGGAGAATTTATTCTTATTCTTTGTAATGGTTTGATATCGAACCAGTTACCTAGTTTGTACCTACGCACCAGCCTCAGAAAAGAAAGGCATAACCCTTCAATGTCCTCCAGACCAACAGCTGAGAACAACGCATAACATAGTTTCCGGATTAGTCACTTAACAGTGTTACCTATATCCTAAATTTCATTACCATTTCCAATTAACAACAATGCCATAAAGCAAACATAAACACACAGCTACCCACTTTAGCGACAGTCTTGGTAGGAAGTAGAACTCTCACATGTAGACGGGTAGGGATTAAGGAGAGAATTCTACTGTATAGGCCAAGACAGTTGAATGCAAGGTTGCCAATGGTCAAAGATTAAAAATCAGGAATCAAGAAACCAGAACTCAGACATTCCAGAGGATTGTGGTGTCACGGAAAGTTAAAGATTAACCACAGTCTTTTTGGGGACAAATTCCCATTTTGAAATAGAGGATACTGTCCAGTAATTTGTGTTGTTATCACAATCATCAAAAAGTATGGCGCTGCAAAAGCACAGCAGGTCAGGCAGCATCCGAGCAGGAGAATTGACGTTTCAGGCATAAGCCCTTCATCAGGAATGATTCTCCTGCTCCTTGGATGCTGCCTGACTTGCTGTGCTTTTCCAGCACCACGCTTTTCAACTCTGGCCTCCAGCATCTGCAGTCCTCACTTTTGCCTGTTATTATCACCAAGTTAAAATTGTATATATATTACAACTTAGTACAGGCCATCACTAGCATGATTGCATTCTACCACAACAAACATTTTCTAAACTTCTACTGGTGTGACGCACTGAATTCCTCAAATTTGGTGTAACCCCAAATAGGTAGCTTCAGTGGCGAGGAGGGCTGGGACCGTCTCCTGCATAAAAGAGGCATGGGTTCAGAATGGTGACATCTGTTTAAAGTGCAACATTCTTTTAAACAAGGCATAATACATACATTTTCACAGGCTCCTTTTTAAAAGAAAAACAGTCACCAGCAGTCAGTCACAGCTCCATTGTGATATCTGGCCTATGGTTTGTAGGCAGCCCTGATCTAGCCTCATGGTTTGGCATATTCCTGCTTAAGCACCAATGTCAGGCAACTAGTCCTGCTTCAATGCAGAAGAGCATATCAGAATTAACACCAGATATAGTTTAAATGAAGTGTCAAATCTGATTAAGTTATAGCACAGAACTTCATGGAAGCTAAACAGTGGAAACAGCACATCATAGCATGCGCTAGGTCAGAGGTGGGGAACCTTTTCATGTTGGAAGGCCGCATTATGTTAGTTGTAATCTAATAAGGCCACATCCAAGAAACTTCAATTATATATTCTTCAAAATTCACATTATTTTGTAAAAATCTAACTACTATGTACTAATTAAAAAAACCAAAAAATGTTAATTCTAAAGCTAACTCTCCGGTATTTTAAATACATTAAGAATAAAATAAAAATAAAGGATGAAAAAATAAAAAGGATAAAATAAAAGATTTGTTCCGCAAAATTTGGATTCATTCAAAGGCCACACACAATGACCTAGAAGGCCGCAGGTTCCCCACCCCTGTGCTAGGTAATCCTACTACTAACAGAACCAAAGTTTTGCATTCATACTACATGCAATCATGAAAAGGTTGAGGGTGATTAAACAGAAGGCATCCCCATTCTCAGAGTGATGGCAGAGGCCATCATGCGAGTACAAGACAAGGCTAAAAACATTCACAGCAATCTTCAGCCAGAACAGCCAAGTCTGATATACCTCAGTCCCTTCCTGAAGTCCTTGCAACCACAAGTCTTCAGCCTATGTGATTATTTTCACTGACTACCAAGAAATTATTGAAAGTATTAATATACTGAAGGCTATGGGCCCTAACAAGTCCTCATTCCCATTTGCAATTTCTCACTTGACTTTATAGATGGCAAGTGCACATCATGCAGGCAAACAATGACCACTGCCAAAAAAAGTTTAATTATCCTCCTGTGACATTCAAAAGGTATCACTGTTAATTCCAGGATTATAAATGTCAGCCTCCTAAAAATTTCAATTCACTCAACCATATTTCAAGAAATGGATAGGGCACTGAATAATGCAAAGGTTATGGGTCCTGACAAGAAACCTGCAATAGTGCTGAAGACGTGCCCCAGCCAAACTATGTGCATACAGCTATAAACTAGCATCTACTTGACAATATGGAAAATTGACAGCTACTTCCTGTACACAATTAAGCATGACAAATTTAAACCAGCAAATTACCACCCATCATGTCTACTCTCAATCAACAGGAAAGATACTACCAATATTATCACGCAACAGTTGCTTTGCAACAACTTGCTCACTGATGTTACTTTGCATTCCAGATGACCCCTTCAGCTCCTGTCCTCATTAAAGCCTTGCTCAAACATGTACTAAAAAATTCCGATTTTCAGAGCTGAGATTTGACTTCGAATGATGCTCTCGCAAAATTCAAGCCAATAAGAATCAGGGAAAATTCATTGCTGGCCGGAGACAAAGGAAAATAACTGAGGTTGTTTGAGAACAACTCAGTTCCAGGACATCCTTGCAGGGGTTCCCCAGATTACTGTCCTTGGCCCAACCATCTTCACGTGCTTCAATGACATTCCATACTTCATAAGATTAAAATTTGGATGTTCAGCACCATTTGCAAACACCTCAAAACTGAAAAAGAATATGTCGAACTGCAGCAATACCTGGACTGACAAGTATTATTCTCCCAGAAAAGTGTTGAACAAACAGAAACTAAATCATCCCATAACATTCAACTGCATTACCATCACCAAATCCTCCACTATCAACATTCTAGACATTGCCATTGATCAGAAACTGAACTAGTCATATAAATCATGAGGCTACAAGAACAGATCAGACCAGAGTAATCTTGCAGCAGGTAACACATCTTCTGAATCCTAAAGCCTATCAGCCACCTACAACACACGTCAGCAGTATGATGAACTATTCCCCATGGCTGAATGCAGTTCTAACACTACAAGTTGCTTGAAATCAAATAGGGAAAACAGCCTGCTTAATTGGCACCATGTCCACAATCATTCACTTTCTCTGCATTATGCTCAGTAGTAGCAATATGGACCACCTACAAGGCACACTGCAAAACTACATCTATGCTCCCAAGATAGCACCTTCCAAATGCATGACCAATACCAAAATCAAGTACAAGTCTAAAATCGCACAACACTAGGTTAGAGTCCAACAGGTTTATTTGGAAGCACTAGCTTTCGGAGCACTGCTCCTTCATCATGTGCTTGGCGTACAACACTAGCATCTCCAAATCAAGTACAAGTCAGCAGATAAGAGAACACCACCATTTGCAAGTTCCCCATCCCCAGTGATGTTCAACTCTGACGGGAAAATAAATTTTCATTTATTCAATATCACTGGCTTACGCCCCTTAGGGTTATGCAGTAATTACCAGACCAACCAGCAATACCTACACCCCATAAATGAATTGATAATCACAGCGTAAAAACTTATCTTTGGCAAATGCTTGTAATCTGACAGTCTTCAACCATAAGGTACTGTTATGAGTAAGCCACAGCAAAATACTTAAAAATTGACCGAACAATGTGTTTTAACAGTAAATGGATGACAAAATCACGTTAGGATCTGGAGGAATTGCAATTTAGGTAGTGTCAGGTGGGATAACCTCAAAAAAGGTAGATGTGCCAACTTAAGTTGCTTCATTTCTGGAGGGTACTAAGAAGGGAAGCAATCACAGATGAGGGGAAGCATGCCCAAAATGAATAATTACAGATGATATGCATGGAATGGTAAATTATGGTACTGCTGAAAATTCAAGAAAACAGGGGAATGATGGTGTGGATAATTCAAATATTCATCCCAGGAGAATAGTGATGACTGAACACAAACAGCAATAAGCACTTAACTTTGCAGTTGCACTGATGACACTTAACACAGCTTAAACACACACAAAGTCAAAGGAAGCAAAGAGTCACTCAGAACAATTAGGTAAAGCTAACAGTGGCTGCAAGTTATCACAAATAAATAAACTGCTGCAGAATGTGTCCTCTAGATATGTGCACTTAAAGCCCAGCATGCTTCCCTGAGGAAGTTAAAAGTCAACCAGATCCACAAAATCTGTGCCAATGCCAAAGTTAGCAGAATGCTATCAAGGAACATCTCATTAACAATATATCACTTGGTTGTGTCATATGTTAGGAGTTCCCAGCATCTATAAGGTATTCTAAATGAGAAAAAAAAATTCAGGAAGATACAGAGGCAACTAAAATACTACTGATAAACAAACTAAGATCCCTTCACTGGAAATGATTTACTCCCCTACTCTCCAATCCACCTCTCCCACACCAGGTTTAGAAATCCAAATCTGAGCCAGTACAAATCTGCATTACTGGTTACATTCAACAGCAACTCTTATTAGTTGATAGGTTTTGCAGTGGAGCTAAGATTCTTCCAACCCAGTTCAAAGTAATCCGCTGGTCAAAGATCAGAAATGAGTAATGTAATGATCCCAGCTGCCCAACAGACTGGCTCTGGTAGTGTGCATTTTCGCTGGATTACCTTCAGCAGTGTTCCTACTCACATGGGTACAATTCTAAAAGCTAAGTTTGAGGGATGTTACTCAACTGAGGCATTTAAAATTAGACATCAAGCATTAGGTACGTGTAGATTTTGCATTCAATTATAGGGGCGGATTTTGGATTCTCATCATCCCGAAATAAACGTTACAAAATGTGATAACGGATCTGGCATACACAATCAACCGCCAAGCTTTCCTTGGACAAAAGCAGTTAATAGAAATGAAAGAGATGACACTGGATGCCAGAGTGATTCAAGTGACAAAGGTTTCAATAGAAAGAACCCTCACCACAAAGCCTACTGACGCGACTCGATGTGATAAAAATCAAGAGCCAAAAAGGTGCGTAGCGAAATGGCTGTGCAGATGTAGCGGCCTCTCTACGTTCCGGGGAGCTGAGGGCCGTCGCTGCTTCGTGGAGAAAACACCGTCAGGCACAGAGTGCAGAGAGATACACCTCTCTCGCATCTCAGATGGGAAAAAACACACAGCTGTCTGCACGAATGAGGAAACTCGGGGACAACAGTAAGAAAGGGGGGGGGGGGGAAAGAAAGAGAGAAGGAGAAAAGTTTGCCAAGGAAAAACAAAGTTTAATTAGTTGGCCGGGAAGACGCGGCAGTGCTGCACAACCTCCCCATCCCCGTTGTGGGGGGAGGAAGAGGTGACAAGAAAAGGGGGATGGTCCTGTCAATGTTGTGGAGTGAGCCCCAGGGGCAGCGGGCTGTGAAGCGGAAGTCGGAGCTGGGTCACTCTCGTGCGGAGGGGGCGGGGGGGGGAGTCACGTGAGCCTTTTTGTTTGTTCCTCCGCGGCCGTTAATCTCCGCCGCCGCCGCCACTCCCACACACAGAGATGGAGATGGACAGAGGCTCCAAACCCCTCCACCGGGATCACCATGGCAGCCAACTCACAACCCAAACTTCCTCATGTAACCGCCACGCCACCAACCGTCACTTTTCACAAATTTCCTCCCTTCCCACCCCCACCACTCAGCGGATTTAAAAAAAAACCGAGCCGCTCCGCTCGCGCCCAAACTGCACCACAACAACAACAACAAACAAAATCAAAATCCGACAATCCAGCCGCTTTTTCACCTCGTGTGCGCGTTTATATTACACAAATAAGACGACACGTAACGTTTGAGAGACGGACCTAACTGGAGAAAGCTGAGCAAGCCGCCGTCCCGCGGAGCGGAGGGGCGTACGGGAGGGTGCTGCGGGACAGCCGCCGGAACGGCGAGAGAAGGTTCTCGGAGTCAAGACAAAAGAAAATGGAGCCAGGGACCTCCGGAGGAGCAACTTCAGGGCCAATTCGCGGGGACGGTGCTGGCAGTCGCCGACTCGCCCAAGTGGCACCGAGCCACGGCACGAGCGCTACGGGCGGCTCCTGGGGGCGGAGAGGCCGTCCTTACCTACACAGTGTATGAGTTTGTACCGCCACGAATCCAGTTCCCGCCGAAAACCTCTTCTCTCCGCCGTACATCTAGGGCTACCGCACTGACTCGCCATTCTGCCCTAGCCCGGGTGTGTGCGTCTGACGTCACCGCGCCCTATTTACATCGCACGCCGTGCGTGCGCCGTGATTGACGGCTGTCACTGCCTGGGGCGGCGCGAGGCTGCACACTGGGCTGTTGCAGCGTCCTCCGCTCACTCTCACCGGGGAGTGGAGAAAGGGGGGAGGCGGCACCCGAGTTGGGGTTGTGGGGCACGGACAAAGGAGCTGCCTTGCACTCTCTACTTTGCAATCCTTTTGCGTTCGTACTCATTTCAAAGCATTTAATCGCCGCGTTAACGTACTTTTATTTGCAAAAGGCAAAGTGGTTCGTCGTATACTATTTTTTAAACCCCTCTTTACGTGAAGTTTGGTCGCTTGTCTGAAATATGAGCACCAACCTTTCACCTCAATTTCAGTTCCGCTCCTTTACATTTGAAGAGTGTTTAACAAGTCGAACGAATGGATTAGGTGACTTAATCTCTACTTTTAAATCTGGTACAAGATGCAAAGAGAGACTGGCCCGTTCCACTCATCCACCAAGTTCGAATACAGCTTTCCTTGTAAATGTTGCATGGGGCACTTTGTATCGTAAATAAACGAGTAATTGTTGAAACAGCATCATCGCGCTATTGCCGTAGAAATTTATCTTAGTCTTGTTGTCAAGCAATGTGTCATTATTACAGATATGAAATAAATTCTACGAGATCACAATCTGAGCAGCATTAAATAATTTTATTGCCGTGAACGAGAGGCACAGGATTACTCCAGGCTAATAAAGTTGTAATCAGTCTCATGATTGGAAATCTAATATCGTGTTTTACTGGAGGCAAAAAAAAGCTATATTTCTTCAACGTGATTAAACATTATGAGACAACAAAACAAAATGACATAATTAAGGACGGGAAAAATACAAAGCAGGCGCTTTTCAGATCTCACAATGACGTAGCAGCTATGAAAACACTGTCAGTTGTCAATGGCCACACTTGTAACAAAAGACTATTTCGAATATCAAATCCCGACAATAGAGGCAGATTCTCCTGAAACAATATGACTGCCCACTTTCGTTTTTCACCTCACACCAGCGTGTCTGCCTGCAAAGTGCATTTACATTAGCGATAAATTGATCACAGTCGACTGAATAATGTTCACCCAAAACCTCAAGAAGTGTATTTTCTCCTCAGGTGCTGACTTGACCTATTGTTTATTATCAAAGCATTCTGCTTTTGTTTTCGATTTATAGTGTTTACAATTTTTCACTTTTTGTTTACGAACATATGTACGTACAGAGGGAGAGTGCAACACCAGCAACTGAACTTTCAGTTTTATTGACTTCATTGAACTTTTAAGAATCTAATTGTGGGTTTGATTAATACTTTAATGGTGACCATTTTGACCACCATCAAACAAAGACACATACACAAACAATTGACTGCAACTGTGTAAAATGATGGTCCCAGAGAATGCATATATTTCAAAAAATATATAAATACATAAAAATATTAAATCTACATATACATTTCAGTTTACATTTCCATTTGTATGAGTATCAAATCTTTGCCACAAACATTTCAATTCCTCTTCTTGAATTTTTGTGCCCCATCAAGTAGATAAAAAATAATATAACATCAGAAAGAAAATGCTCACCCTTAGTTTTGTTTTACATTTCTGTATATCAAAAGATTGGTTTTCAAAGGAACATTTTCATGTCTCTAGTAAGAAACAGTTGAACAATAATATCTTTGAAAATAAATCAAACAGAGTGCTCTTGTTTTTAGTTATGATCTTGATGAATAACACCATTACCAGAAAATACAGCAAGATGTTTGCCTTATTGCTGAGTTTGTCACAGATGCAAATTCAAAGATGATATCTTATCGTGGAAAAAAAACAGTTGAAAGAGAAAGGAAAATAAATAACAAGCATTTACAACCTTGAAATTTAAACTCTGGCTTGATAACCCATCCTTATTTTTGAATATGTTCTTCTATTTCTTTTTCTAAGGTCTTTGGAATCAAACACAATTATGATTTGATCGAAAACAATTGAATGTGAGAAAGCAATTTTAACTATTACCTATTAATAACACAAAATATGATATTCCTTCCTGCAAAAACCAAAAGGGAATGGAGATGGGACAAGAAAAGAAATGGTGGATTCTTTTGCTCTTGTTGGTGCTGAGTTTGAAGATGTAGGAACATACAGTTATATGGGATGGTGGGATACCTGAACTACCCCTTCTGCCTGCATCAAACTATTCCATTTCTTAAATTGATTTTACCCAAGATTACTGACTGCAGTTTTCAGGCTTGAGCTTTTTCCGCTACAGGTGTTGAGTTGATGTTAACGGAATGCATTTAACAATGTATTCAGTCATGTTTGTGGTCCTGGGTCAATAGGTTAGTATTTCACATCTACATTCAGTGGTACTAAAGAAGAGGTTTTTGTACTAAGGAAATCAGAGCATTGAAAATTTTAGGACTTGCATTCAATGTGGGTTTACATGAAAGGACAATTAAAACATGTCAAACAATATAGAAACTGAGAAGGAGAGAGAAAGAATGATAAATAAAATGCAAAAGAAGATGACACAGACAGTTATAGAAATATTGACTTATACATTGCCCATTAACAATTTTGAGGAACATAATTAGTGTTTATACATATTGGAAAAACTATTTGCGGTTTATAACTGCTTCTAGTTACTCTTAATCTTTATTCTTCACCTTCCTATTAAATAGGGCACAGCAGGCATGCCTGATGTGATGTGTCTAATTTCCAGTGAGTGTTTATTTTAGAGCTGTGCGATATATGTGGATAGTCCTTCTTATGTTCAAGAATATCATTGCTGTATACGGTATGTCATATTTTTCTCCACTTTAGTAGGTTTAGCCAATGTCCTTTGTCCCCGAGACTGTCATAATTCTGAATTGTGAAAGAAGAGTCAGCATTTATCCTTTGCTTATGTTGAATAATGCTTTAAGTTATAGAATAAAACATAATTTTCCAGAAATAAATTATATTTATTTGTCTTTGAAACTTTTTTTTTGGTTTAGTGCATATTATTGTGACACTGAACAAAATGTGCAGACGTATATTATATTTTGTATGTTCCTACCATTTCACTCTGTAGAGGTCAATCATATAGAATCATAGAGTCATAGAGATGTACAGCATGGAAACAGACCCTTCAGTCCAACTCGTCCATGTTGATCAGATATCTCAGCTCAATCTAATCCCACCTGCCAGCTCCTGTCCATATCCCTCCAAACCTTTCCTATTCATATACCCAAACAGATGCCTTTTAAATGTTGTAATTGTACCAGCCTCCACCACTTCCTCTGGCAGCTCATTCCATACACGTACCACCCTCTGCGTGAAAAAGTTGCCCCTTAGGTCTTTTTTAAATCTTTCCCCTCCCATCCTAAACCTATGGCCTCTAGTTCTGGACTCTCCCACCCCAGGGAAAAGACCTTGTCTATTTATCCTATCCATGTCCCTCATGATTTTATAAACCTCTATAAGGTCATCCCTCAGCCTCTGATACTCCAGGGAAAACAGCCCCAGCCTATTCAATCTCTCCCTTTAGCTCAAATCCTCCAAGCCTGGCAACATCCTTGTAAATCTTTTCCGAATCCTTTCAAGTTTCACAACATCCTTCCGATGGGAAGGAGACCAGAATTGCGTGCAATATTCCAACAGTGGCCTAACCGATGTCCTGTACAGTCGCAACATGACCTCCCAACTCCTGTACTCAATACTCTGCCCAATAAAGAAAAGCATACCAAATGCCTTCTTCACTATCCTATCTACCTGCGATTCCACTTTCAAGGAACAATGAACCTGCACTTCAAGTTGTCTTTGTTCAGCAACACTCCCTAGAACCTTACCATTAAGTGTGTAAGTCCTGCTAAGATTTGCTTTCCCAAAATACAGGATCTCAAATTTATCTAAGTTAAACTCCATCTGCCACTTCGTAGCCATTGGCCCATCTGATCAAGATCCCACTGTAATCTGAGGTAACCTTCTTTGCTGTCTACTACACCTCCAATTTTGGTGTCATCAGCAAACTTACTAACGATACCTCTTATCCTCACATCCAAATCATTTATATACATCATGAAAAGTAGTGGACCCAGCACCGATCCTTGTGGCACTCCAGTAGTCACAGGCCTCCAGTCTGAAAAACAACCCTTCACCACCACCCTCTGTCTTCTACCTTTGAGCCAGTTCTGTATCCAAATGGCGAGTTCTCCCTGTATTGCATGACATCTAACCTTGTTCACCAGTCTCCCATGGGGAACCTTGTCTATTGCCTTACTGAAGTCCATATAGATCACATCTAACGCTCTGCCCTCATCAATCCTCTTTGTTACTTCTTCAAATACTTCATATACTTTATACAAATCTGTGTTGATACTCCAGTCATGATGTTGCAAAAATCACTGTTAACTTTAAATTAGGTTTCCTGCTTGTATGTTCCTATGAAATACTCAGTAGTCAGGCAGCAAGTGTGGATGAAGAAGCACTAAATGTTTCAGGTCAATGACCTTTTATCAGATCTGAGAACAATTAGATCTGTAATAAGTTTTGAGCAAGGTGTCACAGGAGAAGGGCGCAGGGTGGTCTGTGATAAAAGTAGAAGATAGAGACTAAATGATGAAAAAGTTAGTCTTACAAGGCCAAAGGGAATGGAGATGGGACAAGTAAAGAAATGGTGGACTGTTTTACTCTCGGTGCTGAGCTTGAAGATGGTAGGAGCATGTAGTTAGGTGGGATGGTGGGATACCTGAACCACGCCTTCCGCCTGAAACAAAATTAATTTCTGGGAAGAAAGGCCCTTTTCCCACCTCACTGCCATTTGAGGCCTTTAAGTGAACAATTACTAACCACCTACTATCAGCCTCAACCTGATGCTGTGAGGCAGCAGTGCTAACCACTAGACCACTGTGCCGCCCATGATCTATGATACGGTGAAAGTCTTGCCCGGAAGGCCTGATGAACCATAAGCCAATTAGGCAGCAGTGAGGCCATTGGCAGTCTTCCCTAGGAATCAAAATCCTGAGGGCAAAAGATATTCCAAATGAGAGCTGTTAGCCATTCAGAAGCCAAAAGCTCTTGGGCTCAACAAACAACACCATCAAGGAAGGCTGGTGGCTGCTGCTGGTGCTACAGGCACCGGTGTCCCAGAATTAGGGAGTGACCCAGCTGAGTTGGGTTGAGGGTCACCTTGTTTCTCTCATCCTGAAGGGAGCAGAATGAGAGAAACAAGGTGACTCTCGACACAACCCAGCTGTGTCACTCCCTAATTCTGGGACACCGGTTCCTGTAGCTCCAGCAGTAGCCACCAGCCTTCCTTGATTGTGTTGTTGAGCCCAAGAGCTATCGGCTTCTGATTGGCTAACAGCTCTCATTTGGAATATCTTTTGCCCTCGGGATCTTGATTCCTAGGGAAGCCTGCCAATGGCCTCACTGCTGCCTAATTGGCTTATGGTTCATCAGACCTTCCGGAAAACTGTCAGTGCAAGTCTCCAGGCACATCTCCAAAGATCAAGCAAGGTTCCACCAACAGACTCCACCCAAAGAACAAAAATGTGCCTGGATTAGGTGTGAACTATTTGAATGTATAAATAGAAAAAATGCAACATGCAAAGAAAGAAATGAGGGAAAGCACTAATCTCTCCTGTTTCGTCGTATCACAGATCGCAGGTGGCACAGTGGCTCAGTGGTTAACACTGCTGCCTCACAGTACCAGGGACCTGGGTTTGATTCCAACCTCAGGCATCTGTCTGTGTGGAGATTGCACGTTCTTTGTGTCTGTGTGAGTTTCGTCCGGGTGCACTGGTTTCCTCCCACAGTCCTAAGATGTGCAGGTTAGGTGAATTGGCCATGCTAAATTGTTCATAGTGTTCAGGGGTGTGTAGAGTAGGTGCATTAGTCAGGGGTAAATGTGGAATAATAGGGTAAGGGTCTGGGTGGGTTACTCTTCGGAGGGTCGGTGTGGATTTGTTGGAACGAATGGCCTAATTCCACACTGTAGGCGTTCTAAATAAAAATTCCTTTACTCTTTCGCATCCATCACTTACTTAGAACCTATTAGGTCAAAACTGAATTGGTTTTCATAAGTATACTTCAAATCAGTTATTAATAAATCAGCTTGCAATGTGTTCCATTTTTCCACAATTTTCTGAGAAGTAGTATACTTCAGTCAAAGGAAGTCCACTAGATAACACAGATAATTAAATAAATAGGAATATTTTACATTTAGAGAAGAAAATGCAGACGTTTTTAACAGTATTCCAGCTCAATTAACAGTTCAACATTTAATGGTGGATAACAATAGAAAGATTTCAACTTGTACAATGTGAATGTTGTTGAGTTAGAAGTTAATGATATAGAATTATTGATACAGTTGCAGCATTAGATAACTGGAAGTCTTGTTCAACAGATTTTTCACCATTTATAAAAAATAGGATTATCTTTATAGAGTGCAAAATGTGTTTTTTGCAGTTTTTATTTCAAAAAGGTGGATGAAAATAACATTATGCTTTGTATACTTCATTTTATTTAATGAGAATGACTGGCAAAGAGTCACTTACTTTTGATACAAAGATACCTTATATTTAATATCACTTGGAGAACGTGAGCGTTGTGGCAAATGGATTTGTTTTAAATTTGTGGAAATACCTGAAATGGTTTATTTAAAAGAGGTAATTGAAAGTTCACTTTTGACATTGGATAATTTTAAATGAGATGTAATTCTGCTCCTATACTTGGTGGTCTAAACAGGAAAGAACTTCGGGTCAGGATCAAATTACAATTGGTTACTGGTTCTTCCTCTGTGATTTTAAAATTCTGTTCAAACTGGAGCTGACATTTGATCTATCCTTATTTATTGTTATGTCAGAAACAGGTCTGGTGGGAAATGACATCCAACATCCCCTCCCACTTCTTCCAGCCTCTGAGGGCACATCACTTGTTACTCCAAGTTAATCATTTCTCGAGAGTAGATGAGAATGTAGCAAATTCAAAC
The DNA here is from genome assembly GCF_004010195.1 of Chiloscyllium plagiosum. NCBI lineage: Eukaryota > Metazoa > Chordata > Chondrichthyes > Orectolobiformes > Hemiscylliidae > Chiloscyllium > Chiloscyllium plagiosum. Next base: position 112,743,677 of record NC_057710.1, on the reverse strand, counting down.
TTCAGCCTTTTAAAAAAGATATTTGTCCCTACTGATATTGCATCAATGTGCCTCAGCAACACTCCTTCTTCCTAGTTGCACTGCATTTCCTCTGGTATGTCAGCTTTAAAATTAGTCGGAGGTTGTATATTTCCTAGATCCCCCGTCTTGTTCCTGGCCCTGTAATGAAAACAGAACATCAATAATGGCTGCTGCTGTTGCATAAGACAGTTAATAACTGACTTCAGGAGATAAGTTCCTCCCATCAGAACATTAAAGACACTTCCAAGGAGGACCTAACAGGTTAGAGGTTAGATCATGTGGAATACAGGGAGAACTAGCCATTTGGATACAGAACTGGCTCGAAGGCAGGAGACAGGTGGTAGACGGTTGCTTTTCAGATTGGAGACCTGTGACCAGTGGTGTGCCACAAAGATCAGTGCTGGGTCCAGTGCTTTTCATCTTTTATAGAAATAATTTAGATGTGAACATAGGAGGTATAATTAGTAAATTTGCAGATGACACCAAAATTGGAGTTGTAATGGACAGTGAAGAAGGTTAACTAAGTGAACAATGGGATCTTGATCAGATGGGCCAAGGGGCTGAGGAGCGGCAGATGGAGGTTAATTTAGATAAATGTGAGGGGCGGCATTTTGGAAAGGCAAATCAGGGAAGGACTTATACACTTAATGGTAAGGTCCCGGCGAAAGTTAGTGAACAATGCAACCTTGGAGTACAGGTTCACAGTTCCTTGAGCGTAGAGTCGCAGGTAGACTGGACAGTGAAGAAGATGTTTGGTGTGCATGCCTTTATTGGTCAGTGCATTGAGTATAGGAGTTGTGAGGTCATGTTGCAGTTGTACAGGACGTTGGTTAGGCCACCTTTGGAGTATGGCATTCAGTTCTGGTCTCCCTGCTATGGGAAGGATGTTGTGAAATTTTAAAGGGTTCAGAAAAGATTTACAAGGATGTTGCCAGAGTTGGAGAGTTTGAGCTATAGGGAGATGCTGAATAGGCAGGAGCTATTTTCCCTGGAACTTGGAGGCTGAGGGCTGACCTTTCTTAAGTTTGTATCGCAGACTACTGTATATTTAAGTTTGGGTTGGGGAGTCCAAACATAGAGGGCATAGATTTAAGGTGAGATGGGAAAGATTTGAAAGGGAACTAAGGGGCAACTTTTTCACGCAGAGGATGGTGCATGTATGGAATGAGCTGCCAGAGGAAGTCGTGGAGGCTGGTACAATTACAGCATTAAAAGGCATCTGGATGGGTATATGAATAGGAAGGGGTTAGAGAGATATGGGCCAAATGCTGGCAATGGGACCAGATTAACTTCAGATATCCGGTCAGCATGGACAAGTTGGACCGAAGGGTCTGCTTCTATGCTGTACAGCTCTATGTCTCAATGACTCTACCGTGTATGCATGTGTATATCAATATGAATGTGTGTGTGTATCAACTTCTCAGTTAAGTTCCATGTATCTAAAAGGTAACATGTATTTACTCCTTAGCCTGTGTCCTCATAATGGTGTATCATGCAGATCAAATGTCATGTGACTAGCTGTTAATCGTTATATAACAAACATATTCCGTTTATGAAAACCAAGCCTCTCTTCTGCCAGAGAGGCATCCTTTTCCACTTGGTATCTGTAACTTAAACTAATGACAATAAGAAGGATTGATGGCAGTGAATATACCCAAGACATATCAGATAACACTAGTGGATGCAACCATAACATATAACAGCTGTACCAATGCTTCGGCCTGAGTGCTTTATTGTACAGTTCTGACATTGATGTGATTAACTTGCATTGACTCCTGTCTGATTTGTGGAAGAGGCAGAATTGTACATTAATTAAGGCAGCTGAATAGGGAGAGGTGAAGGGTGGGAGTCTGCACAAGTTCTGATGCAGGAATGGTAGGTGCCTCTTAGGCCCAGTCCTAACATGGTAAACCATTTTGAGACTTTTCCCAAAGATCAAATTAGCTCGGGAAATCCACCTAGTTTACCCCCAAGAGGCTAGCTGAAGTTTCCAATATAAAGGTAACCAAATCTAAAGGGAACAATCATATTAGGACTGCTGCTGATATGTTCCCTGATAAAGTAAAGTTATCACGGCCTTTAATACTCAGTACACTAATACTTTAATACTCAGTTCACTAAAGTTACTCCATGTCCTGTCACTCAGCTACTTGAAAGTCTTTGTTGCTCCCTTGTTGGTGCAGGATGTCAGCTACAAATATTTGACTGACCATACCAAAGAATTTAGGACAGAGGTGGGGAACCTTTTCATGTTGGAAGGCCGCATTATGTTAGTTGTAATCTAATAAGGCCGCATCCAAGAAACTTCAATTATATATTCTTCAAAATTCACATTATTTTGTAAAAATCTAACTACTATGTACTAACTAAAAAATTTTTTAAAAAAGTTAATTCTAAAGTTAACTAACCTTTTAATGAGCTGAAAATGTGTTGCTGGAAAAGCGCAGCAGGTCAGGCAGCATCCAGGGAACAGGAGAATCGACGTTTCGGGCATAAGCCTTTCTTCAGGAAGGGCTACCATAACCTTTTAATGACTTTGTTGTGACTGCTTTTTGTATGAAAGCATTTGAATATTTGGTTGCAGCATGGAGGTCTGCAGTTTTAGCTCTTATGACTTATCAATTTTTTAATTGTGATGGTCAGTCTGTGAGGATTATTTTGTTGAATTTTCTTTTACTCTCTGGTATTTTAAATACATTCATTTTAAGATTAAAATAAAAATAATAAAGAACGAAAAAAACATTAATAAAAAATAAAAGATTTGTTCTGCAAAATTTGGATTTATTCAAAAGGCCACACACAATGGCCTAGAAGGCCGCACGTGGCCTTAAGGCTGCAGATTCCCCACCCCTGATTTAGGACATCGTTACTAGTTGACAAAACCAGCATGATGAAAACCTGCCATGCTGCACTCCACTTTTTGGAATGGATTTCAAAAGCTTCAGGCTAAGAACTTAATTTGCATTTATATTGCTGCATGTGCAATTGGAGGTCTTGTGGCAGAGCGGACCATGTCTTTACCTTTGAACCACCAGCTCCAGGTTCAAATTCAAGACTTGAAGGCAATGGAAAGGGAGTTCATAATGAGACCAAACAAATTGATCATGCAAATCTTTCCAACATGCCTCTGGTGAATGGTAGAGTTGGAGAGAGACCAATCAGCCATATTTGATGCAGAATGCCACCCTCAATCCAGAGCTTTTGGTTTCAGGCCAGTGACATATTCCAGGAAAAACAAGCTGTGGAAAATATATGCAAGCTTTGCATTGTGTGCCCTGTTTCTCTAGCTATGGGAGGTCTTCTAAGTTTGTGCAATTTTACCTCAGTTTTCTTTGAATTATGAAACAAAACTCTGACTTTTACTGAAAATTAATTTGCTAATTTTCATTAACACTTTAAGATGGGAGCAAATCTTAGTCAGATAAATATTCCAGTGATGGCAACATTCAACTGAGAGAATGGCCAGAAATGCAGTGATGGGAAGTTGAAATGGTTTGGTCAGTTGGTGTAAATAATTGCATAATTCCCTGTGCAGCTTTTGCATTGTATAGAAAACTAGCCTAACACGAGGGAATATGGGCTGGATAATCAAGTTAAATGAAATTTAAAGGCTCCAAGCTATGTGGCTGCTCAGGAAGATTAAATTCATGGAGCTTTTGAAAGGGTATAACATGTATTTCAAATATTGGCAGTCTTTGCTGAAACTGTGGGGAAAACAGAACGTTAAACAAAATATCTCTCCTCTTCTATTGTTAGGGCTCCCTTTAGCTTTTGCTCGGGGAACCTTCGCCATTTATTCCTCTCGCTACTCCACTCTCTTTGCCAATGGCATAAAATCTATAATTTTCCAACACCCGCCTCAGTTCAGAAGAAGTCATATCAGACTCAAAACATTAACTTTGTTTCCCTCTCCATGATGCTGCCAGTTCTACTGGGTTTTTCCAGCACTTTCTATCCTTATTTCAGATCTTCAGCATCCATAGTACTTTGCCTCTATAAAAGTGAAAGGAAGCCCTGTATGGAAGCATAAATTGGAGTCCTAGTATCAAGGCATTGCTTCTTGGCTGTGAAGTGGATGCTATAATATATGAAGTAAATATTAATAATTTTGTCTTGTTTGATATTCTAACCACTGCAAAAGATACTAGTGAAGCATTCTGTCTTCAGCTTAAAAGGGCAAATCCATAAAGACACTGGCAGCACCATATATTTCACAACAGATGAGAAAATAGTGTGTGATACCAGTCTTTCATTCCATCCTGTGAATTGACAGCAACACAAAAAGGAATTCTTGAATACATTCAGGTAATTGCATTTCTATCCATGCTAAAGATCAGAGGATAAAGTTGGCTAAATATTACCATCATCATGTCATTATAATTTTACTTGCCAAACTTCGCACTATTATTCCTTTTCATTTTCTTCCAAATAATATAAGAAAAATATTGTTCAAAGTTCTAAGATCTAAACATTGCAGTGTCAGAACTGATGTGACAAAGTTAAGTGGGCAAAAAAGGTATGATCACCAGACTATTACTTACAATAGAATGTATTTACAAAGCATCCTTCAAAGATATTGTTTATCTTTCTCTGTCCCTGGCAACATAGCTTCTAGTTCCAACAGTTTGCCTTTAATTATAATCATGTTTTACAAAAGCATTTGTTGATAATGATTTAGTGATTGGTTACTTCCAGGAGATTTTTGGGATGTCTTGTCTTCAACATAAATTGAAATTAAGGTATGGCAGGGACTTTCTGCTCCACATATAACACTAACAGAAACCATATGCCATGCACTGTAGGAACTAAAGATTTGACATAGTTGAAATCTACTTTTGCATATACTCCATTATGTCTGGTTGTGGAGAACAATGAAAATGAAAATTATGACCAATAGAGGTACAACCTGACAAACCAAGCTAGTTACTTGTGGATGTCTACTTCTTGGTTAAAATCATCCATTCACAGAAAGAAAATCTCCCCAAGTGAGATAATTAGAACTTAACAACAACTGTATTTAAACTGTAGTTGCTGTTTCCTATTGCAACTATGTGAGATTAAGAATGCCACCAACACAACAAGGCCAGTTCAACACAGTGAGAAATGCTTTACAAAATGTCAGTACAACCTTATGCTTATTTAAACCAAAGATATAAACATTCATTATCAGTAAGCGGATAAACAAGACTTTGGCTTTTTTCAAATTCTCTGTAGAATATCATGTTACTAAATACCAGTTGGTATGGCTGTTACACCAGCTGCTCCTAAAGCAATATCAAGGGTGCACTTGAGTTGCTGAACTCCAGGAAGCAATGGATGCACCAATTTTGTGTACATTTCTTATCCTACATATGCATTAACCACACCAGCTATGCAGGTACAGTTTGCTTTATCATCTGCTATTTGTGGATGGAATAGTTGAAATTATGATGAGAGTTGAGAAAAATATACTGAAAGAAAAATATTTTCTATTGTTGTGTGAGGTTAAAAATCCAATGCAGTGTTTATGTCAGGGTTGAGGCTGCCAGTGGTTCTCGTATTGACCCTGATGAGGTTTGCAAGGTCACCAAGAGGCTACCTAATTCCACGTGATAGGAAAATGCAATTGCCAGTTCTAATATTCTTCCGGCACTCATCAGTCCAGTTTCAGTTTACAAATTTCAGTTGACCTCAACTGATTGTGATAATTGTTAATTAATATAAATATGCTCTTTCTTCCACTGGATGATTTTTACAAAACATGTTTTCTTAAATACTTCCACAAAATAATTATGTGGTTTCTTTCAATTACTTACAATGTCACCAAGCTCTTCCCTCTTATATATTTGCTAATATTTGTTACATCAGTTTAAGAAACAGAGTTGAATTATAGTGAAAGCATGAAACATAATAAGATCACTTGTTTGAACAGTCACTCTCCTTGAAAAAAATCTCACACTGGTGAAAGCTCAAGGTAACAGTTATTAGCTCCTCAGGGAGGTATGCAAGAGCAGATAAAAACTTGAAGGAGGAAAGTAACATTTCTGAAATTTCTTCCTGACCATCAAGAATTGGTTCAATATTTTAGCTTATGATATTATTTAAACATTGTCTTATGTGTTCAGCAGATGATGTTCCATGCTTTCAATCTCCTAGAACTGTTGTACCCCTGATTATTTAGCCATCTATACCTACAGTTAATTTTAAATTACAATCTGTGTTCCGTTTTAAATGTGTTGCATGTTGAATTAACCACTTTTGATGAAAGAAAGAAAACAAAACTCATCTATTTGCATAGAGCATCTCATGATCACCAGATTTTCCAAAGCTCTTCAGTCAATGAAGTGTTGTCACCTGAAGGAAATGTGGCAGCCAATTTGCAGACAGAAAGATCCCATGACAATGATAATGAATAGATAATCAGATTCTGTGATGTTGGTTGAAGGATAAGCATTAGCCATTGAAAACTCCCCTGCTCTTCCTTAAAGTAATGCCATGGAATCTTTTACACTCATTGACAGAGCAAATAGAACCTTGGTTAACATCTCAGATATCCTTCACTTCTGCATTATAGTGTCAGCTTGATTTTTGTGCACAGTTTTCAAGCGAGATTTGAACCCTTAACCTTCCAGCTCAGAAGTGAAAGTATTAACTGAGATACATTGGCCCTACAACTTTATTGTTGGAGATGGAATTTCTTCTCAGTTGTTTGAAGTTTGGCATTTTTATATTTGTGCTGGAGTTTTGTGATTACATTTAATTGATACACTTACATTGACATCATTTTCCATATCTCTGAGCCTTTTAAAAATCTCGCTAATATTCCAAAAATGTTCTCAATAGAATTACTTTTTCCACCTAAAGTTTGTTCAATTCTGTAAGCCTTTCCTCATTACTTGGTACTATCAGTGTCAGAAGCATCTATGCTGCATTTTGCTTTGAACTTTCTCCAAAGCATTAATGTCTGTTTGAGGATAGCGCTTAATATTCCAAATGCAGGCTTACTAATGATTATACAGGTTTGGATTGCAAACTTTAACTACTTATGAAAAGAATGTTTGCGTTTCTACAGTAAATATTTTTTGTTAAAGGTTGTTTTATTAACATTATATCAGGGTGACGATATAAGGTCAGCTTTGAAGTCGAAATCTTAAATACTTTTTGAAATTTGTGAAAAAGGGGGCGGCACAGTGGCTCAGTGGTTAGCACTGCTGCCTCACAGCACTAGGGTCCCAGGTTTGATTCCAACCTTGGGCGACTGACTGTGTGGAGTTTGCACATTCTCCCCGTGTCTGCGTGGGTTTCCTCCGGGTGCTCCGGTTTCCTCCCACCGTACAAGAGGTGCAGGTTAGGTGAATTGGCCATTCTAAATTGCCCATAGTGTTAGGTGCTTTAGTCAGAGGGAAGTGGGTCTGGGTGGGTTTCGTCTTCGGAGGGTCGGCGTGGACTTGTTGGGCCGAAGGGCCTGTTTCCACACTAGGTAATCTAATCAATATATATGATTTGGAGATGCCGGTGTTGGACTGGGGTGTACAAAGTTAAAAATCACACAACACCAGGTTATAGTCCAACAGGTTTAATTGGAAGCACACTAGCTTTTGGAGCGACGCTCCTTCCTGATGAAGGAGCATCGCTCCGAAAGCTAGTGTGCTTCCAATTAAACCTGTTGGACTATAACCTGGTGGTGTATGATTTTTAATCTGATATAGGTTGTATTGTGTTAGAAGAATAGCTTAATAAATTGAACGGGGTGTGCATGTTTTTTTTCATTCAAAGCTACAAACAGTTCTCATAAGCTTATACTTGCGTTTAGTTTCTTCCTATTTCCTTGCCTTAAAACTTTTCTTTTCCTGTGGGGGGGCAGGTTCAGATGTGGCCTTATTAAAGATGATAGTTATACATGATTGTATGCTTAATAGTGAATTTCGTGATTTGTTTCTTTTAATAACTGAGCAAAGAGGTCAACAATGCATTTTCAAGAACCAATTGCACTATGACTACATTTACCGTTTTATCAAATGCATTGGTAACTATGGAGATACTTTTCCTTGCGCACATTTGTGATATCTTAATTTTTATTTTAATGTTGTATATTTTAAAATGTGGTGCAAATACAATACATCATGTGAGGATCAACCAAAATCTTTATAACATATTGGTAAGCATTGCAATGCTTTAATCTCCTTAATGTTTACAATTATTCCATAGATTTTAAAATAAGTTTGAGAACAATGTATCTCGTAAAATACTCCATCTCCTAGAATTCCTACAGTGTGAAAGCAAGCCATTATACCCAAAGCAACCCTCCAAAGAGCATCACACCCAGAGCCACCCCATCCCGGTAACCTTGCATTTTCTATGGCTAATCCAACCAGCCTGCATTCCTCTGGACACCATAGGCAATTTATCATGGCCAATTCATGTAACCTCCACATCTTTGGGCTGTGGGAGGAAATTTAAGCACCCGGTGGAAACCCACAGAGTGACAAAGAGAATGTGCAAACTCCACACAGTCACCGAGGGTGGAATTGAACTCAGATCCCTAGTATTGTGAGACAGCAAGGCTTACCACTGACTCATGTTGCCATTCTAGCTACCTACATAATTTCAAAGAATCATGTATCTTTTACCTTAATTGAAAGAGATAATTCTGTCATTTCAAAGAAAATTGCTTATAACTATTTTGTGTTAGGTGAAGAATTTATTTTTCAAATAATAAATTATACAGAAAGGTTTAGTAGATGATAGCCTCTGTTCTCCTTCAAATGCATTTTCCCTGAACAGCATGTTAATAGTAGAATTAAAGGTTAGATGGGAAGTAATAAGTTCATGAATCACACATTCATCAGTAGCTACATTAGTTGCCACAGCAACTGCAGGGGGCGCCCTCACAGCCACAAGGCCCTTTGACATCACTGCAAACAGTGACACAGGACTTACATAATGGTTTCATATTTTATTTCATAAGCAGCCTTGACCCCCTTTGAAATGAGTTTGCAAAGCATTGATCCTCAGTTGCATTCAGAAAGAGCCCTCATCTGTCGCCTTACTTGCTGGTCCAACCTATGAATAAAGTGATGAGCTGAGCAGTAAGGGGAGCAGTGCAACATACAGCCAGAAGCTTTGGAAGAGGTTGGGGTCAAGTGAGCAGAGACACTGTGAGGGCCAGCCGGGGGCAGTTGGTAGCCAGAAGGCTGTTACAGCAGAGCAACACCATTGTCACCATCTGTACAGATAAATGCACGCGCGCACACACACACCTACACAGACACGCACATACACAGATTGATACGTAGGCACAGACACGCAGGCACCTGCAGAAACATATGCCCACATATAAACACGCACACATGCACTCATACAAACACACACATACATACGCATGCACACATGTGCATGCATACATGAAACACAATTACACACAAACACATACAAACACAAACACATAGAAGCACTCATAGAACACACAAACATACATATAAACACACACATACACATGCAAACATGCATTCATACAAACACCCATTCGTGTACACACACTTACAAACACACATAGATATGCATATATGCGTACAAATACACACATACAAAAATACAAACACACTCATATAAACAGACATATATGCACACAAATGTCCATACGTACATGCACACATACATACACACACTCAGGTACAAACACACTAATTCATACACACACACATATACACACAGACATACAAACACAGATACATACACATATATACCCACATTCCTGATGAAGTGCTTTTGCCCTAAATGTCGATTCACCTGCTCCTTGGATGCTGCCTGACCTGCTGTGCTTTTCCAGCACCACTCTCTCGACTCTAATCTCCAACATCTGCAGTCCTCACTTTCGCCTATATACACATGTGTATACACATAAATGCACACATTCATCCATCAGTCATTTATATATTAATTCATTTCAGTATTGAAACATGTTAAAACAGGAAATCTTAGCAATTTTGGTAAATAACAGTTTGGCCCTTTAAGTGCTTCTGAGAATTAGGCCATATAAAATAGGAACAGTAGTAGGCCATCCAGTCCCTCCAACCTGCTGCACCATTAAATAGGGTATTGGCTGATCTGACATTCCTCACATCCACTTTTGTACATCTTCTGTAATAGTTGTTTCCCTGACTGATCAAGAAACTACTTATCTCAACTTTAAAAATGCACAAAGATTCTGCCCCCTCAACTCTCTGTGACGAGGAGTTCTAAAGACTCACAACCCGCTAAGAAGAAATTTCTCATCATCTCAGTCTTAAATTAGCCCCCCCTTGTTAAGAGACCATGCCCTCTGGTCCCAGATGAGGGGAAACATCCTGTCAGTGATTGCCCTGTCAAGATCCTTAAGAATCCTACATGTTTCAATTAGATCACATCTCATTCTTCTAAACTCCAGTGAATAGAGTTCCAACCTGTTTAGCCTTTGCTCATATGACAATATCTCCACACCAGGAACACTGCTGGTCACAGGTCTCCAGTCCGAAAAACAGCCCTCCACCACCACCCTCTTATCTTATGACTTAAGCTTTTGTGAGCTGCCTTGTCAAATGCCTTCTGGAAGTCCAAATACAATACCTCTACTGGTTCCACTCTGGTTGTCACTTTCTTGAAAAATGCTAATTAGTCAGACATAATTTTCCTTTCATGAGGTTATGTTGACTCTGCTTGATTAGATTATGATTTTCCAAATGTTCTGCTATTATTTCCTTAATAATTAATTCCAATATTTTTCCAACAATAGATGTTTGGAAAATCTGCCACTTTTTGGCTCTCTCCCTTTTTGAATGTCACATTAGCAATTATAATCCTCTGGTACATCTCTAGAATGCAGTGCATTTTGGAAAATTACAACAGTGCATCCACTGTCTCTGTAGCTACCACTTTTAGGATCCTAGGATGCGAGCCATCAGAGCCAGCAGAGTTATCTGCCTTTAGCCCCATTAGTTTGTCGAATGCTAATTCTTCAATGACGTTAATGGTACTTAATTCCTCCTCTGTATCCTTTAATATTAATGGAATGTTGGAAGTATCTTTCACCCTATAGACTGATGCAAAATATCTATTTAACTACTCTGTCATTTCCTTGTTCCCCAAAACTGTATTCCCAGATTTATTTCCTAATCAGCCTATGATCACTTTGACATCTCTCTTCCTTTTTATACATTTAAATAAGATCATATTGTAAGTTTTTATAATCCTTGCTAGTTTGTCCTCATAGTCTATTTGCTCTGTCTTTATTATCTTTTTTAATCTACCTTTGCTGGATTCTGAATTTATCACAGTCTTTGGGGTTATCACTGACTTTATCATTTTTGTTTCAACTTAATACTTTCCTTAACTTCCTTGGATGGCCATTATTGGTTTGTCCTTCTCTTAGAATCCTTTCTTGTTATTGGGATGCATTTTTGCTGAGAGTCTCAGATTACCTCCTTAAAAGTCTGCCACTGCTTACTTACAATCTTTTCTGCTTTCTGTCCAGTTCAATTTAGTTAATTCTATAATGATTTCATTGTAATTCCCTTAATTTAAGTTAAACACAGTTGTTTCCAACCCAAGTTTCTCTCCGTCGAACTGAATATTAAATTCCATCTTGTTATGATCACTACTTCTGAGGGGATCTTTTACTTGGAGATCATATATTAAACCTACCTCGTTGTCCATTACTGGATTCAAGATAGCCTGTTCCCTGACTGGCTCCATGACAAAATACTATATGAAACTATCCTAATGGTCTCTATGAATTAATTGCCATAGCCACCTTTTCCAATTTGATTAACCTAATCAAGGTGATGGTAAATGTCACCCATAATTATTGCTCTACTCAGAGAATCCCTAAAGAGTGGAAGCAGGCCCTTTGGCCCATCAATCCTCTGAAGAGCATCCCACCCAGACCCACCCACCTCTGTAACCCTGCATTTCCCATGGCTACTCCACCCAGCCTGCACATCCTGGACACTAATGGTAATTTAGCATGGCCAATCCACATTTTTGTATTGGGGGAGGACACTGGAGCACCCAGAGGAAACCTACACAGACATGGGGAACACAGACAGTCATCCAAGTGTGCAATAGAACCCAGGTTCCCTGGTACTGTGAGGCAGCTGTGCTAACCATTGAGCCAACGTGCAACCATATTGTTTGTATATACTTCTATTATTTAGTAACTTATTATCATTCTAATGGATTAGCTACTGTTTGGGAGTCTGCAAATGACTCCTGTCAATGTCTTCTTTCCTTTGCTGTATTTTATCTTCAATCAAATGGACTTTACCTTATCTGAGACTAGATCATTTCTCACAAATTTCCTCATTTCATATTTTATTAACTGTGTTATGCCACAACTTGTTCCATCCCTCTTCTCTCTCTGCAAAGTCAGATATCCCAGAATGTTAAATTCCCAGTTTTGGTCTCCTCATACCCAAGTTTCCATAATGGCTACCAAATCATATTCATTTGCCTCAATTTGCACTGTCAATTCACTTGCCTTAATCTGAATACTTCATGCACTAAAATTCAAAGCCTGCAGGTTTGTTCTATTATTAAATATCCTTACACTTTTATAATACCTTTGTATAATATAATATTCATATATTTTATCCCTCCATTTTATTTTCTGGTTACAATCACCCCCATCACTAACCTGCAATCTACCTTTTCCTTTACCTTTGATTTTATAATTTTCCTTGCAACTGACTGTTGTAAACATTAGCAAACAAAAGTGGTATTACGTTTTTAACCATTTTAACAATGATTAGTGAGTACCTGAAATTTGTGAGAGTTCTACTGATCTCCCACTTGACCTAAAACATGTAGCCACTAGCTTAAATATTAGTGCACCATGTAAGCCAAAGGGTACATAAAGTTGGGAGATCCTTCTGTTGAATTATCTGGCACAAGAATGCTGCAGGCAGGCCAGGTAGATACAATAATTTGGTTCCCATATTCCCGGAAGCAAGGTCATGGACAAATTTGTGTTTCAGGGTACTCATGTGGAAGCTTTAATGGAGTGGCTTGCACACTGGAGTGTATTGGTATTCCTGCCAGACAACCTGTTGGCACTGTCAAAATGCACAAAGGAGTCTGGTTCAGATGAGGCACCATGCACAGCCAGGAGCTTATACTTTTCGAAATGGGAAGCAGGTGGAGGGATGCTGTTTCAGTTTCACTGCAGCACAGATGGAAAAGTCTCAGTGCTGCAGTCATGAAGTTCATTCTTTCTGTCATGCACGCTGAAATTGCTGCCAGCATGGCTGCAGATCAAGTCTTCAAAAATGGCTTGCAGGCTCTTAGCCCAGCAAGAAGGGTATCCACATGCACTGTTTTATTGGAATCAATGGGGCTCCAACTATTTTCAAGTGCTTCATCATTAGCTCTGTCCATCATAAGGTCAGAAGTGGGGATGTTCATTGATCATTGCACAATGTTCATCACCATTCGTGATTCCTCAGATACTGAAGCAGTTCATGTTTATATGCAGCAAGAGTTGGACAACATCCAAACATGGACTGAGAAGTGGGAAATAACATTGTCACCACCTAAGTGCCTGGCAATGATCATCCTCAACAACAGAGAATCTAACCTTTGCTTACTGATGATCAATGTTATTAACAAGATTGAGTCTCCATCAGCGTCCCTGGTGATTAGCATTGACCAGAGATTTAACTGGACTAGCTGTGTAAACATTGTGGCTACAAAGGTCAGAGACTAGCAATTATATGGTGAGCTGCTCATTAACTCCTCTAAAGCTTGTCCACCATCTACAAGGTATAAGTCAGGAGTGTGATGGAATAATTTCCACTTTCTGGATGGGTGTGGTTCCAACTGTTCTCAAAATCTGCGCTTTATCCAACAGAAAGCACCCCACTTGTTTGGCAAACTCACGGTCTCTAGCACTCAAAGGGGCAAGAGCAGCAGATAAATGGGAACACCGTCATCTGCAAGTTCCTTTCCACACTAAACACCAACCAGACTTGGAACTATCTTGTCATTCTTTCAGTGTTGTTGGGTCAAAATCCTGAAACTCCCTTTCTAACAACATTGTGGGTGTCCCTATAACAAAGGGACTGCAACAGTTCAAGAAAGCAGCTCACTACTATTTTCAAGGTCACTTAGAAATGGAAATTAAATGCTGGCCCAGTAAAACTCAGATCTCATGAATGAATTTTAAAAATCATCTTCAGCTGGAGTACCAAGTGGAAGGGACATCTCAGCATAAGGTCTCCTGTAACACAGATGCCAGTTTTCAGTGAAATCAATTCACCTTACATCATATTAAGAAATTACTGAAAGCATTTGACAGTGACAGCTATGAGGTCTGGCAACATCTGACAGTAGGACTGAATATTTCTACTCCAGAACTTACCATGCCCCAGCCAAGTTTTTCCACTCCAGCTGCAAGACTGGCAAGTGCCCACCAATGTGGAAATTTGCTTATTATGTCTTGTCCACAAAAATGACAATTCCAATCCAGCCAATTATCACTGCATCAGTCTGTTCACCAACACCAGCAAAGTATTGTAAGGTCACACAATGGTCAATTGTGAGATTGACAGTGCTATCAAGTGGCACTTGCTTAATAATAACCTGCTCACTGATGTTGGATTCATGTTCCAATAGGGCCACAAGGCTCCTGGCTTCATTACAGCCTTGGTCCAAACATGGACAGAAGAGCTGATCCCAAGAGGCGAGTTGAGAGTTACTGCTCTGAACATCAAAGCTGAATGTGACATCAATAATTAAATGGAAGGTGGTGCATCCACTGATTTCTTAGAACAGCTGGCTTTCTTACAGCTATGAAGATTCACTCAATTTCAGCTGGACACTTGGAATATCATTTTTCAAGTCATGTTTTTAAACAGCTTCAACTAGCTAGGATCATAGCTTTTATAACAAAGGTATATGTTACATGACTACAACAAGCCAGCTAGCACGATTCTCCAATTCTACACTTTATGGTAACCCTCCCACTTGAATTTAAATGAAGCACATACAAAATGCAGAAAAAGACTTTAGAAAAAAGACTTGCTGGGAAATAATTAGATTTGTAAAATGATAATGCACTGAGGTTCTAGCAAGGTCCACAGTATCTATTAGTTAAATTGAGGAAATATGCATCCATAATTCCCTCGTGGGCAAATATTGAGTATATATGCTGTAACTAGTGGTATGTATAATTTATCCAGCTCATACTGGTGCAATGATCAAATTATATTTGCTTTAGATTTCATAAAAGAATTTTGGGGCCTTCAAAGGCAACTGCCACATCAACTAGCTTTTAGTCTCTGGATCAAACACCAAACATTCAGAGTGGCAATAAAAGTTGGATTTTACAACTTCCAAAAGCATCTTTGAAACTATCATATTTAAGTACAGGATTCAAATCGATTGGTAAAATGCTCTTTTGTTGGAAATAATTATTGTTTTACACGAATGGTACTTATCACTTATCAACACAAATGAATACATTGTCTTGGACTGCTTCAGAATCTGAGGAATTATGAGGGGAACTGAACACTGTGATAACATGAATGTGGATCCCCACATTTGACCAAATGATGGAGGAAAGGTCAATGATGAAGCAGCTGAAAATGGTTGAGACTAGGACGTGCCCTGAGAAACTCTTTCAAGCAGAGTTCTGAGGATAAGATAATTGGCTTCAAACACCCAAAACCATCTTTTACTGCACTATCTACACCTCCAGCCAGTAGAGATTTCCCCTGATTATTGTTAACTTTAATTTTATGTTTGTTGTTTGATATGATATCTTCTGGGTCAGATGAGTGTGTTCCATTGGTCAAATTGTACAACCCACATACTCCTGCAGGCACTCAAAATGTTCATTATATAATACGCATACATTATTCCTTTAGTCAGTTAGTTGGCACAAGATGAGATAGTTAGAACACTTTCACTTCTATAAGGTGATATTTGTTGGCCTGAAACTAAATAATCTATTATTTTCCTTCTTTCTTGACTGCTCATTGAAATCTGAAAAGAATAATTGATACCATGTCATCTCTATTTATGTATTTATGTGTCACCGCTGAATAATATTTTCAAAGAAATTAACTTAGCATTGCACTTGAAGTAAATTGGAGATCAAAATGCTATAGTCCTTTCCTAGGAGTAGGTGATAACAGGTGAAATATCATCCAGTCTATTTTGGAGTAGATATTTCATTCGGAAACAAAAATGGTATTTTATAGTAATAGACTACTATCAAATCGTTGTTTTACAAATCACAACACAAACCTGTATCTTCTCATTCTTGATCCTTTTACGAGCTGGAATAGCTATGAGTGGAAACAGTTTCTTACAATTCCTAACATTTTTACAATATTGCTATCTACTCTATCCAGACCTCACAACATTTTGAAAACTTATTCAGATCTCCTCCCAGCCTTCTTTGCTCCAAGGAGATCAGTCCCTATCTCTCCAATCTATCCTCATAAGTAGTTTCTGATCCTTGGAAGCATTTTTGTAATTCTCTTCGACTCTCTCCAGTGCATTCACATCTTTCCTGTTGTGCCTAGAATTGTACACAATATTTCAACTGAAGTTTAACATCTGTCTTCTATAAACTCAACATAATCCCTTTGCTCTTGTATTCTATGCCCATATTAATAAGCCCAAGATATTGCTGTGGTATATAGCACTGTACACAATACTTTACATGAAATCTGACAAGTGTCTTGTCCAAGTTCAACATTACTTCCTTGCTCTTGTGCTCTGTGCCAATACAAATAAGCCCAGGATACTGCATGCCTTATTAATTGCTCTCCAACTGTCTGCTAACTTCATGATCTATGCAATAAAGGCCCCTTTGCTCCTGCACCCTCTTAGGTATTGCATCCTCTATTCTATATTGTCTCTCCATGTTCTTCCTATCAAAATTCATCATTGCACATTTTTCCAAGTTGATCTTCATTTGCCACCTATCTACCCACTCCACCAATTGTCTATATCCTCCAGGTTACAATGCTTTGTATCATCCATGAACATTGAAATTATATCCTGTACACAAAATCTAGATCATTTATATATATATTTACATATATCAGGAAAGTAAGACACCAGTACCAACCCCAGCGAAGTCTACAACAAACATTCCTCCATATCTATTAATCACCACTCTGTTTCCTGTTACTCAGCCAATTTTGTATCCATGTCACTACAATCCCTTTTATTCAATGATCTCCAACGTTTTTTTTCACAAATCTGTTATGTGAAACTGTATCAAATGTCTTTTGAAAGTGCATGTAGACAACATCAACAGCATTACCGTCATTGAGCCTTTCTGTTACCACTTCAAAAAACTCCAAATTAGTTAAACATAATTACCCCTTTAGAAATTTGTGCTGACTCTTTCTGATCAACCCATCTATCTCCATGTGACTTCTAATTCTATCCCAAACAACTGCTTCTGCAAGCTTCCTCACCACTGACTGGTCTGAGCTTATCCTTACAAACCATTTGAAACAAGAGCTAATTGTCAACAGTTCTTTGGTCCTGCGGCATCTACCCCGACTCTAGTGAAGACTGAAAGTTTATTGTCAGCACCATTGCAAATTTTTCTCTTACTTCCCTCAATATCCATAAATATGTCTCATTTGGGCCCAGTGGCTTGTCAATCTTAGGTATCAATAACCTAGTCAATGTTCCTTCCTTATCAATTTTGAACTCTTTTGTTGACAGAAGTAGGATCATTATGGCCAGGTAGCATCTACTTCCTTGGTAAAGAAATGAAGTCAAGGGGTTTAAATCTAGATTTAAGAGAAAATTCAGAGGGGAAAATTAGAGGGGAGAGGCAGAAACAAATGACAATAGATGGCTTTGAATAGACAGGCATCACAAGAAGCTTCATAAAGAGCTACCTGTACAGCAGCCATCCTAAAGAAGACGTTACCAACAGGGTTATCACAAACTTGGCCTCAGTGAAAACTAACTAATAACTGTAGCTATGTCATTGCACCAACTCTCTTCCCTATTGTCATCACAAAAACATTGCATCTCACTTTCAAAACAAGACTCAAAGTACAGAAATAATCTGCAGAATAGACAGGAGCCAGTTTAACCCACAATCCAGACAGCTTCAGTATACAGATGATGCTCATGTGCAGGCCACTCAGACATTTAGCTCCAGTTCTTTGTCAACTTCTTCTTGGAAACAGATAAGAACTTGGACCTTTCACTTATCATAAAAAAACTAAGATCCTTATTGAATCAGCTCCCACAGCAAAACATAAGACCATAAGAAACAGAAATAAGAAGTAGGCTGTTCAAGCCTGCTCCACCATTCCATAGGATCATGGCTAATCCAACATTCATCATGACCATTTTCCTGCCATTTCCCCATAACCATTCATTTCTCCAAAGGTCATGAATCTATCTATCTCAGCTTTAAATATACACTGGACTGTGTAAGTGTGTGACTATGTGAAAATGGACATTGCCCCCACAGCTCTCTGGAGCAAGAAGTTTCAAATACTCTATCCCTCTGAGAGAAGAGATTCTTCCTCATCTTAGTCTTAAATTGATGCTCCTTTATTTTGATATTCTACCATCTGGTCCTAGACTCTCCTATAAGGGGATCATTCTGTCTGCATTTGCTCTGTCAAGCTCCTTAAGAATCCTGTATATTTCAATGAGATCACCTCACATTCTTCTATACTCCTGTGAGAAGAGTCCCAATGCATTTAGCCTTTGTTCATAACAAAATTCCTCTCTAGTGGGGATCAAGGTAGTGAACCTTCTCTGAATTGCCTCCAATGAGGTGACACCTTTTCCTTAAAAAAGGGGAAAAACAGTACTCCAGATGTGGACCCACCAGCACTTTGTACAGTTGAAGTAAGACTTCCCTATGCTTATACTCTAACTCCCTTGAAATAAAGGCCAATATTCCATTAACCTTCATGATTACCTCCTGTACCTGTATTCTAGCTTTCTGTGTTTCATGCACAAATATCGCCAAGTCCCCTTGTGTTGCAACTTTCTGCAGTTTTCTCAATTTAAATAATATTTTGTTCTTTGATTTTTCTTTCCAAAATGAACAACGTTGAATTTTTCCACATTATACTCCATTTGCCAACTTTTTGACACTAACTTAATCTATTAAAATCTCTCTGTATGTATTGTATCCTTCTTGCAATTTGCCTTTCCACCTATTTTCCCTGATTAGGCAACTTCTGATTAGGATACTTTCAAAAGTTCAAAGTATTCAGGCAGAGACAGCATATTTTCGTGAAAAGTGAATCATGCGTAACCAATTTATTGGCATTCTTTGAAGCTGAAACATGGGCTGTTGGGAGTTGGTGGATCGACTGTACTTAGATTTCCAGTTTGTGTCTGATAACATGACATGTCAAAGGCTATCATGGAGTAGAAAATCTTCTGGTATATGAGGTAAGATATTGCCACGGAAAGAAGATTATCTAGCTAACACGAAGCAGACGATAGATATTTTTCTAGTTGGCAGGATGTAACGGGTGGTGTGCCAAAGGCATCTGTACTGGAGCCTTAACTTTTAAAATATGTATAAATGATTTTATTCTCTCGAAATGGAAACAGAATTCATGAATATTTTTAAGACAGATCTAAATTGATTCTTCTAAACCGGCACTGAAAGTTTACTAGGGGAGGATGTGAATACGGAGTGATTAGATCAACCATGATTTTTATTGAATGGCAGAACAGGCTGAAGGGGCTGAATGGCCTACTCCTGCTCCTAATGCATGTGAACACAATGACAGTATTAATTAGCAATGTGCTGACATGAAGTCAAGGTATTGGAGGGAGACTACAAATCCCCAAATAACCTACTTTCCCAAACCTTCAAACACTTAGCAGAGCCTGAAGATCACACACTGCCATCATAAATATACGTATATTCAGAATGCCATATCACTCACTATCCCACAGCAGCATGTAGTGAACTATCAAAGGTATTATATTGTTGCTTCACACACAGGAGTTCAAAAACATAAACTTGATGCTGTGCCAAAAATGTGATTATTTCAGATTTCTGAAAACCATATCCAAGACATCACAATATTTTTCCCAGGACCTATAGAAATAGTTGACAACATCTTAGCAAGTGCAGTTGATTACTTATCACTACCTTTTCATTACCCTAACATACCTCTGTTTATACATTGCCATTGCAAATATGGCACGTTGTAACAGAAGTGTTTTTGCAAAAGCATCCAACACTAAGGATTGTTTGGACATTCTTTAGATTTGTCTAGGAAGAGGAAACTCCAATGGTATTAGTCAGCTGCTAAATTGAATCCTGTGAACTTGTGCCTGCAGATTAGGATGTGTGAGGGGCAGTGGGTCAGTACAGAATATGATTAGTGCAATCTGAAATTCCTTGCCTCCTTCCTTAAAAGTAACAAAATTAGAAACCTGAGTCTAACCCACCCACTTCTGTTTTTAATAATGTGCATGGTGTGATGAACACACTCAACAGGCGGGTCCTGAAATAGAACATTTCAATGTAACCGTATGCGTCACTTAGCTAATTTAAATCTAACATTGGGCCTATGTAGACCATCCCTGGTATCCATGTACCTGAAACAGAGTCAGTCTCTCATGTCCACTCCCCTCTTCGTGTTTTATTCATTTCTGATCTTTGTTCTTCCATCAGTGCTTGCTCTTATCCTAGTAACAGTCCCCCTCTGTGTCCACTCCCCTCACTCACTGTAATCCTCTTTGAATGACCTCCTCTCTTTCTTCCCAGTGTTTGTGCCCTTCCTGAGGCCTGCTGCCTGGTTAGCTTCTCAATTTAGCTGTTTGTATCCACAGTGAGAGAAAAAAATAAATCAGGTACTACAATGAAATTCAACAGGCCCTTCAGGAAACTCGTACATTAAGAGTTTCCTGATTTCTAGATTCCACCACCCCTACTCCCAACTTCCTTCCTGCTTGACAGCATCAGAATCTGAGTGTTAGTCTGGATGAAAATGGAAAATAGTAATGAGATGACTCAAATACATTTACCATTATCATAACCTGTAGTGTACTAACTGCACCACAACTAATATGGATATCCATATTAAACAGACACCTTTATGTTTTGCAACCTAGACTTCAATTCCTGTAATTTTGGCTTTATACTGGTGCATTTTGAGGAGGGTAAAATGTCTATCTCTTTTCTGAAAGAAAGTTGTGGAGTCTGTACTTGAAAATCTGAACTGTTGCATCCTCTGGATCTATCTTCAGTCCATTGTCGTGGAAGGAATCTGCATCTATAATCATACTGGATGTTGATCTAATATATTCAGACATTTCTGATAACAGTGCAGTGAATATTTACTTTTGAAGTAACAATTATTTTTAATGTAATTTTTTGCTATCGGAAAAGAGTCAGATTTTAGAATGAAAATATTTCTTCTGGAGAAGTAGACTTGTAAACTCATATATAATAACAATTATAAAAAGTGCTGGAGAAACTCAGGAGCATCAATAGACAAACAGAGATAATGTTTCATGTTCAATGAGATGTCTTCAGAACTGAAGGATCAGGAAAAATAATGGGTTTACTCTGTAGAAAAAGTAGGAGAAGAAGCAAGTGGAATAGATGGTAAAAGTGCCCCACAGAAAAGCCAATGCTAATGATAATAGAGAAGAGATATAAATGACAAGAATGTGTTAATGGTAGATTTTAATAGCAGGAAATGAATCACTTCTGCTGAGAGGAAAGACATACAAATATAGGTGGGGTATCCATAATGAGGATAGTGTTCATCTTCTGAAGTTGTTAAGTCAAATGTTGATTCTTGAAAGACTAAACAGAAAATTAGATATTGTTCCCGCAGTTTGACCAATAATGATAGATTGGTAACAACATGGTTTATCAAAATGTAAGCGACCAAAAGAAAAGGTGATTTTTGTGGATAGTACGGAAGCGTTCTGCAGTCATCCAGCTTTGTCTGTCCTTAAACTCATGTTATTTAAAAGTTAATACTCACTAGCATGAAATGACAGTGACTGCTCTATCTCCAGTGAAATAATAGAAAGAAATTCAATCAATTACCAAAGGCAATTCACCTTGGGAATGGCACAGAACAAATAATAACAATAGTAATTCTATACTCAGCCTGGGTTTTGCCTGTTAATTTAGAAAACGTTTTTTTAAGAGCAGGATTGATTTGATTGCTGCTTTATTAATGGAACTGAAGTGGTCATGGCCCCAAACTAGCCAACAATGGGAAGTAACTGAAAGAAAATCTAACCCCAAATTCTTTACACCATTAGGCTACAGAAATCCGTTTATTTTACTGTTCATTTTTGGAAAAAGGTCGCTCTGGTAAATTGTGACATTGTGTGCTGTGACCAAACACATGGACCAAATGTTAAATCTACATCAAAAAAACTAAATAGTTTAAAATTAATCTGAATTGTGATGGTTTGAGTAACTGTTCATGTAATATTGATGAGGATACATCATGCACCAGAACTAATGAATTTTGTATGTATTAGTATGTATCTCACTATGTAAATGAAATCTCTTTCATACCACACTTTAGGCTCATATAATATTGCTGATATTAGCATGCATGTTCATATATAATTACTTGGAAAGGTCAATATATGCCTCATATTTCTACTCTAATTACATAATAAAAGCATTTTAAAAATCAGGGAATGATTTTTAGCCTATCAAGCTTATTTTTGGGTGGCACAGTAGCTCACAGCGCCAGGGACCCGGGTTTGAGTCCCACCTCGGGCACCTGTCTGTGTGGAGTTTGCACATTCTCCCCGTGTCTGTGTGGGTTTCCTCCGGGTGCTCTGGTGTCCTCCCACAATCCAAAGACACACAGGTCAGGTGAATCGGCTACGCTAAATTGCCCATACTGTTAGGTACGTTAATCAGGGGTAAAATTAGAGTTGGGGAATGGGTCTGCGTGGGTTCGGAAGGTTGGTGTGGACTTGTTGAGCTGAAGGGCCTGTTTCCATACTGTAGGGAATCTAATTTTTAAAAAAATTTAAAAATTTATAAACTGTACAATGAAACCTATCATGAACTTAATTTCACTTATTTGTGACAGAGAAGGTGATTAGACAAAATGCTGAATACAATCTAGATATGAATAGATAATAAAAGAAATAGGAAAAAGTCAAAAATAGACATTTACAAATTGGAAAATATTATTTACAGCTAAATAATATTTGAGACCTTAAGACAATATACATATATTAGTAGCTATGTTCTTTACAATCTAAGCTGCTCAACTATAAAGAAGTACATAACACATTGTGAAGAATTAAGATATTGTGGGTGAAATGTCACAATAATTCTATTAATTTCATAAACATATGGCACTTTAAAAGAATGAAGTGAGAGTATTGCAGTAATTTCTTTAATATTTTAACATGAATTATATGCTTAAATATGCTATTGTATTCTTTATACAAATATACATTGCCCTGGCTATTGAAATGGAGGTGAAAATAAAACTGAAAGGATCCGAAAAGAAGTGGAACTTTGTGCCAGATAATCTTCGGATAACCAGAGGTCCAGATATTAGCCAAGAAAGCTACAAGCATTCAAATGGTTAATGAAAGATCTGAGTAGATTTTGAAGAAAAATGAAGGAGGCTGCTAGATTCGCACCAGACTGGTGAATTATTGACCAAAATAGCTAATCTGGTCTATTCTGTCCAAACTATTATGCATAGGAACCATGCCCAATGTTTACAGATTGTTCAGTGATGTAAGTGTTATAAAACCTTTTGTAAATACTCTCTCCTCCAGCAGGTACTGAGATGATGGTAGACGTATAGCCAACATATCTTTAGTTTGATTAATTTGTAATATTGGTTCCACTTCACTCAAACTTTTGATAAACAGTAATCTCTTGTCACTAAAGTGTATTTACCAAAGCCTGGATGCAGTATTGCTGGAAGAAAACAGCTCACCTGTGAGCTTTAAATATATAGTTCTACAATTTTTTAGTATTGAAATGCACTGAAAAGGTGTTGAAGGAAGCTGTGAAAGTATATTAATGTAATTCAAATTCAACAAAGAAATTTAGAAATAGAGATTTTTATGTAGTTTAAAAACTTTTAATGCTTCTGTTGCATGTTCATTACTTCAACCATAATTAGCAATACTTTTAAACGTATTGGTGGAATGAGATAATTTGATCTGTGCGTATATTTTAATAACCTGTGAATGCATATACAGAGAATGGTTTTGTTTTATTGTCACAACTCACTGGGGTAGCATATTGGGAATCAAGTTCCACCATTCCCAGATTAATCATAAATGTTAAAGATTTTAAAATAATGATACGAAATTCCATAATTTAATTTCAGACACAAGCTAATAGAAAGTATGGGCCAGATTTCTATGTTTCAGAAGAATTGCTGTTTATTAAAAGTAATTAGACTTAAGCTGCAGGAACCAGTTATAAACCACTGACATACAATATGGATAATTAGAACTCTAATCTGTTTATAAAATCCCCCCTTACACACACACACATGCACATACACACACAACACACAGAAACAGGTGAAAAATAACTCATGGACTGGGGAGCAGAATTGGAAAGACATTTTCCCTATTTCTCCTCCCCCACCTTTATCCCAGACCCAACCTTTCATCTCGGCACAGCCCTCTTGAACTCTCCTATCTGTGTATTGTCCTTCCCACTTCTCCGCTCCACCCTCCTCTCCGACCTATGACTTTCACCCCCACCTTTATCTACCAATCGAATTCCCAGCTACCTTCACCATCCCCCAGCCCCACCCCCTCCCACTTATCTCTCAGCCCCCTTGGGCCACCTCCTCATTCCTGATGAAGAGCCTATGCTCGAAACTATCCTGCTCCTCAGATGCTGCCTGACCAGCTGTGTTTTTCTAGTACCACATACTTTAGAACTGGAAAGACAGTTCAGGACTCTTTGTCCATCAATTCTATTGAGTTAGTCCTTACTGGTCTGAAAGTGTTTTCTTGACTTCCCTTTTCCTAAATGCGTGGACTAGTTTGTAAGGTGCAATGGTGGCTAGTTCACTTGTAAAATATCTTTTTCAATTAAAAGGTCATAGTTTACAGCAATTGCTGAAGGAAAGATTGGCTCATTTTCTTCAGATTGAAGTGAGTTTTGACTACAAAGAACAAAGTTCATGAGCTAGGGCAGATCAAGTTCCTTCTCTGTATCTTGTTCCTAGCCTCAAGTTGTTCAGCTACTTGACAACCAATTAAACAGTTGCTGGCAAACAAAAGGGCACTGTCATCAGTAATTAGTCACCAGTCCATAGACCAATTAACTTTTTATTGCCAACCAGAACTTCATCTGAATATAAGCCCGTTGACTCTTGATAAACATTAATTATTGTTTATTCAAACAACTGTTTCTACAATGCTTGCTATGTTGATCTTTAATTAATACCATAATACTTTAAACACTGGTTTAAAAACTGTTTTTTCTTATTTCAGTCCACAATTTTAAAAACAAAGGCATAATTCTTACACCATTCACGTCTGTTAAAGAATAATATGGTGGATGTATTCTGTGAACCTCAGATATCTGACTTTCTGAGATGTATCCTCTTATTTGTGTCATTCTTGACCAATATTGGCCTCCTTGTCAAAAGTTCGCACTTTAAAAATCTGAGCATTTTATCTATACTTATACATCACTGCAATGCTAAGTAAATTTGTTTGTGGAAGCTTGCTGTGCCCACATGGGATATTGGGTTTCCTCGGTTACAAGGATGATTACCCTTCAAAAGTGTTTCTTTGGCTGGAAGACACAGTGTGAATATTTAACATATAGACAATTTTACTCCCTGTTTGAAGCTGTAATTTTGAATAAGACAATTAACTTCTGATTTGAAGTCTAACATTTGATCAACTCAGTATCTGAGATGCAATCACGTTGCTTCAGGGCATCTAAACTGAATGGCCAGAAAGCTAACATAGGTAGCATTTCTATTTAAATAATAAGTACTGGGGACTGTTGTTCTTTAAGGTTGGAGACAATTTATTTATCATTAGGAATCTAGGCATAAACGTGCAATAACCATATTTGTTCTTTGAAATTTGCATCACAGGGTGGTAAAGAAGGAATTTAGCATGCTTGCCTTCTTTGCCCAGACCTTTCAGTATTGGAGTTGGTACATCATGTAGAGGCTGTATGAGACGTCGGTGAGGCCTCTTCTGGAGTACTGTCTGCAGTACTGGTCGCTCGATTATAGGAAGGATATTATTAAATAGGAGATTCAGAAAAGATTTACCAGGATGTTGGCAGGAATGGAGGGTTTGAGACATAAAAATAGGCTGGGACTTTTCCAGTGGAGTGCAAGAGATTGAGAGGTGACTTTATTAAGGTTTATAAAATCATGAAAGGCAAGAAAATGTGAATGACAAGAATCTTTTCCCGAGGGTGGGGTAGTTCAAACTAGGGACATAATTTTAAGGTGAGAGGAGAAAGATTTAGAAAGAACATGAAAAGCAAAATTTTTTAAACAGGGAGTGGTTCGTGTGTGGAATGAACTGACTGAGAAAGTGGTGGATATAGGTAGAGTTTCAAGATTTTAAAAAACATTTGGATAAATACATGAATAGGAAAGATTTGGAGGGGTATGGGCCAAGTGCAAGCAGGTGGAACTAGATTAGTTTGGGAATGTGGTTGGTGTGGACTGGTTGGGCCAAGAGGTCTATTTCCCTCTTGTATGACGATGACTCTATGACATTTGAGGCAATACATCAGACATTTGCTAAGTTTTAACTGACCAGCATAAGATACTGGAATTCTTCACCCAGCTTGTCCAGATAATCCACTACCTTTTAGGGAATAGGTGTGCAAGATTATTTTGAGCTGACTGGGAAGTCAGCTGCCTCCAGAGTGAGATCCTGCCACTGAACAAAGTTAGTTTATCAGTATTCCGCTATGGTTGCAAAATGGTTATGTTACTAAAGGGGCTGTGAGTTCTAACCCTAGCATGCCAGTTGAGGAAATCAGTTGGCTGAAATAAGAAAGCAGTGGACATGGTGGTGATGTAACCACTAGATTGCCACGAGGGAAAGAAATCAACTTAACCTTGTCCTCATCAATCTACCAATGCAGATACATTTGTCCATGACATTGTTACAAAGAGTAGCCGCCATCATTTCAATTGAACAGATGTAACAAGCTCCAAGCCATCAACAGCAGCAAAATTGCACTCCACCAACTTCTGTAACCTTGTGGTCTGGTACTCTCCCCACTCTAATATTACTATCTGTTTAATTTGATTTGATCTATTTATTGTAACATGAAAAATACAGTGAAAAGTTCTGTTTAGCATCACCGCTCATTGACACCATCTTCAAACACAGAAAAATTAATCAAAACATAGGAGAAAATGAGGACTGCAGATGCTGGAGATCAGAGTCGAAAAGTGTGGTGCTGGAAAAGCACAGCTGGTCAGGCAGCATCCAAGGAGCAGGAGAGTCGATGTTTCGGGTATAAGCTCTTAATCAGGAATGGCAGGGTGGAAGCCAAGGGGGCTGAGAGATAAATGGGAGGGAAGTGTGGCTGGGGGGAAGGTAGCTGAGAATGCAACCTACTCTACACCTGGAGGAAGAATGACTCATCTTCCGCCTTAGGACACTTCAGCCATATGGAATCAATGTTGATTTCACCAGCTTCCTCATTTCCCCTCCCCCACCTTATCCTGGATCCAAACTTCCAAATCCGCATTGCTCTATTGAACTTTCTTCTCACCTGCCTGCTCTACCCTCCAGTCTGACCTATCACTATCACCTCTCACCTTCATCTACCTATCGCATTCCCAGTTACCTTCCCTCCAGCCCCACCTCCCCTCCCATTTATCTCTCAACCCCCTTGGGCCACTCCCCATTTCTGATGAAGACCTCATGCTTAAAACGTTGATTCTCCTGCTCCTCAGATGCTGCCTGACCAGCTGTGCTTTTCCAGCACCACCCTCTTTGACTCAAAACATAGAATATAAAGGCAGAAAAATGAAGAAATAAAGAAAGTGTCCAACTTTATAGTCCTTCTTTTTAAGTGCTTCGTCATGGGCCATGGTCCTATTGATCAGGTATGAGCCCGCGTCACTGTGCTACTGCCACTGGAATGAAAGTTGCCATTTTTTGGCACCATCTCACCTTCACTGACATAATCGGTGCCATCTTTGTTGTAAAGTTAGAACAAAAAAACACAAAAGAAATAAAGGCAACAAAGCCAAAAAGAATGAGAAATGCCCAGATATTGAAGGTTTTTTTTTAAGTCTTATCTCTATGCAAGCACTGGGCCAAGCCATGGCCTGGAGTTTGGGAGGAGCTGAGTGCTTCCTGTCGATGATGCTCCAGCCTCTGATTCCAAAGTCACCTCTGATTCTGTAATGACCAGTGCCACAGCTGGATCCTGGAACATGTTTGGACAGGGCCCGCTTGCAGCCTTCAATCACCAGATCCCTTGCCAGATTCTGGAACATGCTCAAACAGGGCTGTCACCAATGCTTCACCAAAGCAAAATACTTTGAACGAAAGGAAAAGCACGAAGAAAAAGCAAAAGTGAAAAGAGAATAAAAGAGGGAAAAGCAGATTGAAGTGACCAAGTTCAGCAGCTCGAACACAATGCTGCTACTCTGTTGCCATCTAATCAGCATAAGATTCTGGCTCAGTAAAGAAATTGAAATAGCATGCCGAATGTAACTAAAAGGACGTGGCAACTGCGCGTAAAGTTACAATGCAGGACTCGGTGAGTGCTAGGTAGCTGAAGCAATATGCCTTGAACTAAGCATTCCCGGAACCAATGTCATAGTACAGAGCTATAGTCCACAAAGGATCACAGGCATTTCTATTCATTAGGGAGAGATAATTGGCAATGTACACAGAGAGAATAATCACTCCACCAGCTTGGGGTGAGGTAAGGGAGGCTGGTATCCATGCATAATCACAGCCAGGTCAAGGATTGAACCTGTGCTGTTAGCTTGATAATGCAACATACTCTAATCACCTAGCCAACTGACTAACCAAGTCCCATAATCAAAGTATAACAAGACTAATTGTGTAAAGTTCTGATGAAATGAAAGCTCATTGACATAAAATGTTACTCCTGTTTCTCTCCGCAGATGCTGTCTGACTAGCTGAGTACTTCCAGCATTTTCTTTTTTTATTCCAGATCAAAGCTTACCAGAACATGCAGCAGCCCAAGAAGGCAGTGAACCCCCATCCTCTCTCAGACAATTAGATATAGGCAATAAACTCTGCCTTTGCCATTGAAGCCTATGTCCAGTGTACAAAATATCAGCAAATAAATCTCTGGATCTGTCTGGCTCAGGTATTTATGCTTGCTACAGAATATTGACATGCTATTTAATTTAATCCTACAGTGACTACCTCCTGTACCTTCTGTAAGGATAGTCACTAATTAGTTACCTGGCAAGGGTGGATCTCAACTTTCTCTTGGTCAGCAGATTCTCTCCTGGGTGGCATGGTGATCAGTCCAACTTACCGCACTATGGACATAGACTACACACCAGCAAATGGATGTTACACCAATTTGGAATACAGACCTTCAGGAACAATTGGTTGCCTTGCTGCAGTATAACATTGCACCTTAGATAAAATCAAATCTGAAGAACAGCTATCTGGCAGGAATGCTA
Source organism: Chiloscyllium plagiosum (assembly GCF_004010195.1). NCBI lineage: Eukaryota > Metazoa > Chordata > Chondrichthyes > Orectolobiformes > Hemiscylliidae > Chiloscyllium > Chiloscyllium plagiosum. The sequence goes on along the minus strand of NC_057710.1, from coordinate 112,714,026 downwards.
ATGCACTAAAGGAGTTCTAAAGAAGAGTCATGTGGGACTCAAAATGTTAACTCTGTTTCTCACTCCACAGATGCTGCTGCATCTTTTCAGTTTCTCCAGGTCTTGCTGGTTTTGTTTCAGATTTTGAGCATCCATATTACTGCAAGCAAGAATCTGCAAGCCTGATATTCTGGTAATGACTTCTGGAAATTGCTACCAAAATGCAGAGAATGCTGGAGAAACTCAGCTCACAATCATTAACAAAGTGCTAGTATCATCGACAGTGCTATTGAGCCACATTTACTCAGAAATAACCTGTTCACTGATGTTCACTTTGTGCTTCAACATAAACACACAACTCCTGAACCCATCATAGCCTTGATCCAAACATCTACAAAAGAACTGAACCCTGAGGGGTGTCAAGACAGCTTTCGACCAAACGTGATATCACGCAGCCCTAGAGAAAACAAAATCAATGGGAATCACAGGGAAAACTCTCCATTGGTTGAAGTTAAACTTAGCACAAAGGAAGATGGTTGTGCTTATCTGAGCTCCTGGACATCTCTGCAGGATTTACTCAGGTTGTGTCCTCAGTCCAACCATGATCAACTGCTTCATCAATGACCTTTTCCCCATCATAAGGTCAAAAGTGGAGATGTCCATCCCCAACAAAGAATAATCTAGTCATCTTCCCTTGACATTCAATGGCATTACCATCATTGAATCCCTGACTGTCAACATCCTTGGGGTAACATTGACCTGAAACTCAACTGGGTCAGTCATGTAAATGCTGTGACTGCAAATGCTTGTCCACCAACTGCAACACAGTGATCAGGAGTGTGATGGGATATTCTGCATTTGTCTGGTTGACTTCAGCTCCAACAATCCTCAAACTATTCAATAGCATTCAGTACGGAACAACTCACTTGATTTGCATGTATTCCACACATTCAGCTTCATTCCTTGCATCACCAATATGTGAGGTCAGCAGTGCATACTGTCGACAGGATGCACTGCAGCAACTCGCCAAAACTCCTTCTAACAGCATCTTCCAAATCCTTGAGCTATATAACTTAGGACAAGGGTAGCAAATGTCTGGGAACACTGCCATGTTCAAGTTCCCCTCCAAGCCACAGATCATCTTGAGTTGAAAGTGTATCTCCATTCTTTCACTATCACCTGATCCTGAAATTCCCTTACTAACAACATTGTGGGTGTACCTATACCTCAAATAGAGGTTCAAGAAGCTGGCTTAATACCACCTATTAAGAGCATTTAGGGATGGGCCACAAATATTAGCCGAGCCAGCAACATCCATATGCTATGCAAAAACAGATTTTAAAAATGCTCTCAATAATGGCTGATCCAATGAGGTAAGGACATGTTGGCATAGTTGTCCATTGCTTGCTAGCTCTTGTTGCCTCCAGGTTTGTGCCATCTTGACCTGCAAGAGAGTGGTGTGTGGTGCAATCTGGCAGTGCGTGAAAGCTGGGACATGTTAGAGCAAGGTTGTCAGCAGTGTTAATGGTGTGGAGGTGAAGTGATACATATGAATGTGAGGAATGATCAGTAGCTTGTTGGTCAGCATGTGACGGGTTGTGAGGGTAGTGGTGCTGCTGATGGGGCACGGCCTTTGAGGTAGCATTCACTGACTTTGATCACTCTCGTGCGATCATTGAACTTCTTGCAGAATTATATCCAAGTCTTTGAGGTGTAAATTGGCTGTCACTCTTATCTGATGGCACTGCCTTCTGAGATTTTGTCTGGGAAAGCCTCCTGGTCTTTTGCAAATAGATGTCCCTGTACCTTTTGACCAAGGTCACCATGTGTAGCATCAGCATATCTCGGACTTTCCACTCCATTTGAATGTGAATGTAGGAGGTACAGTTCATAAGTTTGCTGATGACACCAAAATTGGAAGTATTGTGGACAGCGAAGAAGATTACCTCCTTTCAATGGAATCTTGATCAGATGGGCCAATGGGCTGAGGAGTAGCAGATGGAGTTTATATTAGACAAATGTGAGGTGCTGCATTATGGAAAATCAAATCAGAGCAGGACATATACACTTAATGGTAAGGTCCTGGGGAGTGTTGCTGAACAAAGAAACCCTGGAGTGCGGGTTCATAGCTCCTTGAAAGTAGAGTTGCAGGTAGATAAGATAGTGAAGAAAGCACTAGGTATGCTTTCCTTTGTTGGTAAGAGTATTCAGTATAGGAGTTGGGAGGTCATGTTGCGACTGTATAAGACATTGGTTAGGCCACTGTTGGAATATTGCATGCAATTCTGGTCTCCTTCCTATCGGAAAGATGTTGTGAAACTTGAAAGGGTTCAGAAGAGATTTACAAGGATGTTGCCAGGGTTGGAGAATTGAGCTATAGAGAGAGGCTGAATAGGCTGGGGCTGTTCTCCCTGGAGTGTCAGAGGCTGAGGGGTGACCTTATAGAGGTTTATAAAATAATGAGGGGCATGGATAGATGAATAGACAAGGTATTTTCCCTGGGTGGGGGATATCTGAACTAGAGGGCATAGATTTAGCGTGAAAGGGGAAAGATATAAAAGGGATCGAAGGGGCAATTTTTTCAAGTAGAGGGTGATGTGCGTATGGAATGAGCTGCCAGAGGAAATGGTGGAGGCTGGTACAATTACAGCATTTAAAAGGCATCTGGATGGATACATGAATAGGAAGGGTTTGGAGGGATATGGGCCACATGTTGGCAAAGGGACTAGATCGATGTAGGATATCTTGTCAGCATGGATGAGTTGGACTGAAGGGTCTGTTTCCATGCTATACATCTCTATGACTCCCATGTTGTGTCGTAATTCAGTGGTCTTCTTGTTCTTGCCCTGACAGCTAGTTTTAGAATCTGCTGCAACCAGAATACACTTGCCCTGTAAGAGAGGTGATCTGACTTGAAATACCTTTAAGCGATGCCAAACTTTATTTTTCTCTCCTTGCTGAGGGATGCAGTCACAAAGCAACATAATTTGCACTGAGCTGAATGCTACAATCATTCAAATAAGCAGGCAGCAGGAAGTTTACTTACTGCCTGCTTTTGAAGCAACAGACACAAGAGAATTGTTATCCCTGGATCCATTTTTGGATCTTATTGATTTTCAGTGCCTCACTTCCAAGTCAAAATCATGTTAAAAAATGCTTTACTTGTCATCTTGTGGGTTTGAGCTGATAGACTAGTCTTTTGAGGATTAATTGATTTTTAGAATGAGACTCATGACATGTAATGTAGAATACATTTCCTGTTTTACTTTTACTGTAATGTCTTGCACCAGGAAATGACATGAACAATGTATTTTGATATTCAAATTTTAAAAATCCACTTGTAAACATTGTAATAATCCATATCCACGTTTGACCATCTTTGTCTTCTTTTCTTTTGATTTTTCATGCTGTGTTGAAGCTCTAAGGAAACTTGTCAGCTTCAATCAATCTCAAACCACCCTCTACCAGTTTTACACGCTTTCTTCAGTTAAACATAATACCATTGATCGATCCCTTTTAAATCCTTTAACTTGCATTTTTTTTGTCAGTGCACAGACATTGCTAGCAATCAGAAATGTGAGTATTGGATCAATGATTAAAGGTAGTGGACCATTATCTACTCCTATTGTATTGTGAGTTAGAATTATTTAACTGCCAGCCTTTTCAGCTCCTTGGCAATATTAATGATAGATATTATACAATTTATTTTTCAAAGGTAACTCAGATTCAGGCAGAAGTAAATTGATGTAACCTTTATGGAGGCAATATAACTTCACGCATGTCAGTCTTAATATGCATCAAACTCTCAGTAGAAGAAAAAATGACATTGAAGTACAAGCTTCAAATATTTTTGACACATTAATTGTTAGTTATTTAAATATATTATTTTACATGACACACACAATAGTCTTTTTACAACTGAATAGAAAACAATGCATTACTGGTTTTATTATGCAAGGTATAATTATATTTTTTGTAAACTATCACATGTAAATTGATATGGGTATTCATTTAGAAAAATGGTGTTTTGAATTTTCATTGAAAATCAGATTACAGTTATGATAAAACTATGGAGGTGAATTCCTACACTCTCCATGTTTCTAGCAATCATAATTAGAGGAAGATTGCTTTGAATTTATAACTGAATTTGAAAAAAACAAGATTATGTTTACAATATTTTTCCCTGATGCAAAATGACACTTTTCTATATTTTGTTTCCGGACCCCTGGTTTCTCGAAATGGCGCAAATGTTTCATTGCAATCTGATACTTTGAGACTGCCACAAAAATCAGTCACGCAGACACTAGGTCAATTTTTTGGTGCATCTTGAAGTATACATGCTGAAAAATGCGCTGAGTATTCCCACCGACATCAGGAGCAGAGGAGGAATTATTTTCCCAAATAATGTAAGTTAACATTTAATGAGATATCCAAGGAAGATCCCTCATTCCTGACACAATTAAGATATTTACTTAAATCTAAATATTTTATTACAAGTAATTATTTTATTTTATGCTTCATTTGCTTAATGCTTGATATGTTATCAGTTTTTTAAAGAGATAAAATGTTGGTCTGTGATGGCATCATTAATTCAGTTATAATGATGACTCATTTTTGTCTTTCTCTAATCTTGGAATAAATGTAATTAGTGAGGACTGCAGATGCTGGAGATCAGAGTGGAAGAGTGTGGTGCTAGAAAAACACAGGTCAGGCAGCATCCGAGGAGCAGGAGAGTCGACGTTTCAAGCGTTAGCCCTTCATCAGGAATGATAAACATAGTTAGGTGAGATTTTAACTGACTAAAAGATATTCACCAACTGAGTGAAAATTGCGTTCTTAAAGTTGAATAATGATGAAAATTTAAAAAATTGAAAATTAAAACCCCTCCAAGACTGTCACAAACATTGCTCCTTTATGCAACCCTTCGTGTTCGGAACTGTTAACTTTTCCCAGTTGTAAAAGCAAGAAAATACCATAAAGCCCTCCATGGCTTGTGATACAGCACTGGGAGGCAGGCAGCTTAAATTATTCCACAGAGGCAGGTATCCCATTACCGAGACACCCTATAATTACACGTGGAGAGTCCTTGACACTGATCTAGTTCCCACAGAGTCAGCTGTTAGAGTGAGCAGAATCCCTGACGCTCAGGGCTCCCTGATTGGACCAGATTAACAACCCCAGTCAGGGAACTCGTATTTTCTGAAGTCCACCTGGCTGACCTCATTTCAATCACTGCAGCAACACTATCCTATGCATTGCTTTGCACTTAATTATTTCTAAAATGTTGAATAATATCCAGGATAATACAATCTTAATGCATGTAATTAGATGTTAAATGTTTCTTCTGTAGGATCAATGTTAATCACTTGCAGCTGGATTTTCAAATGCCTGTGGTGTTGAGCACAAGTTTTGGGTGTTAATTGTAAAATTGCATTCCCAAAGGTGGCATTGATCCTGAAGCTTCCAGTCTGTACTATAACTTTCAGTGGGAGGATGGGAATCAGGAACCCACAAGTCTCCAATTAACTGCTTGTTAAGCTCATTGATGAACTCATTAACAGGCCTCAGAGGAGCTACTTTAAGTTTTCAATTGGGAAGCATGGAGAATAAACAGTGTTAGTGACATGTCAGGCTATGAGATACTCATGTTTGTGATTATTGAGCAATTGGACTCATGAGAGGAATGTGGTGCACTTGGGCAGAAGACATTTCTAAACTGATCCTTGTGAATGGATGTTGGCAGCTGAGGGAATTGGAGCGGGAGCAGGCTATTCTGAGAATGGACTACATCATGAAGAGTCGCTTCAAAAGGTACATCCTCCTGACCAGAAAAGCACGGTGAGTGGCTGTGTGAGGAGAAAGGCATTATCTAAGACATATTGGGGACTGCCTTCAAATCAGCTAACTGCAGATGACACATAGTCGGTGCCATAGAAGATTGTACATCTCCAGGCAGCTGGTCTCTGACAGCTGTTTGTGTTTTCTTTTATTTGTAATTGGGCCAGCATTGATTACCCATTCCTAATTGCCCTCAAACTGTGAGGCTTGCTAGACCATCCCTGAGGGTAATTAAGAGTCAACCACATTGTGATGGGTATGGGGTCACATGTAAGCCAGACCAGGCAAGGAAAGCAGATTTTTCCCTAAGGGACCTTAGTGAACAAGTTAGGGTCTTTATTGACAAAAGGTCTCTTGGCCCACATGACAGTTCTCATCAGGATTGGCTTGAATTTCTCTGTATATGACCATTCCAGTGTTCCACTGTGGACTTGGGTAGCATTTTGCAGTTGAGTGGTCACCAGACATTCAGACACTCATGGATGCCATAAACTGGAATATGGAAGGCAACATACATTTTGAGACAGTCGGGCTACAGTAGGCAAGTGGGCATTACTGTTGGTCATCATTCATGGTTTCCCTCAGGCCGAGGGAATCATTGATTGCTCAGACAAATGGACTAGCTATTCAAATTCACGAACAGAAAGAATTTCCACATATTGAATATCCAGCTGGTCTGTTACCTCAGGAATCACATTCTGCAGGTCTGAGCAGTTAGGGCAACGTCAGGGTGAGAGATGGTTCCTGATACCCATGTGGTACAGACACAGATACAGGGAGACTTTAACGATAGAGCCTTCTCACAGCACAAATCTGCATTGAATAAATCAATGGCACCTTAATGATGTGCTCCTGTTGTTATTGACCAGTCAATGGTGTCCTCCAGCACAGCCAGCCAAGGTGTCTCTTATTGTGGTCATCTGCTGCCCGCAGGGTGGTTTGGCCACAAACCCCATGCTAGTCCTACAATACCTCACTTGAACAGCTCTCTAGATGACTTTTTACCTCCAATTCCATCAAAAAGTGAAATAATCCATCAGTACACACACCTGAAGAGAGGTATTCATTGCCAGCAACTTCCTCACCTCACAGAACATAGAACATAGAACTTTACAGTGCAGTACAGGCCCTTCGACCCTTGATGTTGCGCCAACCTGTGAAATTAATCTGAGGACCATCTAACCTACACCATTCCAATATTATCCATATGTATGTCCAATGCCCATTTAAATGCCCTTAACGTTGGCAAGTCTACTACCCCTACTGCTCTCTGAGAAAAGAAACTACCCCTGATAACTGTCCTAAATCTATGTCCCCTCATGTTAGCCTTCACCGTCCAAGGAAAGAGGCTCTCACTGTCCACCTTATCTAACCCTCTGAATATCTTACACATCTCAATTAAGTCACTTCTCAACCTTCTTCTGTCCAACGCAAACAGCCTCAGTTCCCTCAGCCTGTCCTTGTAAGACCTTCCTTCCATACCAGGCAATATTCGAGTAAATCTCCTCTGAACCCTTTCCAAAGCTTCCATATCCTTCCTATAATGCAGTAAACAGAACTGTACGCAATATTCCAGGTGTGGCCTGACCAGTGTCTTGTACAGCTAAAGCATGAGCTCATGGCTCCAAAACTCAATCCCCCTATCAATAATCACCAACACACCTTCTTAACAACCCCATCAACCTGGGTGGCAACTTTCAGGGATTTATGCACCTGGATACCAAGATCTCTCTGTTCATCTGCACTACCAAGAATTTTACCATTAACCCAGTCCTCTGCATTTCTGTTATTTATTCTGAAGTGAACTACCTCACACTTTTCCACATTAACCTCCATTTGCCACTTCTCCATCCAGCTCTGCATCTTATCTCTGTCCCTCTGGAACCCACAACATTCTTTGGCACTATCTACAACTCTGCCTACCTTAGTGTCATCCACAAATTTACTAACCCATCCTTCTATGTTCACATCCAGATTATTTATAAAAATGACAAACAGCAGTGGCCCCAAAACAGATCTTTGCAGCATACCATTGGTAAGTGAGCTCTAGAATGAACATTTCCCATCAACTACCACCCTCTTTCTTCTTTCAGCTAGCCACTTTCTGATCCAAACTGTTAGATCATCTTCAATCCCGAAACTCCGTATTTTGTGCAATAGCCAACCGTGTGAAACCTTATCAAATGCCATGCTAAAGTCCACATACACCACATCAACCACTTTACCTTCATCCACCTGTTTTGTCACCTTCTCAAAAAAACTTGATAAGGTTAGTTAGGCACGACCTACCCTTCATAAACCGTGTTGACTGTCCCGAATCAAATTATTTCTTTCCAGATGATGATAAATCCCATCTCTTATAACCTTTTCCAATACCTTACCCACAACTGAAGTAAGGCTCACTGGCCTACAGTTACCAGGGTTGTCTCAACTCCCCTTCTTAAATAAGGGAACAACATTTGCGATCCTCTAGTCTTCTGGCACTACTCCTGTCGTCAATGATGACATAACAATCGAAGCCAAAGGTTCTGCAATCTCCTCCCTGGCTTTCCAGAGAATCTGAGGAGAAATCCCATCCGGCCCAGGGGTCTGATCTATTTTCAGATTTTCCAAAATTGCTAAAATCTCCTCGTTGTCAACCACAATCCCATCTAATCTAGTAGCCTGTATCTCTGTATTCTCACTAACATTGCCCTTTTCCAATGTGAATACTGACGAAAAGTATTCATTAAGTGCTTTCCCATACCCTCAGATTCCATACACAACTTTCTACTACTATCTTTGATTGGCCCTAACCTTACTCTAGTCATTCTTTTATTCCTGATATACCTATAGAAGGCCTTAGGGTATTCCTTGATCCTAACTGCCAAAAACTTCTCATGTCCCCTCCTGGCTCTTCTTAGTCCTCTCTTTAGATCTTTTCTGGCTAACATATAACTCCCAAGCCCCCTATGTGAGCCTTCATGCCTCATCGCCACATAAGCCTTCTTCTTCCCCTTGACAAGAGTTTCAACTTCCTGAGTAAACCATGGCTCCCTCTCTCGACAACTACCTCCCTGCCTGGCAGGTACATACTTATTAAGGACCCGCAGTAGCTATTCCCTAAATAAGCTCCACATTTCGAGTGGAATGCGGAAATCCCTTGCAGTTTCCTTCCCAATCCTATGCATCCTAAATCTTGCCTAATCGCATAATAATTGCCTTTCCCCCAGTTATACCTCTTTCCCTGCGGTATATACCTATCCCTGCCCATTGTTATTGTAAACATAACCGAATTGTGGTCACTATCACTAAAGTGCTCACCTACCTCCAAATCTAACACCTGGCTGGGTTCATTCCCCAGTACCATATCTAATATGGCGTCGCCCCTTGTTGGCCTGTCTACATACTGTGTCAGAAAACCCTCCTGCACATATTGGACAAAATCTGATCCATCTAAATTACTTGAACTATAGTATTCCCAGTCAATATTGGGGAAGTTAAAGTTCCCCCATAACAACTACCCTGTTACTCTCGCTCCTATCAAGATTCATCTTTGCTATCCTTTCCTCTATATCCCTGGAACAATTTGGAGGCCTATAGAAAACTCCCAACAGGATGACCTCTCCTTTCCTGTTTCTAACCTCAGCCCAAACTACCTCAGTAGATTAGTCCTCAAACGTTATCTCACTGCTGTAGTACTACCCTTGATTAACAATGCCACATGCCCTCCTCTTTTAACATCTTCTCTGTTCTTGCTGAAATATCTCAACCCTGGAATCTGCAACAACCATTCCTGTCCCTCCTCTAGCCATGTCTCTGAAATGGCCACAACATTGAAATCCCAGGTACCAACCCATGTTGCAAGTTCACCCACTTTTTCCTGGCATTGAAGTACACACATTTCAAACCAACATCCTGATTGCCAGTGCGCTCTCATGACCTTGTAAACCTCTCCCTGACCTCCCTCAATCTCCTGTACACTGGAACTACAATTCAGGTTCCCATTCCCCTGCTGCATTAGTTTAAACCCCCCGAAGAGCCTTAGCAAATTTCCCCCCCCCCCCAGGATATTGGTACCCCTCTGGTTCAGGTGAAGACCATCCTGTTTGTATAGATCTCACCTTCCCCTGAAAGAGCTCCAATTATCCATGAATCCAAGCCCCTCCCTCCTGCACCATCCCTGCAGCCACGTGTTCAGCTCCACTCTCTCCCTATTCCTCACTTCACTAGCACGTGGCATAGGCAACAAACCAGAGATAACAACTCTGTTTGTTCTAGCTCTAAGCTTCCACCCTAGCTCCTTGAATTTCTGCCTTAGATCCCCACCTTCCTTCCTACCTATGTCATTGGTACCTATGTGGACCACGACTTGGGGCTGCTCCTCCTCCCCCTCAAGGATCCCAAAAACATGATCAGAGACATCATGAACCCTGGCACCTGGGTCGCAACACACCAACCGTGAGTCTCTCTCCTTCCCACAGAACCTTCTATCTGTCTCCCTAACAATAGAGTCCCCAATGTCTAATGCTCTGCTCCTATTCCCCCTTCCCTTCTGAACAGCAGGGACAGACTCTGCACCAGAGACCTGTGCCCCTTTGCTTACCACTGGTAAGTTTCTTTCCCCTCCCCACCCCCCCCCCCCCCC
>NC_057710.1:112633680-112703532 GCF_004010195.1 Chiloscyllium plagiosum | reverse complement strand
GTTGAGGGGAACCACCAGAGGAGATCCCTGCACTGCCTGCCGGTTCCCTTTCCCACCTCTAACGGTAACCCATCTACCTCCTTCATGTGACTGTAGAGTAACTACCTTCCTGTAACTCCTCTCAATAGCCCCTCCTCCTCCTCCTGATTGATCCGAAGTTCATCCAGCTCCAGCTCCAGCTCCAGCTCCAGCTCCAGCTCCAGTTCCCTAACACGGTTCTTGAGGAGCTGGAGTTGGGTGCACTTCCCATAAATGAGGTCAGCAGGGACACTGGAGGTGACCCTTACCTCCCACATACTGCAGGAGGAACATTCAAATGCCCTAACCTCCATTCCCACTATTCTAAATTCCCAAACAGACTGCTGAAAAACTGAAATACCAAAAGAAAACACTTGTCACCTTATAAACCGATGCACCGAACATTTTTTTGGTTAGAGGAGGAGGATGCATGGGAGACACTACCAAAGTCGTGTTTTGGGAAAAGTAATCACCCAAATATGTAACCTCGTGACCTCTCAACTGCTTCCAGGAACTGAACAGTGCCCAAATTGAAAGTAAGTAATTTAAACTGTATACTCACGTATCCCGACAGGCTCCGCTGCTCCCTGGTGACCTCGTGACCTCTCCGAATGCCTCCAGGAACTGAACGTTGAACTGCATCAAGACTAATAAACCCCCACCCAAATCAATCCTTATCTCAATTTTAACATTAAACTTCAATAATTTAACTGTCTTATTCATTTTATAATGCAGTGCCTCAAGACACACCCTCTGTGACTGAAGATCGGATAGGACATCCTGTTCCTTTGTGTCTGAGTCTTCTGCTATCTCATCATAGCAATGTCAGTGTCTGTCATTGGGCCTTGGGAAGAGTATGCGGCTGGTTTCCTCTAAGGGGTGACTCCTCATCAGCCTCTTTGACTGTCTCAGCCTTTTATGTGCCATCCTTCCACCCCTAACAAGGCAACCCAGTGGCATGCAGTTGGCATTCACTCCAAGCTTCTCTGTGCCTAACAGTGACACTGAGCAGGAAATATTACAGAGAGTTGCAGTCTTTCTGTACATCAGCACACAGTTCTTGCACCCACTCAGAATGGTGCTGCCCCTATGACTCTCCAGAAAGGTTGGACCCTCTCTCAATAAAGGAGCTCATTCATTCAGGTCCCTGTATTGTCACTGTGCACATGTACTGCATGGTCTCTGTCAGTAACTGCCCGTGGCTCTGCAATGCCTCAGGGATCTCCATCATTTGGGAATTCACCAGCCTCTGATGTTCTGGAAAGACCCTCCTTGTTTGTGACACCCGAAGGCCAGCCTCGCCACCCAGTGGGGCACGGCTGTGTCTGACCTCCCTCCTCTGAAGGGGTGTGCCCACAGCAGACTGCCCTCCTCCTGCTCATTTGGGATGTGCTGCTCCCTGGTGCCCCCCATTTTAAAGTAGATTCTGACCCCACTGAGCTGGCTGTGTCTGCACTGGTCAATGAAGGGGAGGAATAATGGGATGGTGCAGCCTCTGTAAAGTCTCCCATCACCGAGGGGGCCAGCGATGCCAGACACACAGTACAGCCTACATGGGTAACACAGGGAGGCTATGGGAACACAGGATCCTCAGCTGGTGTCTCAGTACGAGTAATTCTCAGGATGACTGTAGCCCTGTAGCGACAGCATACATTCAATTGGAGTGACCTCCATACCCTTTAACTAAAAATTAAATTATCAATTAATCCTGCTCTTCACAGCCTCCAATCTCAGCAACATCTACAGGTAGCCATTATAACATCCTTTTTACAGCCAGCAACACCTCCTCCATTGACGTAGGGTTGTCCATAACCACCACAACACCATTCATTCAAGTCGTGGCACAGTGGCTCAGTGGTTAGCACTACTGCCTCACAGCACCAGGGTCTAAAGTTCAATTCCAGCTTTGGGTGACTGTCTGTGTGGAGTTTGCACATTCTGCGTGGGTTTTCTCCCACTGTCCAAAGGTGTGCAGGTCAGGTGAATTGGCCATGCTAAATTGCCCATAGTGTTAGGTGCATTAGTCAGAGGGAAATGGGTCTGGGTGGGTAACTCTTCAGAGGGTTGATGTGGACTTGTTGAGCCGAAGGGCCTGTTTCCCACACTGCAGGGAATCTAATCTAATCAAGTAATCTTGTAGCTGTTCTAGATGGGTCTTAAATGCGCTTAATTGTGTGGAGTGCAAAAGTGCATTATGATGCGACTGTGGACAGAACAGCTTAGGATATCAGGTACAGAATCCAGTTCCAACTCATAGTCTCAGTGACAATGTGTGAGCTCTCAATGTAATCTGAAAACTAGTTCCTAATGTGCAAAAACCTATTTCCTGTTGAATACAAGAGTCTTTTCTGGTTTGAATTCCCTCTACTATACTAGACCAATCAGGCTTAGTAGATTCCCACACTTCAAGAAGGTGGTAGCAGTAAATCCACTACATGATAAATGACAGACTCAGTTTCAATGCACATTTAACATGGTGAGCAGTGGCAGAAGTCTGAAGACTTTTCATTATTTCAGATTCAGTTGTAAGTTGCCTTCTTGTGCAAACAGCCAGAAGCGAGTAAAGCTGAACGTTGAAGAATCTTACAGAAAAATCCTTTGGGGCAAGATTCAATGAGCGAAGTCAGTGTTATAAGTCAAAATTCATAAGAGATAAAATTGGTGTAGGAATTGCTGATGAGTCTTTGTCAGATTTATCACGGTCATAAGTTTTGAATCTTATGAAAGCCATTCATATGGAAGTCTAGAAGCACCAGAATCCCAAGAGGAAGGGAGCAACCTTGGCACAGAAGGTCAACAAACATCAATCAATTTTTATCATTTAAACCACAACTGGTAGAGATGGGAAACCAAATGCCTAAGGTGGACAAACATCCATTCAGCAAGATCTCAAGGACATCTAAACATTTTACCACTGCTGATAGTTCAGAACATTGATTAAATAACCTTGCTGTCAGATTAAAACCTAATGTTACAAGGACCCGAAACACATTTCCAATGCCTATTCTTGTTATTGTTGTAGTAGACACTCTCACTGTTTAATATTTACACCCATAATTGTGTGGATGTTTGATTGGAATATAAGAACACAGGAACAGGAATAGTCTATTCACCACATTGATTCTGCCCTGCCATTCAATTTAACCATGGCTGATTGCATACATAAGTGCCTTTCACCTGTCCCATCCCAATTATCCTGTACACCATTGGCAATCAGAATGCATCGATTCTTACCTTAAAAATACACAAGAGACAGAACTTCCACAGGCCATTATGGAGAGAAGTCCAGATGTTCACAATCCTTTAAGTGAACAAAATTAATTTTCAATTTGGACATAAGTGTCATCCCCAATCTCTAAATTGTTTCCCCCGGATTTTACACTCTTCAACCAGGGGGAAAAAACCTTGCCTGCAACCGTCCCTTTAAATATTTCATAAGTTTCAATGAGGTTATCAGCTTTCCTTTTGTGAATCTTTGGTGAATACTGGCCCACTTTGCCCAATCTCTTTTCATAAGACAGTTTGACCATCCCAGGAATGAGTCTGATTAACATTCGGTGAAATCCTTCGATGACAAAAATATCTGTCCAAAGATAAGGAGACCAAAGCTGCACACAATACTCCAGGTGGGGTCTAACCAAGCTCCTATATAATGATATTGCATTTTGTTATTTTGCTCAGGCTTAGTAAGTAATAAATATGTTTTTCTTTCACTCAAGAAATCTTGTAATTGGTCTTTTCATTTTGTTCCAGCAAGCAAGATTTTAACTGGTGTGATATAACTGCCTCCTGAAAAGAATTAAAAATCTTTGCTGAGGCCAACTGATGGTGTGCTTAAAAGAAGGGAAACCATTTACCTCTCCTCACTTAATCAGAACAGTGTCAAACCTTGATCAAAATACTCCTGTGAAGTACATTGGGATGTCTAATTACTTTAATGGAACTATATAAATACAAATTATTTTGTTGTGTATGAATTATTTAAATAATGGGAATTATAATTATCAGTAATTTACAAAAAGAAATGTTTAATAGGACATGGAATTTTGATGGTGTGAGTGCAATTCTTCAGAAATGGGATCCATGATGCATCCAAAGAGAAATGTTGTTTGACTGTAAAATTTCTTGCTAAATGTAGAACTAGATCACATTGGATTTCAGAAGAAGCTAGCCAAAGAGAATTTATTACACTTATCAATGCTATACGCTGCTATAGTTCAAGCTGATAGCTTCAGCTACTGTCGCAGGTAATATGAAAACTGTTTTACATGAGTAAACAGTGACTAGGGTGAAGGAGGGGTTTGCTTTTGTGAGGGAGTGTGAACCATACTGGATAAATGCAGTGAGCAGCTTGGCTTTGTGGCTACTGTGGCATTGTGCTGCCAATGAAAGGGCATGGCAGCCTTTCAATTGGAGCAGGCATAAAGGATGCCAGTCTTTTGTCGGATACCTGGTGAGTTGTGAGTTGTTCCTGGAATAGTGAGTCGTACAATAGGGCTACAATCAAGTGAGAGGGGTGCCATTGGGGTAGGTGGGTAGTTGGTGGGACAAGTTTGGTAAGATGTAGTAAAAGATCTTGCTAGACCGCTGTGAGAAAGCTTCCAAGAAACTCAGCCAAAATGGAAAGGTTCAGCCCAGTGATTTAGTTTCATTTTTCAAGTTGTTCTGTTGAGCTTACATGAATTGTGATGAGGACTTTCAATGCCTGAATTGAAGAGATGGGAGTCACTCAAGCATAGCAAAGAAAAGCTGGGCTAATGTCCAGTGACAACCAGCCAGAGAAACAATTGTAAAATGTTCAGCGTCCAGCATAAACCTCCACAGAACCTCAGTTGTCAAATCCTGCAAACTAGAAGAAGACCTATTTATGCATAAAGGGAGGCATGGTGGTACAGTGGTCAGCATTGCTGCCTCACAGCACCAGGGACCCAGGTTTGAATCCACATTCTGATGATCATCTGTGTGGAGTTTGCACATCCTCCCAATGTCTGCGTGGATTTCCTCTGAGTGCTCCAGTTCCCTCCCACAGTCCAAAGATGTGCAGGTTAGGTGGATTAGTCATGGAAAATGTAGGGTTATAGCAATAGAGTATGAGGTTGGGTGTGAGTGGGATGTTCTTTGGAGGGTTAGTTTGGGCTGGATGGCCTGCTTTTACACTGGAGAGATTTTATAAACCTCTTTGTTTTCTTTTAACATCAGTAGGGACATAATAGTACCTTTTGCTATCAATTACATTGTGTCACTGTAAAATATCTGGGAACAGACCACCTCCTCAACCTTTCAGTTCGGTAACAGTCAGCGCATCTAAGGAGGTGGAGTTTGGCATCAATGGTAAAGTAAGTATGCTCATTGCTGACCTTGAAGGAAGCTTAGCTGAGCAAGCTAATGGTCATTGGTAAGACTTTTAATTGTCTTGCTGTGCAGTTGATTTTATTGTTACTTAATTTCCACCATAGAGCAATTGCAGCATTATCAAAAAAAGCATTAACAAATTCTCACAGACAATTGAAATGAAAATGCTAAAATCAAATAACATTTAAAAACTTTAGATTTAGAATAATTGGAACAGACACTTGACAGAAACTGAAATATTCTGAAAATGTTTTTCTTATAAAACATAGCTTAAACAATTCAGTTTAAAAATAACGTGATTATTCTGGAGTCATTTATAGCACTCCACAGCATGACACTGTTTTTTGTTCCTGGTCCAGATCTGTTGTTTATTAATAGTTATTACTCTGATCACTTTTAAAAATCCAGTTATATCAGTAATAAGATATTACTTTACCATAGAATCCCTGCAACGCCAATAGTTCCTTTCAGCCCATCAAATCTGCACTCAGCCTCTGAAGAGTGTGCTAACCATATAAGCTCTCCCCAGCCCCATCCCCATAGCCCCGCCTTTTCCATTGCTAATTACCTTGCCTGCACATCCCTGGAAATTGTGGGCAATTTAGCATGGCCAATCCACCTAACCTGCACAATTTTGGACTGTCAGAAGGAACCAGAGCACCTGGAGGAAACCAGGGAGCATGTGTAAACACCAGACATGTACTCACCCAAGGCTGAAATCAAACCCAGATTCCTGGCGCTGTGAGGCAGCAGTGTAAACCACTGTACCACAGTACTAGCCTTTATATGGTGGTAATGTTAGAATGGAAGTTCTGTCAAAGCAACTGATTTCAATGATTGTGGATTCTACCGGTCAAGTGTTCTTACAATGAATAGCAGATTGCAATTTCAGTATTTGCATATTAATCTGCCGATGTGCTGAGCTCTGAAGTTGCGGGCAGTATCAGGAGAGTAATTGCAGCAAAGGCTGACAGTTCACTATCAAACCTCCTGGCAAAATCTGGAGCATTTGGAAACAAACATAGTGCATCATTTGCAAGTTAACAGTCATGGGTATGTTCCAATTTAAATTAAACCCTTTTTTGATGTAGCCAAACTAATAATCTAAAGTGAAACCTCTAAATAGGGAAATATTTCACAAACAGTCAAATATTTACCTCCTATATTTCTTGGAACTTTATTTTTCTATGTTGGTTCTCTATTGCTTTAATCAACGCTTCCTAGATAAAACTATTCCTGCAACTAATGCTGCAGTTTGTATTAAAAATAAAGACAGCTCCTGAATGTTCCTTAAGTAAACAAACCAAATTGAAGTAAATTGTGATCTGCATTGTCTGTAGGATCTCCTCTATTTATGATTGCCTCTATTTATAAATTGCGTCCTCTAACTGAACAGTCATTTTATGATCTCTATGGAAGAGTCTTTCAAATATAGGTTTATTAGAGAACACAGGCTTTTTACAAAACAAAGTAATTTAAACATTTGAAGCAGCCTGCAACTATTCCAGTCACTTTATCAGTCTCTTGCATAGAATAGAACAACTTCCTGTGCAATTTGTGGATAAGGTTGTTCTGTGGAATGTACTGTACAGAATGACATGTGCTGCTGTGTAATGTATTGACCATCTGTTTCCAGTTGGCACTGTTATACAGAATTCTGGGAGTAATTATAATGGAGTACAGAGGTCATTTCTCTGTAATGACCACAGTGCTAATTCTTACATTCCATGAAAGATTCAGGTTCGAACGTTTAGTAGAAACCTAGTAGTCATTGAGTCTCTTGGTTAGACCTGATAATGGCTATTCCAGTTTAGTCTCACTGCTTATGGAAATAATACAGGCAATTTAAAAGTACCCAGAGAGAGATTTATCATGTAATATAAAATATCCAATTACCTACTATTTTTCCATAACTTCAGTTAGCTAGGCTTATAAATATCTGCTGAATAACTATCAATTGATTTTACAGAGTATAATAACAGAAAAATAAGCATGCTACCAATAAAAGACACTTTATTATAACGCATGTACTATTTATTATTAAAATGTAATTGACCGAGTGATTGCACTTCATGTCCGAGATTAGAATCACAGGAATCTGCAAAGCTCAAGGAATTGGTGATTTGCAATGGAAACAAAATCAGAAATTTAAACAGATTATTGATCTTCCATAGCATTGTATATGAGGAATTAAATCAAATATGGGTGAAATAAGAATAGAGGCAGAAGAGTATTTGGTCAGAGTGCACAAATATATTTCTCAATAGACAAGATCTTTTCCCCAGGTGGGGGAGTCCAGAACTAGAGGGCATAGGTTTAAGGTGAGAGGGGAAAGATTTAAAAGGTACTTAAGGGGCAACTTTTTCACACAGAGGGTGGCGTGTGTGCATGTGTGTGTGTTTGTGGAATGAGCTGCCAGAGGAAGAGGTGGAAGTTGGTACTATTACAACGTTGAAAAGGCATCTGATGGGGGCATGAATAGAAAGGGTTTAGAGGTATATGGGTCATATGATGGTACATGGGACTAGATTTATTTAGGATATCTAATCAGCATGGATAAGTTGGAAGTAAGGGTCTGTACAGCTCTATGACTCTATGACAGTCCTATTTTCTAATATTTTGCTTTATTGTTGCTTTTATTTCCTATTATATATTTTTATATCCATAAGAATTGCCACAGAGAATGGTGGAATTAGAAAGCACTTTAAAAAAACAGGGCTTTCAGGGATGGTCTAGAGAATGAGATTAGTTGAATTACTCTTGCAAAAATCTAGCACAGACATTGTGATGATCATGGCTCATATTAATGTTAGACTAGCCATTATGGAGACATGGCTGCAGGATGATCAGGACTGGGAAATAAACATTCCGGGTTGTTAGATTTACAGAAGGGATACAGAAAGCAGCAGAGGAGGTGGAGTAGCATTACTGATGAGAAACAGAGTCACTTCTGTGATGAGGGCGAATATGAAGAGGAGAAAATACCCAGTAGACATCATATGGATGGAATTGAGACACTGCAAAGGTACTAAAGCCACAATAGGTTCTATATGTAGACCACTTGATAGCAACTCAAAAGTACTACATTGTATTAATGCTGAAAATAGGCAATTATGTGGTAAAGATTAGGAGCACAATTGGCCCAATGAAGGCTGAGATATTGTCAATGACCATGGAGAAAACACAGAAATACTGAACTACTATTTTGCTCCCGTATTCACACGAGAAAAGGAGAATAGATTTCCTACATTGTGGAAACAGGCCATTTGGCCTGACGAGTCCACACTGACCCTCCGAAGAGTAAACCACCCAAGCCCATTTCCCCCTGACTAATGCACCTAACTCTATGAGCAATTTAGCATGGCCAATTCACCTGGCCTGCACATCTGTGGACTGTGGGAGGAAACCCATACAGACACAGGGAGAATGTGGAAACTCCACACAGATAGTGCTGTGAGGCAGCGGTGCTAATCCTTGAGCCACCAGGCCTATTTTGCTACAATAGATTGCCAGAAGTCTCAAATAAATTAAGAGGATGAAGGACGAGGTCTAAATAAAATTTGCTTTTGTAAATCATCAATAATGGTGAAGGTAATACTTCTAAAGAATGTCAAATCCCCAGGACCTGATCGTTTGCATCTATGCATGTTAAAGGAGGTTCAAGAGCACATTGTGATTTCCTAACCATAATCTTACAGAGTTCCCTGGATTTGGGAGTTATACCTTTTCTCATATTACTCTACACTTTCAGAAGGCTAACAGAGGGAATGTAAGGAATTACAGATCAGTTAGCCTAACATCTATGGTGGAAAAATTGTTAAAGTCTATAATCAAGGATGAGGTAACTGATCACCTCAAAAAAAATTCAGTTAATCAGGGAATCCAGCATGGATTCATGAAAGGTAGGTCATGCCTGACAAACCTCATTGAGATTTTTGATGAGGGTGACAAAGGACATGGACAGAAGTAAGTGTTGGATTCTGTTTACTTGGGCTGACAGAAAGTTTTTGATACAGTCCTAAAGTGGAAGCCAATGGAATTATACAGTCATAGAGTCATAGAGATGTACAGCATGGAAACAAACCCTTCGATCCAACCTGACCATGCTGACCAGATATCCTAAATTAATCTAGTCCCATTTGGCAGCAGTTGGCCCATATCCCTTTAAACCCTTCTGATTCATATACCCATCCCGCCTTTTAAATGTTGTAATTGTATCAGCCTCCACCACTTCCTCTGGCAACTCATTTTATAAGCGCACCATTCTTTGCATGAAAATGTTGCCCCTTAGATCTCTTTTAAATTCTTCCCCTCTCACCCCAAATCTATGCTCTCTTGTTCTGAACTGCCCCACCCCAGGGAAAAGACCTTGTCTTTTTACTCTATTCATGCCATTCATGATTTTATAAACCTCTATAAGGTCACCCCTCAGCCTCCTATGCTCCAGAGAAAATAGCCCCAGCCTGTTCAGCCTCTCCTTATAGTTCAAATCCTCCAACTCTGGCAACACCCTTGTAAATCTTTTTTGAAGATTTTCAAGTTTTACAATAGTCTTCTTATGGGAAGGAGATCAGAATTGCATGCAATATTCCAAAAGTGGTCTAACCAATGTTCTGTACAGCTGCAACATCATCTCCTAACTCCTTAGATTAGATTATTTACAGTGTGGAAACAGGCTCTTCGGCCCAACAAGTCCACACTGCCCCTCCAAAGAGCAACCCACCCAGACACATTCCCCTACCTTTACACCTTTACCCCTTCACCTAACACTACGGGCAATTTAACATGGCCAATTCACCTGACCTGCACATTTTTGGATTGTGGGAGGAACCCAGAGCACCCGGAGGAAACCCACGCAGACACGGGGAGAACGTGCAAACTCCACACAGAGAGTCGCCTGAGATGGGAATTGAACCCGGGTCTCTGGCGCTGTGGGGCAGCAGAGCTAACCACTGTGCCACCATGCCACCCATGATGGCACAGTGCTCCTATTCTATACGTTTGAGGTATTTTAAGTGTTTTTTTGGAATTGAAGGCAAATTACTGAGGTGGATAGGAAATGAGTTGAGCTGCAGGAAACAGAGTTCGAATAATGGGTAAGTACTCAAATTAGCAAGATGTGATGAATTTTGTCTCATAGGGATCTGTGTTATCTGTGTTGATCTTAATTATTCACACTCTGCATTAATGACTTTGATAATGGCACTAAAAGCCAAATATCCATATTTGCTGATAATGCAAAATTCGGCAGTATTGTAATGTTGATTTAAAATTACAACATGATGTTCATAGATTAGGTAGATGGGCAAAGCTGTGGCAGATAGATTTTAATAAAAGCAAATGAGAGATTATCCATTTCAGACCGAAGAAGGACAAATTGGCTTTTTTTATAAGGCAGAAAGCAAAATACAGTGATGTGTAGCTCTTAAAATGCTAGAAATAGGTGCAGAAAATAGTCAAGAAGGCAAATGGAATGTTGGTCTTTATATCAAAAGGGCTGGAGCATAAGGATGAAGACATTATGCTGCGGTTGTACAAAATCCTAATTAGACCCTAGTTAGAATACTGGGCACAGATCTGGGCACCACATCTCAGAAGGCCTGCTTTGGCCCTGGAGATATTTCAGTGCAAGTTTACAAGGATGATACCTGGACTTCAGGGACTAAGTTATGAGGAGAGATTAGTCAAATTATGCCTGTATCCTCTAAAATTTAGAAGGTTAAGTCTTGATCTAATTGAGGTTTTCAGGCTCTTAACAGGGAAAGATAGGTAGATAAAGATAAACCATTTCAACTGGTTGAAGATTCTAGAACCAGAGAGCACAGTCTAAGAATTAGTGCCAGGTCACTTCAGAGAGCTGTTAGAAAGCAGTCCTCTATGTGAAGAAAGGTGGAGGTTTGGAATTCTCTTCCTCAAATGGTAGTTGTTGCTAAATCAATTGTGAATTTAAATCTGAGATAGACAAATTTTTACTAAGCAAAGGTAACAAGGAATATGAACCGAAGGTAGGTATATGGAGTTAGGCCACAAATCAGCATGATCTTATTGCGTGATGGAACAGGCTCAAGGGGCTGAATGGTCTGCTCCTGTTCCTATGTGATCCTCTCAGTCAGATTATAGACTGAAATTAGATTACATTACAGATTAGATTACATTGCAGTGTGGAAACAGGCCCTTCGGCCCAACAAGTCCACACCGACCCGCCGAAGCACAACCCACCCATACCCCTACATTTACCCCTTACCTAACACTATGGGCAATTTAGCATAGCCAATTCACCTTACCTGCACATCTTTGGACTGTGGGAGGAAACCGGAGCACCCGGAGGAAACCCACGCAGACACGGGGAGAACGTACAAACTCCACACAGTCAGTCGCCTGAGGCGGGAATTGAACCTGGGTCTCTGGCACTGTGAGGCAGCAGTGCTAACCACTGTGCCACCGTAATTTGATAGATCATCTTTGGTTTGTCTTTGGTTGAAAAGGAATGCGTAATGTTGTAGATTCAATTTTAAATATAAACAGAGGTTTACTGCATAAAAGACGTGAAGATAAAATAGAAAACAACAAATTATTTACATAAAATACCTGTTACAAGATATTGAAACACACGGTAAAAATACAATCCCATTAGTCCCAACAGCATCTTATTATATTATACATTACAAAGTGACATGGTGGCACAGTGGTTAGCAGCTCCAGTGAACTGGGTGCAATTCCAGCCTTAAGCAACTGTGTGTGTGGAGATTGCATGTTCTCCCTGTGTCTGCGTGGGTTTCTGTCGGGTGATCCGGTTTGCTCCCACAGTACAAAGGTGTGCAAGTTAGGTTGATTGGCCATGTTAAATTGGCCCGTTGTGTCTAGTCATGTGTGGGCTAGGTGAGCTAGCCATGATAAATGTGCAGTTACAGAGATGGGAGTGGGTCTGAGTGGGATGCTCTTTGGAGGGTTGGTGCAGACTTGATGGGCTGAAAGGCCTCTGGCTGCACTGGAGGGAGTCTATGATTCTATTCAGACTCCACGGAAAATTTCCTTCTCTATTCTACAAAGGTTTGGCTTAGCTGAGGCTTGAGAATCTTACTTGATTCGTCATGTAACTGAGCTTAGACTTTCTCAATTTCATATAACTCCTTCGCTCTTTTAACCCAGCACATCAGGGCTGTAACTTTTAAACTAAACTTCTAATATTGAGAGGCCTCTTTATTAATGATACTAAACTACCTGTTTTTCACAGAAGCAACTATTTGATCGTTCCAACTTCAGTAAAGACTTCTTCAAAGTGCCAGCTGAAATCCAAAATAATTTCTGATTTTTTTTTATCTGATGGCCTAATGCCTCACATTGTTTACTTTGTTTGTTCATAAGCTCTCACAAATTCCCATTACCTCCCCAAACACACTCTCTCAGACAGTTTTCGAAAGAAATCACCATGGCTACAGAAATGCCTCCATGCTAATCATTGAACCACTTCAGATGAACAGAAAACCCAGTAGCTACTACTTCAAAATTCAAAAGTCCAAAAAATATATAAACCACATGTTAAACCACAGCACAATGAATTGAAAGGCTTCTGTATAGCGCCAGGAGATCTTGTCTGTGATTTTTCTGGGTAGAAGGACATCGTCACCATGTCTGTTTCTTTGACTGGGTCTAAAGGTCTATTTCATTAGTAATGGTAGAGGAACAGCCACCAGGGAGTCTTAACAAGATGAGGTTCTTGTCTGAATAAGGTGCAGCTTATTGCATGATAGGAATTATGAATAAATTACATTAGTTAGTTAGACATTGTAACTAAGTATATTGTGAGACAGAGATACCAAATCTATCCCGAAACTAATTTCCTCATTTCCCCATTCAATTTGGATATAGTTTAATGAAATCTCCAATGTTAACTATTGCAGAACCATGATCTTAAACAACATCACCAAACCCTAAAACACAGAACTCAGCTGCAAGCCTATCTCCACTGTATCTGAAAGGAAAAAGACAAATGTTGGAATTGTGCTGAGGACAGAGAACTGAAAGAAAGTGGTATACATACATTTTCAGCTTGCAAATTCAGAGAGATTGTGAGATGAGGACAAAATAGGATGTGGGAAGAATTAGAAGCGAGCATACTGCCTTGTTGGTTGCTTCAGTCCTGATATGTGGCCGTGGCCTCAGTCAGGTTCATTCCTGTGGTGGGGAACACAGTCTCTTCCATAGCAGTTTCAACAATTTCTCCATTAGGTGATGCTGACTCTGGTTAGAGGGCAATGTGTCAGTGAGTATCATGCAATACTTTTGGGTTTGGGGGCTGTCAAAGTGTGAGTAGCTCACGGTGTGTTCAGGCTGTGCATTGGAGGCTTGTAGCAGACCTATAGGTGTGATCCTTCTGGCATTCTGTAGACAGATAATTCATTTCTTCTTCTGTCTCTTTAGTGGTCTTTGGTGCAGCATCAGAAAATCCTGGCATCTGTTCTCTGGGATGTTGTGACACACTTGTACCTTGCACAGATTAATCTCATTTTTACAATGTCTTCCAGCAGCTGGTCCAGCCAAAATGCAGTCCTATTTGAAAGACTCATGCTGTCTTGCATACCTACTGTGGTTTGCAGTAAACCACCAGAGTGTTTAGAACTGGCTGCATGCTGCAAGCATTTAAAAGATCAACTACTGCAGTAGTGAGCTAGAAATCAAGTCCCACTATCCCTGGAGTTGTCATAAAAGATTTTGAAAAGTATGTAAAATTCCCCAGATTACCTGTTTGTTAGACCCAGGTTGACAGAAATCACAGACCAGGTTTCTGTACTTAAGAATTGCTGTCATTTATAAATGAATAGGCTTTTTTTAAATGGTTAAAATTTGTGTGTGTGTGTGTTATATTACATATTTTATATCTTACGTGTTGTCAGCATATACCTCCACTAATTAAAACTTTAACACCCTCAAAAGCTCCCCCTGACACACACATTTGGACAGACACAGACAGGAAAAATTACGTGTTATGAGTAAAGGGGAAATCTGGGAAGGTAGTTCAATGGCTGGTTTCACAGAAATTGCTGAGATGATTCTTTTGTTGATCAGAATGCTGTTTTGCAATTCTCCAGATGCTTTCACCAGTTTGCAGAAGGCACAGGGTGATTGGTTCACTTTTCTAAAAGATTTCTCACATATTAATTAAAAGGCAAAGCTTACAACATATGTTTATGGAAAAACTAATTAGTTTTCTTCAGATTTGAAGTGTCTTTTTAAATGGCAGAGAACAGTGATGGCTTCTGAGCCTGGGGGGCTATGATGGCTTCTCCCAATTTTGTTCACAGCCCCAAGCTGCTTAGTTGCCTGGGAGCCAATCACACCACTGTTGGCAAGCAGAAGGTCGTTGTCAGCAATAACTGGTTTCGAGTCCACAGAACAATCAGCTACTTGTTGTTAGTCAAAGTCCTTAAACACCCCAAAGCCCCTACTCATCTACAAACTTGACTTCCACTACTGTTTGAGGCAGCAGATATGTAAAAGCACTTACAATGAATGTTAGGTTATTTGTTTTCAAACAGTGCTACAATCCTTCAACAATCCTTGGTTTTTTAGGATAGTTCGGTTCCTATTTCAGTTCATAATAAAAAGAGAACAGTGAAATAAAAAAAAGGCACTGACTTTACAACACAGTATAAAGTTTGCATCAAAGAAGCAACTGTTCACATTGCAATCCCTGCTCCTGCTTTCAGTCTTATTGCATTTCATGTTCTGTTCTGCACATGGATGTAGGAATGGACATTAGAAAAAGGTGACAAAAAGTACCAGGATAGAGGAGTCCAAAACTAGAGGGCATAGGTTTGAGGTGAAAGGGGAAAGATTTAAAAGGTACCTGAGAGGCAACTTTTTCACACAGAGGGTGGTGTGTGTATGGAATGAATTGCCAGAGGAAGTAATGGAGACTGGTACAATTATAACATTCAAAATTGGCTAGTAATTCGCAAGGGTTTAGAGGGATATGGGCCAAATGCTAGCAAATGGGACTAGGTTAATTTAAGATATCTTGTTGGCATGGACAAGTTGACCAAAAGGTCTGTTTCTCTGCTGTGCAACTCCAGGACTCTGTTGCTCTATGATGTATAAATGTGTCATTTTTCCATACTCACAAAGTTATACATCTGCATATATACTAATTTCAATTAAATCTTAATAGGACAAGTGTATTGGTCTACTTTTGTAGCAATTCATCAAAAAAACCTTTGTCCAACCAGTATATTCTGTAATAATACAGTAGACATTTTAAATGTTTTCACAGTTCATTCTTTGCTGATTCCATCCTTGCCAATTATGTATTTTATGCACTAATACCATTGTCAACAAATCTCAGTTTATGCTTCACAAAGAAAAAGAGCTGACAAAGTTGCTCATTTATAATTCCTGATTTGGAGATGCTGATGCTGGACTGGGGTGGGAGAAAGTGAGGACTGCAGTTGCTGGAGATCAGAGTCGAGAATGCCCGAAATGTTGATTTTCCTGCTCCTGTGATGCTGCCTGACCTGCTGTGCTTTTCCTGTGCTCTGGACTGGGGTGGACAAAGTTAAAAATCACACAACACCAAGTTATAGTCCAACAGATTTAATTGGAAACATTAGCTTTCGAGGTGCTGCCTCTTCATCAGGTGATTTTGGAACATGGCCATACGACACAGAATTTAGAGCAAAAGGGTTACAGTGTCATGGAGTTGTAATGATCTATTAAACAACTTTAGTTAAAAATCACACAACACCAGGTTATAGTTCTTAATTTAGATTAAGTCTTTCATCTTTGAGAATGGGATATGGTGGTTTAGATTCTTTAATATGTAAATCCCAGAATTACATTCTCAAGGTGGTGTCAACTTATCTAATAATAAGTATCATTTCAGCTCAGACAATATGTATGAAGGTAAAGCCTGTACCAATGTTGAGTCAATTCTCTTTCTGAAGTGGGACTTAAAGAATCTTACATGTATTTATGCAGTTTTTGAGCAAAATAAAATGTAATGCTGCAAATACAAATTCACCCCATAAACTTATATCTGTGTGTGTGAAGGAGAGACAGAGTGTGTGTGTTTATGTGAGTGTGTGTCTCTGAGAGAGAGAGTGTATAGCGCAGTGGGGTCACTTGTAGTGTGACATGAACCCAAGGTCCCAGTTGAGGCCTTCCCCATGGTATCCAACTTGGCTATCAGCCTCTGCTTTGCCATTTTGCCTTATTGCTTGTCTGAAATCGGCCTTGGAGGATGGTAACCTGGAGGTCCAAGGCCGAATGTCCCAGACCAGTGGAGTGTTCCCTGACTGGGAGGGAATAATCCTGTCTGGTGATCATTGTGCGGTGTCTATTTGTCTGTAGTCATAGCATCTGTTCAGTCTTGCCAACATACCATGCCTCAGGGCATCCTTGCCTGCAGCATATCAGGTAGACGATGTTGGCTGAGTCACATGAGTATCTGCTGCGTATATGGTAGGTGTTGTCCCCACATAAAATGGTGGTATCTGTTTTGACATTCTGACACGTTTTGCAGTGGCTGCTGTGAGAGGGTTGTACGGTGTTGTGGTCGATGTTGTCCTGAAGGTTGGGCGGTTTGCTGCGAACAATAATCTGTTAGAGGTTTGGTGGTTATTTATAGGCAAGAAGTGGAGTTGTAGGGAAGGTCTTGGAAAGGTGCTCATCCTCATCGATAATATGTTGCAGGCCGTGAAGAACATAGGAAGTAGTGGACAATGAAGGTACCCTATTGGTTGCTGGCCCTGTCTGTCTCCTGAGGAGGTCATTGCAGTTTCTCACTGTGGCATGTCAGAACTGGTGGTCGACGAGTTGAGTGTCATACCCTGTTCTTATGAGGGCATCCTTGACCACTTTCAGGTATCCGTCATGTTCCTCCTCATCTGAACAGATCCTGTGTATGTGTAGGGCTTGTCCGTAGGAGATGGCTATTTTAATATGTTTCGGGTGGAAGCTAGAGGAGTGCAACATCGTGAGGTTATCCGTGATTCTGGTAGAATGAGGTGCTGAGGTACCCATCCTTAATTTATGATTCCTCACAGAGTCAATTTTTCTTGATAATGGATGTAGTTTCTCTTTGTTATACTTTCTTTCAGAAATGGATCCACCTAGTAGGTTAAAGAACATCACACAAAAATACTTTTATTTTCAGGTAAGTACATTTACTTTTTGTGGAATTTGTAACTACCATGATGGACTTCATCTTTACCAGCCCTGCCTCCAACTGTTAGCTCATAATTAAAAATGGAGCTTGGTTCAGGCAATGAACTATGGAAACTGTGCTCTGTTTATAGGAACTGAACTGACGCAAGCCTGGCATTAAGTGCTTGAAGAAACCATTTTTTAAGCAGAGTCTCATTTATTTAGAGGCGAAAAGCATTATCTTTAACATTACGTTATTGTTCCTGACATCTGGACACATTTAATCATAAAATCTATCTCTGCCACTGTCAATTGTAAAACAAATGTTTTTACAGCTAATAGGTACTTTCACATGTCAAGTTACAAATCTAGCAGTTTAGAAAGTAAGTTCAGTGTGTCAGCAAAGCTGTAGATCACTAATGACTTGAATTCAGTTTGACTGTTCTCTTTTTTGCACTCTGTGGGATGTCAGAATATTTAATTCATGATGTTAAAAAGATCCTTAAATGTCAGAATAATTATGTCACAGCAGGCATTTAAAACATTGGAAAATGTCATCTGACTGAGTGCATTCCATGCTCTTTGTTATTTTAGAAAACTAATGAGTGACTGACATATATAGGGGTCATGCTGTAAATTACAGCCGTGACTAAAGATGTATAATTTGCATCTTCCAAACTTCATAACACCCATTTTGCTTTAACTAGATCAGTTGTCCATGCACTGCATTGTATCCCACACCTTATAAAAAATTCTCATTACTTTAAAACAAGGCAGTATCCATCAATATTTTTTAATATTAAAAATGCATTTTCTTCTATGAATCCTATTACTGCAACAGGGCATTATTTTAAAGCATTTTAGTATCTCTGACCTTCTGAATTCTTTCACAAGGTAAAATATATGTTGTTTTTGAATTTCAAACGAACAATGCAGAGGATTTTGAGGTGATGTAGAGTGCCGGTAGCCAAGGAAACAAGGTCAGAGAGATTGGTCTGCTGGATTCACAACACAACTCAATGTTTTCTTGCAATATTTTTCAAACTGTAACTAATGAAATTTCTCTTTTAGATTTAATTTTTAAATCTGAATTTTGAGCCTGTGTAAATACAGATAAGACTGCATGTAAGCAATCACATTACCAACCCTTGTCATACCAAGACATTGCAGTGTCTTGGTGTCTTGGTAACACAAGGATTGGTATTGTGTTTGCTCACATGGTGACATTGCAGTCTCATCTGTATCCTTTGAGGAAAGCGTGAAATGTAATTAAGGTGTACCTCCTGAAGCAGGAAAGGAAATAGTGATGGCTCCTCTTTATTCTCAGGACACCAGTGTCATTGGCAAGAAAATTGTTCATTGCCCAATGGACCTTCTCCTACTTGATACAACTGAATAATTTTCTGGGCTGTTGAAGAATTTACCACATTGGTGTGGGATTGGAATTATATATGTAAGATACAAGGTTTTCTACCCTGAAAGATGTGAGTAAACCAGTTCGGTCTTTTATGACCATTCAACAGCTTTATGTTCATTTTTACTGCAAGCAACAACTCAAATTCCAGATTTTGTTCTTAACCTGCTATGGTGGGAGGTGTATTGAACTTCTGTACATTACTTGTCCAAGTCCCGTGATTATTACACCAGTAAAGAGCAATTATACCACCATAAATTCCAGAGCTTCTGTTGATTTGCTTGCAGGAAGCATGAAGGAGGTCTGCAGGTGGAGTTCACTTGCCTATTCGATTAGCTCTGGCAATACAATGTTGGAAGGGGAGTCTAAATATGAAGTCCATAAATGGACAGAAAATAAAGAATTTAAAGAAGTATCTTTATGAAATAGAAGAGTAATAGAGGTTAAGGAGCACAAGCATGTTTAAGATGAATTAAATTGTGGTTGATCAGTGCCTGCATTCTATTTACCAACCTTTGATCCATTTCACTGCTACTCTTACACATTAAGAATTTCTTGATGTCAATCTTGAACACAACATCCATAGCCTTTTGATGCCTGGGTGTGTATGTGGGAAGTGCACTGTGATAATTTTACAGGTCATTCCACCCTTGCAAACCTGCTGGCAGGGCCCAATGATATTCATAACTGTTTTCCAACATATAACTTTTTAGTGACCTCTATTTCCTATCTCTTTCACACTACTCCCAATATTGGCAGCTAAATTGAGAGCCCTGATCTTTGAAATCTTATTGAAAGATCTCTGAACAATGAAATAAATGACTCAGTGGGTACTGTCATTGCTCAAGACATGTCCATAAATAAGTCAAGGTGAAGCATGCTGGGTTGTGTTTTAATTGGCAATCCTGCCATAGAGAGCCCATCCATTAGGGTTTAAGTTACTTTGAGGAGCCAGCCATGTTTATGTTGCAGTGACCCCAGTCAGGTTGGCTGTCCAAGAACACTTATCTACTGCTTGCTTCAGCCTGCTTTTAATGTTAGGTGAATGGAAGTATTAATCCTCAGAATGGATGGAACTACCCATTGTGTTTATGGGGCAATCAGATTAGAAAATATACCCCCAAGGATGTTTCTCATGCAAGATCTTTCATTCATATTAGTCATTGGTATGCTGGTAGAACTCTAGTATGCAGCTTTCAATAGCTTCCATTACATAGTTTGTTACAGAAGTTAGACTAATCAGTTTGACTTGGATTTACTGTTTTAAAATATCAATATTACATATGATCCTTTCATCCTATTGTGCTAACTTCACCCAGCAAAAACATTTTTTCTATTTTGTGGAAGTCGTATTAGTATATACTTGAAAATTTAC
Source organism: Chiloscyllium plagiosum (assembly GCF_004010195.1). Taxonomy (NCBI): domain Eukaryota; kingdom Metazoa; phylum Chordata; class Chondrichthyes; order Orectolobiformes; family Hemiscylliidae; genus Chiloscyllium; species Chiloscyllium plagiosum. The sequence continues at coordinate 112,683,232 of NC_057710.1, read as the reverse complement.
CCTTCTTACTCTTTACCACCAACCCCCAAAATACGTTGTTAAAGTACAGTATTGATATAATAACAATACATATACTGAGGTGGCACAGTGGCTCAGTGGTTAGCACGACAGCCTCACAGTGCCAGGGTCCTGAGTTTGATTCCAGCCTTAGGTGACAGTCTGTGTGGAGTTTGCACATTCTCCCCATGTCTGTGGGTTACCTCTGGGTGCTCTGGTTTCCTCCCACAATCCAAAGGTGTGCAGGTCTGGTGGAGAGGCCATGCTAAGTTGTCCATAGTGCTGGGTGCATTAGTCAGAGGGAGATGGGTCTGGGTGGGCTGTTCTTCGGAGGGTCAGTGTGGACTTGTTGGGCTGAAGGGCCTGTTTGCACACTTTAGGTAATCTAAGCTAATTAGAGCTTTTGATTGTTTGGCTAGGATGCATTCTGGGTGATTTAAATTAATATATTGCAATTAAATTAGATTCAGTTTAGCAGCAGCTAAACTCATAAAACAGAGTATCTGAAGGATGCGAATTAGGATTCAACATATCAGGAATTAGCAACAGGTGAGAAAATACAGGAAATACTGAGCAGGTTTGGCAGTATCTGTGGAGAAAAACAGAGTTAACATTTTGAGTCCAATTCAACTCCATTGGCCTGCATGGTAACTCAGTGGTTAGAATTGCTGCCTCACAATGTAAGGGACCTGGGTTCAATTCCAGCTTTGGGTGACTGCCTGTGTAGAGCTTGTATGTTTTCCTTGTGTCTGTGTGGATTTCCTCTTGGTGCTCCAGTTTCCTCTCACAGTCCAAAGATGTGCAGGTTAAGTTGCATAGCCATACTAAAATGCCCTTGTATCCAGGAATATGCGGACTAGGTGGATTAACCATGGTAAATGCGGAGTTATGGGTCTGAGTGGATGTTCTTCGAAGGATCAGTGCAGCCTTGATTACCTGAATGGTCTCTGCCTGCAGTGGAGGGATTCTACGATTCCAGTGACCCTTAGTCAGAACTGAAAATGGTATTTATACTGATATTGGGATATGGATTTGTGGTGGTTGAGAAAGATATCAAATTGATGAAGATGGTGCCCAGAGACATTAAAAAAAGACAAAGGAATTTCTGCTAATAAACTGGGAGAGAGAGAAATGCTGAGTGGGTGCTGGTTGGGTGCATTAGTTAGGGGTAAATGTGGAGTAATAAGGTAGGGGAATGGATCTGTTCGGAGGGTTGGCGTGGACTTGTTGGGCCAAATGGCCTGTTTCCATATTGTAGGGATTCTATTCTATTCTATTTTGACACGAACTGTGAAGAGATGAAAATGAAAACTGAAAAAACCTACTATAAATCAGAAACAAAAACAGGAATTGCTGGAAAAGCTCAGCAGGTCTGGCAGCACCTGTGGAGAGAAATCAAAGCTAATGTCTTGGATCAAGTGAGCCTTCCTCAGAATTGTTTGACCAGGTATTTGCTAAAATTCATTTCCACAGCCACATCATAATCCTCAGTGACTGCCTCTGGAACAATTCTGAGGAAAGGTCACTCACCTGATACGTTAACTCAAAATTCTCTCCATCAGAGTTGAAAATGGGTTGGGTGTGCTGGGAGCAACCCATTCAGAGCAGGATGAATGCTCTGAAATTGCTAAACTCAATGCTGAGCCCTGAGGGCTGCAAGGTACCCGGGCGACAGATGAGGTATTCTTCTTCCTAAGGAGGATGATAAGCAAAATGACAGCATTGAATTCATATGAAATACTGATATTGGGATATGGATTTGTGGTGGTTGAGAAAGATATCAAATTGATGAAGATGATGCCCAGAGAGATTAAAAAAAGAGAAAGGAATTGCTGCTATTGTTATTGTTATATTGCTATTGTTATTTTCCTAGGTCCTGCTATTCTCTGATCAGACAGTGGGTAGTAAGAGTAAAATAAAACAGGGAGTGTTGGACAAATTCACCAGATCAGGCAGCATCTGTGGAGAGTGAAACAAAGTTTTGAGTCCAGTATGATTCTTCTTTGGAATTGGAATCTAAGTAAAATTCTGATCATAAGGATATGTGGGTCACTTTTTAACACTGGACCTGAGGCAACTATAATCTGTTGTATCATTCCAAACCTTTCACTACATATTACATCTGAGTGGGTCACTGAAATAATCTCCCATTATTGTTAGAGACCTTTGGCTGTACAGCAGCTTAATAAAATTGCTGTGCACCGATGCACAAGGGTATGCATAATACATCACTAAATTTATTTTCCAGCAAGAATAGGAAACAAATGTTGCTTGGTTTTATCAAATGATGCAGTCCAAAAGAAAATGGAGGAAGATTGGACTTTGTGGTCCCTGAGTGCTTGTATTCAATTTGTCCTGGAAATGAAGCTCCCTCTTTCAATTAAAGGCAATATAAGAACCATGATCTAATGAGGAAAATTGCTGGAGGTCTTGACTCTCTGAAGAGCTAGTTTTACATTCCCCCATCAGCATGTATGGATGTGGGGAGGGGCATGTAAAATCAAGCCCAGATGCTTCCTGTCATACCTCTGTTTGGAAATTCATAGTGAAGTAATACTTGGTGACCAGGCACAATTAGAGATTTGTACATCTGTTCGGATTGTGCATGTCTTCCCACATCTTGGTCTGCTCTCTGAAAACAGTTAACATAAGTTTTCACCAAGTTCGCAGCAATAATGCACAGTTTTTATAACTGGATGCCTGGAATACAATAGAAACTGAAAGAACCTTGAGAAAGGTCTGTGGCTTCAGAGGATGTTTGTGAATAAAACTCTTTGTGCCTTTTGTTAGCTGCTAGTCTGCAAGTACCAGTGTAATATGAGAATTTCATTCCACCAGGACAGACATGATATACTTTGTGAAATGAAACAATTACACATTTTACCCTTCTCAAATTTTGTATCCAAATGACAATTCTTATCCTTTGGTTATTGTTTGTGAATCGTGACTTCCCTTCGAATTAAAACAAAGATACATGCAGCGCCTCCAAATTTCAATGAAATACTCCATGATTGACTAAAATATGTCACTAGGTTGTCAGAGCTAATTCCAAAATTTGATTAGTACCTTAATCTGTGTGATCATTTCACCTCAAACATTGGAGTGCATATAAATTCAAATTTCCCAGTCACAGTTAATTTTTGTCAAATTATCCATAGAGAGAAATCAAACTCCAAGCCCTTTAATCACTTGGTATTTTTCTGAAGGTTGAAATAAATATGATATTTTGCTATAGGAAAAGATGTTCAGTACTTTATGAAAAAAACAACAGACTAAACATGCCATGTGTGTGTTTCAAATAGTTAGACAGGATGGTGCTTCTATGCTGAGGGTGTTCTGCTTTCTTGTCTGGAAAATTAGATCAATATGGAGACACAGCACGAAGGAAACAGGATTTAAGGGTTTAAGTGATCCTTGTTATTTCAGCTTGCTTCACATGGTTTCTGCTGAGTGGCAGAATCATTAGCTATATGGTCCCCACTGCTTGAAGTGAATGTGATTGTGTGGACTTGATTTTCCCACTACTGTACACACAGTGGGCAGTAAAACATCTGAAGGAAATGTGGGCTGGGTTTTCCACATCAAGGTGGGGGCAGTGTGAGTCAGAAAACATCATCTGCCTTATGAGGATGGGATTTTCACTGCAGTAGAATGGGGGGTATGGGAGGGTGCTGAAAACACTGGCTAAAGTTGAGCCAACTGCCTTTGTGAAGAGTTTAGAAGCAGCCAACGGGCAGCAGAGCGTTGAGGCAGTGTTTGAAAGAGCTTGGTTTTTTCTGTGGAATTTTGTCCAAATTTTAATGCAAGTGGTAAAGTTGTATAGCCCTGCCCTCTCTCATCCCCAAACATCAGTCCCACACTCCCTCATCCCAATTCACACCCCTCCACCTACACCCACTGGCCCCTCGTACTCTCCATAACAATGTATACCACTGTCCAAGGATCTTTCATATCCTCTATGTTCAGCCATGGCACTTACAAGCCCAGTTGCCCACTGTTTTGAACCAGTGAGTCCTGTTGTTGTCAAAGGGGTGACTGGCAGCAGGTGGTGTGACCGGGATTCTTGTGTAGTCACCAAGACCTTCCTCCTCTGCAGCACTACCTCCTATAGACTTACCAACTTTGCAAATCTCCTCAAAATCACCATCACCTCCACCAACTAAGGAAGAGCCAGAACAAAGTAACATTGTAGAATGGGGGGTGGGAGGCGATGGTGGAGGTGTGGGACGTTTGTGATGCTGACCAAGTTGAGCTGTGTGAGTTGAGGGATGACATTAACCACAGCAGTGAAGTTAGAAACAGGAGGTTGAACACCATTATTGGATTAGAATGTTCGAATCTGACTGACATCACAATCTAGGCAAAGGTGAGGACTGCAGATGCTGGAAACCAGAGTTTAGATCAGAGTGGTGCTGGAAAAGCACAGCAGGTCAGGCAGCATCCGAGGAGCAGGAAAATCGACGTTTCGGGCAAAAGTCCTTCATCTGGAATAGAGGCAGGAAGCACCACTCTACACATTGCCAGCCACATATGCATTGTTCAGGTTAAAATCCATCCAGGATGGAGAACGGCACAAGCTGTGTCAGGAATGAGTGCAATTGGAGCAAATATCAGTTTTCTTCTTAAAGTGCCACCTATGATGTCAAATATTCATGTTAACTGAAATATCCTCTTAAGTGGTCCCAAGAGACAGCTAGAAACAGTTAAGAACTTCCCAACATTTATTAACTATGACTGACTATGTATAGGGACAGATTATGAATAATTATTTGGTAATACAGAACTTAAACCTCGTTAAACATGAAGTGAAATTTTGATAAATTGTACTCGTCAGGGCTATGAAGCAAGAAACAGACTTGAAAAGGGAACCCAAATATTTACAGCATGAGCCGAGGGTGCTATTGTTTGTGCCAATATTGCTGCATCTCCATTTGACCTCATTCTTTATTTGCAATGTTTAAGGGATACATTAACACGATTTTACATGCCACATCTACAGCTTTCTCCATCTACGTTCTTGTGACATATGATCTGACTTCACACATGTCATTAATGTTTTATGTTACGTTACAGAGGAAAATTTTGCAACTAATGTGCCTGGATTAAAAACATGCATAAATAGCAGGTTTGCAAGACTAAACTGTGACAGATGTTAATTTTGCTTGAACTTCTCTACTGCTGTTATGAAACCCTTGCCTAGCCATGCCTCTCTGTTTCAGACAGAAAATTCATTCCAAACAAAATCTTAAGGAAACTGATGGGAAAGTTGGAACATGGCATGTTTCTGTCTCAGTCTAATTTCCAGTCATTCCAGGAATAAAACTAGAAGAGCTGTGGACTTTCGGCTTCCTGTTCACTCACTCTGTAACACTGTAAAATGATCCTGGAACTGTTTCTGTTTTATATGGGCCTGTAGTAGTGTCTGTGAATTTCTGGAGCAAACTAAGGGGAACATGGGCAGGTAACTTCAAACCTCATTGGTGCCAGTTCCAGTCAGATGCTGGTATGTTGGCAGCAGGCGGCTCCAGTAATCCCAGTGTCGGAAAGTAATAAAACCCTGGGTAACCAGTACAGAGTAGATTTAAGACCTTTGCAGCATTTTAGGAACCTTAATATAATACTTCATTAGATTAGACCTCAATGCTAGTTACACTGCCTACTATATGAAAGTAAGACAAATTAACACATTAAATAAATAGCATTAGAAAGCTCCAGTTTAACAGCTCGGAGAGGTAGTTTATTGTACAACCTCATTCAATGTTGCGGCCATTACTTTAAAACAAAGTGCACGTTGACATTGAAGGAGACACTTGAATCTACTTTGCAGAATCAGGTTCATCTCCCTTATCCATTTAAGAGACTGTTATTTTTCAAATAAAAATCAGCCTGTTCAGGACTGTCTTTTGCAGTGAACCAGTAAAAAGACATCATTTATATGTACTTTGTTATTCATTTTTTTCCCACACCAGGAAAACACCCATATACATTAACAAGCAAATCCTGTTTAGGACAATGCTGTCATTAAAATGTAAAGGGGATTGGTTAGGGAGAGGAGGAGGGGACCATATCAAGATGGACTTGGATGGGGAAATGAAGCACTCCATCCCCTGTGGTACCCACCTCTCTCGAAAGGCTTTGAGAACATTGATGGACACGGTGTGCTCCTTCTCCGATGGCTCCCGGGCATGAACCTAACTGTGGAAGAGGGCAGACAGTTGGCAGATATAAGCCCCTCCACAGCCCTCTGCCTGGACCTGTTTATAGCCAGCCTGGCCAGGTCTAAGAGCAGATCCACAAGGAGATCCTCTGACCTGCCCACACCCCTCTTCCCCAAGTGCCCAAAGATCAGGAATGTGGGACTGAAGTGCAACCACAAACACAAAAGAAGGCTTTCAGATAACGAGAAAGGGAGTACAAATGTCCACAGCCAAAATGTACGTGGTCCAAGGACCCCACAGCACCACAAAATAAGCAGTAGGGCTGGGAGTCCTTGAACTGCTGCAATCTGCAGGTATAAGGAACTGCTGCGTGCAATACCCTCTACTCCAGATCCCTGATGGACAGAGGAAGGACTATCACATAGAGACTCTCCACTGGGTATCCCTGCCACCTGCTGAAAAATAAACACGCAAAGACTTGTCCAGGCCACAGACGTAAGACTTGACGTGGCTGATGTGCAGCATCAGCCTGTACAAGGACAACCATTTTGCCTCCCTAAATGACACACACCACATACTGAGGAGGCTGCATAGGCAGTGGGGTGCAGACTCCTGAGGGAGGTTCTGACACCTGGGGCCAATGTGAAATTTCGTCCAAACAGAAGTACGCACAGACGGGATTCCACCACACACCTGAGCATCCTCCAACTGGTGCACAATGTTGGTTCTGAGCACCGCTGTTTTCAGGTGTTGGATGGCATTGACCACGAGATGGATGTCTTCTGCTGCCCTGTGCACTAATTTCTGTGGAAGCATCCAGCCCAGGCCTCCACCACACAGCACGGTTCCGACTCTGGTCACCCCTGCAGCCATGACTCTTCTTTCCACCAGCCACTCAAACTCACGATGGAGAAGGTGCGGATTCCTGAGAAATGGCTCTCTGATGATAGCTGCTACTCCTGTCAGCGGGTAAGCCCGCTGCAAGTCGACCATGTTCCAGACATTGATTAGATCCTGGTAAAAAACAGACAGCATCCTGAGGGTGACTTGCAGACCCTTGCAATCAATAAACAGGCAATGTGTGTTGTACTTGAGATCAAGCATTGGCAGAAAAATTACGCCGTCAGGACACACATGTAGGAGGAGGCTCTATGTAAAGGTATCATTGCAAGGTCTGAAGGCAGAAAGGTAGAAGCCTGATGTAGGTATCCTTATTATTCAGATATTCCAGAGATTAACGTAGGGGTAGGGAGATGTCGTCTGCTGGGAACCTGTAGCGCCAATGGGCAGGATGCAAGGGATCGAGGCAGGCTGGGAGGCTAGAGTTGGTGTGAGCCATGACTAACTTCTCAAGGCACTTCATAATTATTGAGTTCAGAGACACTAGGCGGTAGTCATTGTGGCACATTATATGTGTTTTCTTTGGTACTGGGATCACTGTGGTCTTCCTGAAGCAGGTGGGGACTTCGGCAGCACCACCAACACAGGACCTCACTCCGAGCTTCTCTCTAAGCTGTCTCCAGTCTAGTCTAGGGCAGGACACAGTAAGGTAGTCCTGTCTCCTCTCCACTCCTCCAGGTTCCTCCTCTTCCTGTGGAGCATGGCTGACTTCCTCCCATAGTTCCTTACTCTTTGGTCAAGAGTAGGGACACTACCACTGCACCACAAAAACTACCTACAAGACTGTTTTCTTATTTAATTTACTTTTCTAATCAACCTGTTCAGAGATGTCATTAGATACTTCTGGCACAGAGGTGGAATTTGAACTCAGGTCTCTCATTTCAGGGGTAGGAACATTCCCTCTGTGCTACAAATGCTGCCACAAAACTGTTTGAGCCATTTTCTAAATTGTTTTCACCAGTTTGTGTTGGCAAGACCATTGAACGCAACCCATAAAATCCTGGACTCAATTCAGATGTTCCTTTATCTATAAATACTTCAATAGTCAGTTTACATTCCTCTGCGCTTGAGCCCTGCCAAGCCAAAAGCATTTAATTTGGTATTTGACTGAAAAAAAAGTACTAAAATGAAATAAATTGTTTAACTCTGGGTAACATTTATATTTTAGAGTTCTGTACTGCAGCTACATAAAGCAATGAATATAGATTAAATATTGAGTTTCTTCTTAATCAAAAGTAATTATTTTACCATTGACTCAGGCATGTACTAGTACTGGCATGGTAGTTATCTTGAAAGTCCTTCACCCTTGTTCACTGGCATAAATAGAACAGAGTGGGTGCATTTGTCATTCTGTTCTAAAAATGCTGGATATTTAAGATCAGAGCGCAGGCTTTTCATCGTCATTCCTGCAGCACACTCCAGCATCATTGTTGATACATCTTGACATCCTGCTTGAGGAGTGGGGAGGGAGGAGAGAAGGCATGGTGAGGACAGGCTCGAAGGCAGAATGGCCTACTCTTGCACCTATTGTCTATTGACATGTGACATAACTAAACGTTACAACATTCATGGGTCAAAGATTTTGTATGTTAAGAGGGCATCAGAACATTAATCTCCTATATGACACCCATTCATCTTTAATTCTTCAGTCAGCCAAATGTCAGCCAAATGGGGAGAGAGTAGGCCCCACATTTTAAACCAGTTTCTCTCCTCTTGCTACTTTCCCAGCTTCCCACCTGTTTGCTTTCAACACTTTTTTTAACGTTGTCCTGCCATCAGTCATAAACTCTAGAAGAAAAAGACTTTATAGCCTTAATTCTAACATCTTTCCTTTAACAGCAGGATGGGCAATAAATGTAACATCTGCATCCCATGAGAGGATATTCATGAGGAAGGACTCCTGAAGAAGGGCTTATGCCCGAAACGTCGATTCTCCTGCTCCTTGGATGCTGCCTGACCTGCTCCGCTTTTCCAGCAACACATTTTTCAGCTCTTTATGGATGTCCTCAGGCTAATTCTGGATCACTGCTATTTTGACCCCTCCAGTGAAAGACTCTGAGTCGATAAGTGGAATCTGCAAGTGACACGGTAATGAAAGGAAGTGCATTAATTGTTATATTTGTATGGTCAACCAACAAAGAACAAAATGACCAAGTCATCTGCTTTCAGTGTTGGTTAATAGATAAATTGAGCTGAGTTCAGGGAGAGGCTGAATAGGTTGGGGCTATTTCCCCTGAAGTGTAGGAGGCTGAGGTTTATAAAATTGTGAGGGCCATGAATAGTTTTTTTTCCTAGGGGAGGAAAGTCCATATCTAGAGGGCATAGATTTAAGGTGAGAAGGGAAAGATTTAAAAAGAACCCGAGGGGTAACATTTTCACGTACGGGGTGGAGAGTGTATGGAATTATCTGCCAGAGGAAGTGATGGAGGCGGGTATTTTACAACATTGAAAAGGCATCTGGATGGGGATATGAATAGGAAGGGTTCAGATGGAAATGGGCCAAGTGCTGGCAAATGGGACTAGGTTAGGATAGATTAGGTCAGATTGGGATAGTTGGTTGGGCCTGTTTCCATGCTGTGCAACTCTTTGACTCTATGACTTTAAATGTTGACCAGGGACATCCTGATTCTTCTTTGAATAGTGCCATGGGACCACTTACATTCACCTTTGAGACAGACTAGTCTTGAGTTAACATCTAATTTGAAAACCAGCATCCTAGCAAAGCAATCTTCCCTCAATTGTGTACATCAGTGCCATCTAAAATGATGCGTTCACATTTCCCAAGTGTGACTTGAATTTAAAACCTTTGATTTAGGAATAAACATGTTAACATTAAACTAAGTCTGAAAACAGAAGGTGAAAAAAGACAGTCAATGGCAAGAGGAAGGTGACCAATTTGCTCACTACCATCATTTTAGTCCAAATGAAAATTCTTCTCTCCTACTCTTCATTCATCTGACCTTCCCGGTTGTGAATATAAATAAGTTTGATGGGGAATAGGCACGGGGTGGTAGGTGGCATGAACAGAAGTGCTCCAGATAAGTCAGAGATGGCAGATGGAACATCCCCTCCCCCACCCCCACTTTTCCCACCACTCCACTGAATGGAGCCTGATGTCTTTCAGAGAAGAAAAGCTTTAACCCTTTGAGTGTGATGATTCTCAAATGCAGGTAGGGTTTCTCACAGCACTCATTCACTCATTCGAAGACACATGAACAAAATGGTTATTATGAAGGTTTTAGTAGACACATTAGATTTCCTAGAGTCCCAAAAGTCATTTTAACTATGAGTTCTTGGGATGGTAGCTGAAAGCATTGCAGGTCGGTTGATTCTCTCCTGGTTCACTGAAGACATTGGAGATTGAAAGTTCCTGATGTTGATCCATAAAACAGCAAATTTTCACTTTGCTTCATTTGAGGTTTTAGTCAAAGCTTTCTAACGAAGATGTGATCTGCAGGTAACAGAATAGCCCCACATTTCAGTCTGTGGTTAATTTGGACACAAGGTTTTTTGCCTCTCTGTGAGAAATCTCCTCCTGTGCTACTGACTGCCCTCAGCTGCTCAAGATCTGAGTCAATAATGTACTACCATAGGCCTGTTTCTGTCATGTGACCATGGTTTAAATTGTCCACAAAAATGGTTCCTGATCAGGAATGTAAAGGTGCCAATGTTCCTTTCTCTCCTTTGAGAGAGATGACTGGTGATGGTTTAACCTGAGGGTCAACACGCCTCAGGCGAGGGAAGAGGTTAAGAAGAGACCTTCCTGGCAGGCTCAGCTGGTGTAGGAGTTGAAGCCACAATGGGTGGCATCTCCCTACATTGCAAACTATCCACTCAGCTAACTGAGCTAATAAGGTAAAAACAATGACTGCAGATGCTGGAAACCAGATTCTGGATCAGTGGTGCTGGAAGAGCACAGCAATTCGGGCAGCATCCGACGAGCAGCAAAATCGACGTTTCGGGCAAAAGCCATTCATCAGGAATAAATTGATGAAGGGATTTTGCCCGAAGCGTCGATTTTGCTGCTCGTCGGATGCTGCCTGAATTGCTGTGCTCTTCCAGCATAACTGAGCTAATAATGCTAATATAGACACACAATGGGACTGAATCTCAGCCATTTGCACCTCATTTGTGACTGAATGGTTTTCCTTCAGACTCGTATTATGGGATTTCCCTTGAAAACACAACGTCTGGGGTGGCTATTGTAAACCTTTTGTAAACATTTAGAGAAATTGTGTTCTATGTAAATAATAGCTGTAAAGTCTGTTGGAGAGATCCATTTAACTTTTAATATTTTGACGAAGGAATGCCCAAAGGGTTTATGTCTCACCAAGATAAGCAGAGTTTTTCTAATCTTAGCTGCTTCAAGTATTATTTGCAGACAAGTTGGAAGGTCATCTGATCCCTGGACCTCACTTCATGTCAAGATAAATTGTCAATTTTTTATTTCATTTTTCTTAAAGTAAAGTGTCTATTTTTTTCTTAACTTTTCTGACATAATCAAGTGGGTGTAATGTAGTCACAGGAAGAGCTAGAGGGAGGCGGAAATGAAGTTCAGCTGTTGGGTTGAACGGTAGTTGGGTAATGATTTCCGGGTTTCTGTTATGAAAGAAAAAGGAAACAACATTGGAATCACATGAGGAGTTCCTATTTTTATTCAGGGTTATGAATTGTTACTTCAGCCTGCCACTAGGGTGGCATGGTGGCTCAGTGGTCAGCACTGCTGCCTCACAGTGCGAGGGACCTGGGTTCGATTCACACCTTCGGCCACTGTCTGTGTGGCATTTCCACACTCTCTCTGTCTGCGTTGGTTTCCTCCCACAATCCAAAGATGTGCAGGTCAGGTGAATTGCCCCATAGTATTAGGTGCATTACTCATGGGTCTGGGTGGGTTACTCTGGAGGGCTGGTGTGGACTAATTGGGCCTGCTTCCATACTGTAGGGAATGTAATCTAGTCTGTGCAATTTTACTTAAGTGTGAACATCATATTGATTCAATGAAGATTTTTTTTGGTAGTACTAATACCCAGTATTCATTTTATTTTGCGTTGGATACTGCCTTGTCTCCAGAAAAAAACTAGGTAACACCTTCCCTTTCTGAAAGAAGAGCAGAGACTTTGGACTATTAAAAGTGAGGAATTGAAGGCAGATCTCTACATGCTGGACATTCTTACTCTGATGTCCTGCCTCTCCCACACTCATTAAGGACTAAAGCCTAGTATGGTTATTATAATGAAGGGATGAGTGCAACTTGTGGATCTGAGCACTTTGGAAATCCAGCTGCTAGGATGAAAAGGAATGGTTTATCTCTGCATCACACATACTCATCTAATAGTCATCATCTCGTCTTCCCTGGCAAACCAGGCATTAACAACTGCCTAATGCAAGAATAAACAATAAACTGAAATCATGTTGATGAAATTGCTCTTGGAATGAGTGAATAAGATAAAAGAAATTAAGCACCATCATAACTTTCTAAGCTACTGTCTGGTTTCTTGAGGAAATTTGCGTATCACCGTACAGAATGTTACAAAAACACTTTCAGGGTTTTGAAATGAACTACTGGACTCCAGGAAGATATGTAAGTGAAATCTTCTGGGCCTATCCTTGAGAAAAATCCATAAAAGTCCTAAATTGACAAGAAATAAGAGTATCATAATGATACAAATGTTTCGACTTTACGGTTCTTTCTCGAATCAAATGTAACAAGCAGCTTTTCCTTAGTACGACACTCCAGTTTCCATCTCTTGCTGTTCACTGTGTACTATGCACCAAACTTTCAGACTGGAATTCCCAGATCTCGAGAATGTGGCTGATCCCAGGTATTATGAGATCATCAGCTGGCCTTCGGGATGTCTCCAACCTCTCCCCAGCTAGTTAATTGTTTTTAAAGTGTCACTACTTTTATGCAGAAAAGCTTGGCAGTCGTTTTGCTCACAGTAAGTTTTATCGTGGGACACGTTAGTTTAAGACATCAGAGAACGCTGTCTTTCTTCACATTCTGCAACCAAGCATGTATGCTGTACTCAAAAAGTGGCCTTACCAATGTCCTATAAGGCTGTAACATGAAACCCCTATTCCTGTATTCAAAGCTCTGAAATAATTGCCCATCCTAAAGAAAAGTATTCAATCTCTTGTCACTGCATTAAAGTGTCAGCATAGATTATTTGGTCAAATTCTAGTGCGGGGCCTTGGAAGGTTATGATTCAAAGACAGGTAATCCAACGTTTTGTGAATTCTATGTCCATGCTCCTTGGCAGAGGTAGGAATTTGTACAGCAGACCAACCAATGCACCCTGCATTGTACATGTCCATCAGTGTTCTTCTGTGTGCTGTCCTATTGAGATCTGCATCTGAGTCCCCTGAAAGAAAGTTGTCAAACAAAGAGACTTAGTGTGTAGGTACATGGTTCCTTGAAGGTGGTGTCATAGGTAGGCAGGGGTGTTGAAGAAGGTATTGGCATACTTGCCTTCATCAGTTAGAGCTTTGAATACAGGAATTGGGATGTCATGTTACAGCTTTACAAGACCATTGGTAAGGCCACATTTGGAGTACAGCGTGCACTTCTGGTTGTCTGCCATAGGAAGGATGTTGTTAAACTGGAAAGGGTGCCAAAAAAGATTTACAAAGATGTTACCAAGACTGGAAGGTTTGACTTTTTAGGCAAGGCTGGAAAGGCTGGGACATTTTTTCTCTGGCCTGTAGGAGGCTGATGGTGATCTTATAGAGGTTTGTAAAATCATAACTGAAAGAATGGTGGATGCTCTAAATCAGAGACAAAAATAGAAATTGTTGGTAAAGCTCAACAGGTCTGGCAGCATCTGCTACTCCTCAGTGCATTGGCCCATCTGATCAAGATCCTCTTGTAATCTGAGGTAACCTTCTTCACTGTCTACTACACCTCCAATTTTGGTGTCATCTGCAAACTTAGTAACTATACCTCTTATGCTCGCATCCAAATCATTTATATAAATGATGAAAAGTAGTGGACCCAGCACCGATCCTTGTGGCACTCCACTGGTCACAGGCCTCCAGTCTGAAAAACAACCCTCCACCACCACCCTCTGTCTTCTATCTTTGAGCCAGTTCTGTATCCAAATGGCTAGTTCTCCTTGTATTCCATGAGATCTAATCAGTCTCCCATGGGGAACCTTGTCTATTGCCTTACTGAAGTCGATATAGATCACATCTACCGCTCTGCCCTCATCAATCCTCTTTGCTACTTCTTCAAAATCTCAATCAAGTTTGTGAGACCTGATTTCCCACGCACAAAGCCATGTTGACTCTCCCTGATCAGTCCTTGACTTTCCAAATACATGTACATCCTGTCCTTCAGGATTCCCTCCAACAACTTGCCCACCAGCAACATCAGGTGCTCTGGTCTATAGTTCCCTGGCTTGTCTTTACCGCCCGTCTTAAACAGTGGCACCACGCTGTCTGAGTGATTGTTCCTCAGAACTGGAAAAATCATGATGGGCATAGATAAGGTGAATGGCCATGGTCTTTTTTCCAGGATAGAAGAGTCCAAAATGAAAGGGTGTAAGTTTAAGATGAGAGGGGAATGATTTAAAAGGGACCTGAGGGGCAATTATTTCACACAGAGTGTGTGCATATATAGAACAAGCTGCCAGAGGAAGTGTTGGAGGTGGGTACAATTATTACATTTAGAAGACATTTAGACAGGTACATGATAAGAAAGGTTTAGAGGGTTGTGGGCCAAACATAGGGTAATGGGACAAGTTGAGTTTAGGAAATCTGTTTGGTATAGACGAGTTAGACCGAAGGTTCTGTTTCTGTGCTGTATAACTCTACAACTTTATGTGGTATTGACAATCAGGGATTTTGCCCATCATCACAAGGTGGAAGAGAAGCAGCAGTCTGGTATATGGATGTGAATGTTCCTCATTGCCCAGACGCTGCAGCAGTGCAACTACGCTACAGGGAGCCAGCAGTTTTCATCATGCCATTATCTGGCTCCATCCATGAAGAGGTTGGTGGATCCTATGGAGAGCTGCGTCTAGCATCCTCAGGGACTGCTGAGTACATACCCACACCTAAACTCCACTGGCCCAGTTATTGGTCCTCAAGACCAAAGGCTTGGTGACTGGGTACAGGGAACTGGGCATTCTGTCCAGGTGCTTCTTCAGAAGGAATCAGGGCAGTGCCAGGAGGTACCCAGCTGGTGGTCCCATTAGTCTGTATTTGGCCCATATCCCTCTAAACCTTTCTTATCATATACCTGTCCAAATGTCTTCTAAATGTTATAATTGTACCCACCTCCAAATCTTCCTCTGGCAACTTGTTCTATATATGCACTACCCTCTGTGTGAAATAATTGCCCCTCAGGTCCCTTTTAAATCATTCGCCTCTCACATAGATCCCTCATATGTCTCATCTCAGGACACTCCAGAAGACGCCTGGGCACCTTGCTTGCTGCCCCCTGACTCTCGGTAGTTCAAGCAGAAGCAGGTCTACTAACTTCTGACAAAATGACCCTCAGTATGTTTGGCCCTGTCCAGACACAAATGCACCCAGCTTCACCCCACCAAACTTCAAGGTCAATGGGCTCCACTGCAGGATGTGCACGGATTGCACTAAGACATGGTGGAAGGAGAAGGAGAAGGAAGGCACTTTGGTGGTGTGGGTGCCCATGTACTATACATCAAGTCACACAACTGCAGAAAGTTAATGCTTTTGCAAAACATCTGTTTGTTTGAGTTTCTGTGCAGCCCTGAATATGTGTGCGTCTCTTGCCTGCACCATGCATTGATGTCTAGGCTGAGAGCCTGTTGTGTCTGTAGAAGCAAGATGAACTGGCCATAAATAGAGTGATGGGTTCTGCAAGCTACATCGCCTTTCTTGATCAAACATACCTATTCCTTTTCAGGTCACTGCGTGCACGTGCTGATGTGAATGAAATGGTCAGCAATGGTCTGGGACAGGGAGGTGCACAACATACAGGAAGCATTAGGGGGTTCGAGGTCTGTCCTGTGCATAATTTTCTTACCCTCAAAAGGGCATCCCATCAGTGGGTCCTGTAGCTTCCTCACTCACAGCTTGAGTTACATACTTTACCTACTGATGGTGTGGTTCCTTGCAGCTATTTCCTTTCACATTGCGTAATTTCGATTACCGGCCTAGTGCAATGCAACAGCAAACTGTCTCCTTGTCGGTGAGGCTTGGAGCATTTACATCACCCTCTCCAAGTACAGTACTCCTTCCTGTGAACCCCACAGACTTCGCACTGTTGCACTAATCACATGGTCTAGCAATGAGCCAACAGGATCAGAGAAAAGGGGCCACCCAAAAACTGCTGACAATTGGAAAGGGCAAAAAGACCAGAAGGACTGCTGATCCAGGCAGGAGATAAAGGAGGAAGCACCTGCCCTCGATTCATATATTCACTGTAAAATCAAGTAACGGATGGAAGACAGCCCAATGGGTCAATGCCGGGTTGCTGCAGCAAAATCCACCAATTATGAACAGATACATTTGGATGATACGGTCAGCCTTACTAAAGATCATTTAAATATTAGTGAAGTTTGGAACTTTGGCGGTGTAAACTTCGGAGACCAACAACACGTCAAGAGGAGCGCCCTTCGAATGAGACTAAGGAATAGAACCATGTAAGAGGGATTGACCGTGACTGGCCAGTACAGTCTGTCCTCAGTCGTGGGTAGTATATCTCTATTAACATATGAGCAGATATGGGAAGTTTTGATGTTGTAAACTCAGTAAAGTCCAGTTGTGCTAGTGTTATTACTGATATCCACTGGACCCTCCAGGATGGGGGTCTAACTGCACCTTCCTGGGTATCTACCCAATTCATCTACATGAGCATGCACCTATCCACCTTTGTACCACAGCCCCTGGTGTAAGAGATGACCATGTCAGCAGCAGTCATTACTGTCCCTCCCACTTGAAGCTGGGGTGCTCCTGACTGTGGATGACCCTCTCCTAGATTACACCACTAATATCCACGATTCCCCATATGCCCCCTTCACAAATAAAATTGTCGCTTTCACAATACAGGGAGGGTATCACAACACTGATATCATACAGAAAAGTGTTAACCATGCAATACTTGGTATCAGCTACAAGGAAAGGCTACAAAAGCTAAAATTGTTTACATCCAACAAAAGAGACTTTCTTGAGGCATTCAAGATCCTTAAGAGTATTGACAAGTTAGATGCTGAGAAATTGTTTCCCCTGATTCTGAGAATGATAAGGGGCATTGAAGCTCAGAAAGTGGATGGACAGTTCAGATTGGAAAGTGTTGAATGTTTGGAATAGATTGCAGGAGAAAGTGAGGACTGCAGATGCTGGAGATCAGAGCTGAAAATGGGTTGCTGGAAAAGCGCAGCAGGTCAGGCAGCATCCAAGGAGCAGGAGAATTGATGTTTCGGGCATAAGAAGGGCTCGTGTCCGAAACATCGATTCTCCTGCTCCTTGGAATAGATTGCAGTTTGGAATGGACTACAGGAGGCAGTATGAGTAATTTTTAAAAAGTTTGTTGATGTGGCTGGATTAACTGGGATTTTTAAAAGAAATTGCCTTGGGTGTTTAACTCCTCTTTCCACTCAGCATGTTCACATAATGGATAGATTTTTCTGTCGTCATTATCTCTACTCCAAATTGCCATCCTTTCTTCCATTGGTATCCCTTCATCCTGGACATACCTGAGGCCTGCAACCCAAAATTGCTCAAGGTATGTCTGCAAATCACAGAGTTCATTTGAAGTGAGGCCCAATGTTAAGTAGGCTGAGGGTCAACCTGTCCCAGCAAAGGGATTGATCCTCCTGTCACTGGAAGGATTCATAACATTCATCTTTTTATCCCTGTGCTCAGTATATCTAGAATAATATCAAGAGATTTAAGGAAAGTTTAAAAGGATTAAAACTTCAGTACATGTGGAATAATCCACTTTTAACAGCATGGTGTCAACAACAAACTAAATTACAAATGAATGCTTAACATAGAAAAATCATCATCCATGAGTAATGGAGTCAAGAGTTGATAATTCAGTTTTGACACAGTTTGAAAAATATATAATTTTGGTCAAATTAATGGCTTAGCCTGCATGTGATATATGAGAATTTCATTTCAAAATAAAAGATTTGAATTTTGTGCAGTAAAGATTACTTGGTTTTCTTGCATGGAATGTGCTGTGTGTTGAGCCTGTGTATATAAAATGGGTTAACTGGTTTAGGGAGGTTGGTGTTTAAAAAGATAGGGACTGTATGCTTTTCATATATGTTTTGACCCATTGCAATTTGCCATTTTATTGCAATTACCCCTGACTCAGCACCTTGGAACCTCCTTGGTCACATTAGTGATCTCTTGCATCCCTATCCCTCAAGCACTACAGCAGTTCAAGAAGGCAACTCAACACCATTTTCTCCAGGACAATTAGACGTGGGCAATAAACGCTAGCCTTGCCAGCAATGCTCACATTACATGAACACATCTTTAAAAAGTAGGGATGTAGACTGCTCATGCATGACCTGAAGGAACTTATTATTTCTGTACCAGGTATTTGTAAGAACAATCCAAAACTAATTAATTTGCCTTGTTTTCTTCCTAGAATATTATAACTTCCTCAGTTTCAAATATTTATTCAGTCTTTCCTTAAAAGATACAGTGGGCTGTGCCTCTGTCTTGTCACTGCTGCAAAAACATCCAAAACATCAGTAATCTGACTGTGGTGTAATGAGGTTCATATTCATCGTGGTGAAGGAACTCATCCTGTGACTCTGACATCAGTTTGAAAGAAAAGACCAGTCTAGAATAAGCATATGAGGAGACAGGTCTTCGACACCACGCTAAAGAGCTGTATTTGTTAACCTGTTATGTACAGATATAAATAAGAGAATTTTACAGAATATAACATGTTGAAGAGCCTCATGAATGAACAAACAGCATAAGGGAAAATAACTGTGATCCTAGATTCTCCAGACTGGTATCTCAGTGTCTAGATTAGAGTGGTGCTGGAGAAGCACAGCATATCAGGCAGCATCCGAATCGACCTTTCGGGCAAAAGCCCAGTGTGCATCTAGCAGTGCTAGCTTAATACAGCTGATAATGCCTGGTGGCAGCTGGGAACAATAGACCCTCCAGAACTAAGACCTGAAGTCTATAAACAGAGTCCAATAAACACAGTTGCAAGTGGAAGGTTCTGAAGTCAGGGCAGGATCTTGGAAGATCGAAGGTGCAGCTGAGAGAAAAACTTGAAGACTCTCAAGGCAGGCTGAGACCTGGAAGTCTGCAGAAATATGAAAGGTTATGCCAAAAATGTCGATTTTCCTGCTCCTTGGATGCTGCCTGACCTGCTGTGCTTTACCAGCACCACTCTCTCCACTCTGATCTCCAGCATCTGCAGTCCTTAGTCTGCAGAAAATACAAAAGCTGGAAAAAAAGAAGACCACAGTGGAGGCTGATAGAATTTAAATTCAATTAATGAATCTGGAATTTACAAAGAAAAGGCCAATATCAGTCGTGTGTTTGTGAAACTACTGTTGATTGGTGTAAAAACCCAGTTGGTTCATTAACATTCTTTAAACTCAGGACCCTACAAAGTCTCATGGCATGAGGGCAAACATGGGCATCAGCTGAAGCATCAGTGCTGCTGAATGTTGACTATCATTTGGAATAAGTATTGAGGGTGGCACGGGTGCAGAATATCTTCTGAGTGGCAGGTTCCAATGTTCATGACCAGGAACTAAGTAGCATCACTCCTGACTGGTCTGGTTGGATTCTGAAGGACCTAGCTGCCAGGCTGGGTCTTCAATAAGTGGTGAGGGAATCAACAAGAGGAAAAAAGATACCTGACTTCATCTGAACAGTCTACCTGCCACAAATGTATCTCAGGAAGAGTGACTAGTACGCAATAATTACAAAGGTAAATTCCTAACTTCTCTTTGAAGATACTCTCCATCATGTTTTGTGGCACTATCACTGTGCTAAATGGTATAGCTTTTGAATGGGTCTAAAACTCAAGACTGGTCATCCATGAGAGCTGTGAGCCATCAGCAGAATTGTACTCAAACACAATCTATAACTTCAGGGGCTACATTTCTCCCACACTACCATTACCATCAAGCCAGGGGTATACAGGGGTTCAATGAAGAGTGTAGGAGGGAACAGCCTATCTAAAAATTAGTTGTTAACCTGGTGAATCCACAACACGGGACTACATGCATACCAAACAGTTTAAAGTGCTAGTGATAGATTTCAGAGATTCCACAAGTAACAGGTCAGATCTAAGATCTGCAGTCCTGTCACATGCAGTTCTGAATAGGGGTGGACAATTAAACAAATATTTTGAGGAGGAGACTCCACAAATAATCCATCCTCAATACTGGGGGAGGCCAGCACATCAGTGCAATGGATAAGCCTGATTGAAGTCATAACCAGCACAAAGAAAGATGGTTGTGGTTGTTGGAGGTCATGTGCAGGAATTCCTCAGAGTAATGCCCTGGCCTTTTGGCTGCTCCATCAATAACCCTCCCTCCATCAAGAAATTCAGAAGCAGGGGCATCTGCTGGTGACTGCACAATGTTCAGCACAGTCGCGACTCCTCAGCTATTGAAGCAGTCCATGTCCAAGTTTTGTATGATCTGGTCAACATCCAGGCTTAGGCTGACAAATAACAAGTAACATTTTGTGCCATACTAGTGCCAGGCAATAACAATTTCCATGGTGTTACCATCATTGAATTCCCACAATCAACATTGTAGGGTTACCATAGACTAGAAACTGAACCAGATTCATCATACAAATACTGTGGCTTTAACAACTGGGCAGAGGTTCAGAATCATAAGACCATAAGTCAACTTAATCCTGCAACAAGTAACTCACTTCCTGACTACTGACAACCTGTCCATCATCTTCAAGGCACAGGTCAGGAGTGTAGGTCAGCAGCTCCAACAACACTGAAAAAGTTTGAGGACTGACCAGCCTGCTTGATTGGCATCATATCCACAAGCACCTACTCCCTCCACCACCAGTGTTCAGTAGCAGCAGTGTGTGCTACCTACAAGGTGCACTGCAGAAATTCATCAAGGCTTCCTAGACTTCACCTTCCCACAACCATGACGATCACCATCTAGAAGGACAGATTCTGAAGATACATAGGAACACCACCAATTGCATGTACCCCTCTACGTCATTCACTATTCTGACTTGACTCGCTGTTCCTTCAGTATCATTGGGTCAAAATACTGGAACTCCCTCTCTCCAAAACAGCATTGTGGGGTTACCTACAAACCAGGGACTGCAGTAGTCCCTGAAGGCATCTCATTACTTCCTTAGTGATGAGCAATTAATGCTGGCCCAATTAGCATGCCCTTAATGAATGATTATTATAATAAAAACTCTTCTTTACTTGTTATGGCCTACATGTGACTCCAGGCCATCAGAAGTCAGTATCTCTTACATTATAGCAAGCCACTGGCTGTAAGCAATCACTACAAAGTCAAAAAAAGAATTAAATCAGATGAGCCATCCCCATCAACCAAGGCACCATAAATGACATGTGGCAAATGCAGTTCTGTCGGCCCTGAAAAATCTTCTTCATTGAACCCTGATGGCTTGTGCCAAGTCAAACAGCAGCCAGACATGGTCATTCTCACAGAATCATACCTTAGAATAAATATTCCAGGCATCAGCGCCATATTTTGTCCCATTGACAGGAGACAATCTATTCCATATAAGAGACCTAAGGTGATGGCACATAGTATAGAGTCATGATGGAATTGTTCTAACAGTCTTCAGCATTGACCCCGGACCCATGAAGTCTATGGTATCAAGTCAAACTTGCACAAAGAATCTTCACACTAATTACCTCATCCTACACCCCATCTCCTCTGCTGATGAATTGATTCTCCTCCATGTTGTACACTCGTTAAAAGAACAGACAAGGGCATAGAATCCGGGTACTTGAAGTTAAGGGGTGGGCTGTTTCTTTAATACCAATCCTCAAATGGGCATGGCAGTTTCACTACTGGCTGAGCTGCTGGAGTCCGAAGGGTCATAACTGCTAGGCTGGTTCTGCTTCAGATGGTGTGGGAGCCAACAAGCATGAAAAATGTTATTCTTACCTGTCGCAGATATGTCTGTATGTCCATGACAGGAATTATAGGAATGACCATTGTGCAAAACATATGGAGGTGAAGTCCTGGCCTCATATTGTATGTATCCTCCATTTGGTCTGAGGCACCACCATAATGAAACTGGGATAGATTTTGAACGCATTCAGGTTCCTGAAACAGGACAGCTATAAATTTTATTCAATTACAATCTGCAACCTCATGGGGCAGCATACCCCCTATTCTATAATTACCATCAAGTTGGTTCAATGAAGAATGCAGGAGGGCATGCCAGGAGCAGCAGGCATATCTGAAACTGAGGTGCCAACCTGGTGAAAGTACAACACAGGATCATTGAATTCTAAACAGCAGAAATGGCAAATGATAGAGTTAAGTGATCTCATATAGTGCTGGATCCACTACTTTTCATCATTTATATAAATGATTTGGATGTGAGCGTAACAGGTATAGTTAGTATGTTGGCAGATGACACCAAAATTAGAGGTGCAGTGGACAGCGAAAAAGGTTACCTCAGATTGCAATGGGATCTTGATCAGATGAACCAATGGACTGATGAATGGCAGATGGAATTTAATTTAGATAAATGAGAGGTGCTGCATTTTGGGAAAGCAAATCTTAGCAGGACTTATACACTTAATGGTAAAATCCTAGGGAGAGCTGCTGAACAAAGAGACCTTGGAGTACAGGTTCATAGCTCCTTGAAAGTGGAGTTGCAGGTAGGTAGGATAGTGAAGAAGACATTTGGTATGCTTTCTTTTATTGGTCAGAGTATTGAGTACAGGAGTAGGAGGTCATGTTGCAGCTGTACAGGACATTGGTTAGGCCACAGTTGGAATATTGCATGCAATTCTGGTCTCCTTCCTATTGGAAGGATGTTGTGAAACCTGAAAGGGTTCAGAAAAGATTTACAAGGATGTTGTCAGAGTTGGAGGTTTTGAGCTATGGGGAGAGGTTGAATAGGCTGAGGCTGTTTTCCCTGGAGCGTCGGAGGCTGAGGGGTGACCTTATAGAAATCATGAGGGGCATGGATAGAATAAATAGACAAAGTCTCTTCCCTGGGGTGGGGGAGTCCAGAACTAGAGGGCATAGGTTTAGGGTGAGAGGGGAAAGATATAAAAGAGACCTAAGGGGCAACTTTTTCACACAGAGGGTGGTGTATGGAATGAGCTTCCAGAGAAAGTGGTGGAGGCTGGTACAATTGCAACATTTAAAAGGCATTTGGATGGGTATATGAATAGGAAGGGTTTGGAGGGATATGGGCTGGGTGCTGGCAGGTGGGACTAGATTGGGTTAGTCAGCATGGACGAGTTGGACCAAAGGGTCTGTTTCCGTGCTGTACATCTCTATGACTCTATGACACAACAGACAGATCAGGTCTAAGTTCTGTAGTCAATTACAATAAGAAACAGCTGATGTTTCAGGAGACTGCAAAGGCTCTGGGGTCATCGCAAACACACAGTGGCAGCAGTGTGTACCATCTGCAAGTTCATTGCAACAACTCACGAAAGGCTCCTTTGACAGTATCTTCTTAATAATGTAAAAACAAGGACTGCAGATGCTGGAAACCAGAGTCTAGATTAGAGTGGTGCTGGAAAAGCACAGCAGGTCAGGCAGCATCCGAGGAGCAGGAAAATCGAGGTTTCGGGCAAAAGCCCTTCATCAGGAATTCCAGCACCACTCTAATCTAGAATCTTCTCAATGCATGAACTACCATCTAAAACAGCATGGCCAGCAGGTATGTGGGAGCTCCACCTGCCTGGAAGACCCTACCAAGTAAAGCATCACCCTAACGTAGAACAATCTCACCATTGCTCCACTGTTTCTGGGTCAATCCTCCCTTTCTGACAGCACTTTGGGTGTACCCACACCAAACAGAAGGCAGAAGCTCAAGGTGGCAGCTCACCACCGTCTACTGAAGGCCATTTAGGGATGGCCAATTAGCTGGGGCAGCACAGTGGCTAGCACTGTTGCCTCACAGCACCAGGCACCCGGGTTCGAGTCCCACCTCAGGTGACTGTCTGTGTGGAGTTTGCACATTCCCCCTGTGCCTGTGTGGGTTTCCTCTGGGTGCTCTGGTTTCCTCCCACAATCCAAAGATGCGCAGGCCAGGTGAATTGGCCCTGCTAAATTCCCCGTAGGTGTGTTAGTCAGGAGTGAATATAGGGTGGGGGAATTGGTCTGGTTGGGTTACTCTTCAGAGGGTCGGTGTGGACTTGTTGAGCCAAAGGGCCTGATTTCATACTGTTGGGAATCTAATCTGCTTTTCCAGCTCTAGCTTGTATAAGCAGGTCCCATGAACACATATACAATGAAATGAACAAAGGTGCAGGCATTGCCACAGAACTCAATCACATCAACAATGCTATGACATAAAGATACAGCAAAATTATTAATAGCTATTTGAATTGGGAAAAAGAATGGACTGCAAGTGTAAACTCAATAAATCCTACAATGTTAATGTGCAATTTTAGTTATTAACTCATGTAACCTTTGATTTATTAAGCAGTGAATTTTCCCTTCAGCAGCAAGCAACCAGGAAGCTCAATTGTACATGTGATCTATACCTTCCACAGGCTCAATGACTCTCTTTAGGGTGGGATTTCATAATTTGAAGACAAAGTGACTGAAAGTATCATAAGCTTAATCAGATACCCACTGTGATAATGTATATTTTAGTTTTCTTTCACTTGAGCATCTAAAGACCATTGTCCCAATGTGAAATCTTGCCTGCTGTGAACTTGGGTACACAGGGAACTGGGTCTGGTAAGATTTACTGTAGGGTAGATCCAAATTGCCAATACCAACTGATACTGTTGGATGAAGCTGTATATGTTTACATATGTATTTGCAAAATTATCTCTTATTTAACAACGTCATTGAGATTAGGGCACTGTATTACTTAAGTGGTAATAATTCGATAGTGATTTGAGAAATTTCGCAAATTGAGCCACCAGGCTCGAAAGAATGGCTTTGCACAAGAATTGCAACAAGTACCAGACATGACCATCATTTCAATTCTTTAGGAACAAGTTAAATCAAAATTAAATCTAAGAGCATAAGATATGCCTCAAATATTAGAGGTCACATTCTGAATTTTGTACTGCCAGCAAGCAACTTCACTCCTGATCTTCCCTCCCAACAGCACTTTCAAATGCACAAGCACAAAATGGGAATAATAAAAAAGAAAGATTTGCATTTATATAGTGTTTTTCATGATCTCGGAATGCTGTAAAATGTTAAACAGTTGCTAAATTACATTTGAAGTCCGATCAATGTTAGGGAAGCCTGATAGTCAAATCTGCAAACATCAAGTTTCCACAAACTGCAACTAAATAATGACTGGGTAACTTGTTTTGTGATTTTGATTGAGGGATAAATATTTGCCAATTGATAAATCCTGTGGTCTTTTCCTAAGTAGTACT
The DNA here is from genome assembly GCF_004010195.1 of Chiloscyllium plagiosum. NCBI lineage: Eukaryota > Metazoa > Chordata > Chondrichthyes > Orectolobiformes > Hemiscylliidae > Chiloscyllium > Chiloscyllium plagiosum. The sequence goes on along the minus strand of NC_057710.1, from coordinate 112,657,648 downwards.
ATGAGCAGAATTACATCAGCCGAAAGATCAAATGTGGACTTGGTTCGATATTTGAAAGACTATCTTCAGCAAATTAACACCTCCTCAGCACTGTATTGGGTTCTCAGTCTAGATTTTTCTGCTAAAGTCTCTGGAGTGGGATTTGAACACCTAATCCAGGAGTAAGTATTAAAGGTAAGTAAGGTAAGGCTGACAACCTACATCTGTAGTGTTGTCCCATTTTATTTTCTCATGGTTCTCCAGTTCTGAAGATGGGTGACTGGACCCAAAACATTAACTCTGATTTCTCTCCACAGATACTGCCAGACCTGCAGAGATTTTCCAGCAATTTCTACTTTTGTTTCGGATTTCTAACATTTGCAGTTCTTTCAATTTTTATTTTCTCACAGTGCAGACATGGCAAAACTTGAACTTCCCATTTGACAAAAGTGTTATATTAAGCAAAGAAGTCTTGAAAATGTAGCCAGTAATTACCACAGGAAATGTTATTAGATTCATAATCTGATTTTGTCTATTGATTTTGTTATGCATCATTGAACCATTTACTTTTGCTGATTTAGAAGTTTCTTCTGAGTAATTTAGGTTTTATTTCACAGTGATGCCATACCTAAAGTGTCGGTTGGAGAAATTCTCAAAGATGGCTTAACATAATTTTCCAGCATGTGACATTTGATTCCAAATTGCAGCCATCTTTGTCTCCCTGCATGACAGACTCTCTTCCCAAACCAATATCTATTTCCTTCATCTGCCCTTCTATGACTTTACCATCCCATTTTCCAGCTTCATTCTCCCCTCCAACTCCTCCTTGTATTTTGATTTGGTTTGATTTATTGTTGGCACATAGACCTACGTATGGTGAAAAGTTTGTTTTACATGCAGTGCAGGCAGATCATAACATACAAGGACACATAGATCATAGTGTGATTGAACAGAGTGAGGCATACAAATCTACAGCTGCACAGGAAGTGTACAAAAATAAGATCAACATGAGTTTTGAAATCTGAGTGATCCATTCAGCAGTCAAATAACAGCGGGGAAGAAGCTGTTCTTGAACCTGTTGGTAAGTGTGTGTTAAGCTTTTGTATCATCAGCCTGATGGAAGAGATTGAGAGAGATTATAATTGGGGTGGAAGGGGTCTTTGACAATGATGGCTACCTTTCCACAGCAGCGAGAAGTGTAGATGGAGTCTGTGGTTGTGACTCCATGATGGTCTGGGCTGTGTACACAACTTTCTGTAGTTTCTTACAGTCCTGGGCAGAGCTGTTTGGGGGCGGCACAGTAGTTCGGTGGTTAGCACTGCTGCTTCACAGTGCCAGGGGCCTGGGTTTGATTCCCACCTTGGGCAACTCTCTGTATGGAGTTTGCACATTCTCCCTGTAACTGCGTGGGTTTCCTCCGAGTGCTCTGGTTTTCTCCCACAATCCAACGATGTGCAGGTCAGGTGGATTGGCCATGTTAAATTGCCCATAGTGTTAGGTGCATTAGTCAGGGGTAAATATAGGGTAGGGAAACAGGTCTGGGTGGTTACACTTCGGAGGGTTGGTGTGGGCTTGTTGGGCCAAATGACCTGTTTCCATACAGTAGGGAATCCAATCTAATCATACCGAGCCATCATACACCCAGATCGAACGCTTTCAATGTAAAAGTTGGTGAGGGTGCTCATGAACATGCTGCATTTCCTTAGCCTCCTGAGGATGAAGAGATGTAGTTGTGCCTTCTCGCATCAGTGTGAGTGGACCAGGACAGACTCCAAGAAGTTGACACTTTTGACCTCTTCCACCTCAACTCCATTGCTGTAGATAAGGGCATGCCCTCCACTCCACTTCCTGAATTCGATGATCACCTCTTTAGTTTTGCTGACATTGAGGGAGACATTGTTATCCTTGCACCATGACACCAAACATTCTCTTTTCTTCCTTCATTCTGCCCTTTCTTTGTTTGATATCCGGCCTACAACGATCCCATCGTCAGCAAACTTATAGATGATGTTCTGACGAAACATAGCCATGCAGTTGTGAGTGTCTAAGGAGTACAATACACATCCTTGTGGGATGCTGGTGTTGAGGATTATGGTGAAGGAGGTGCTGTTGTCAATCTTTACTTATTGGGTCAGCAAGTAAGGGATCCAGTTGCAGAGGGTGGAGCAGAGACGGAGGTCACAGAATCTGGAGATTAGTTTGGTAGGGATTATCGTGCTAAAGGCGGAAATGTAATTAATAAGTAGAACCCTGATGAAGGTATCCTTATTATCCAGATGTTCCATGGACTAGTGTAGGACCAGGGAAATGGTCTCTGCCGTGGACCTGTTGCATTGCTGGGCAAATTGCAAGGGATCGAGGCAGGCTGGGAGACTAGAAATGATGTGAGCCATCACTACCCTCTCGAAGCACTTCATAATTACAGTAGTTAGAGCCACTGGGTGGTAGTCATTAAGGCACGTTGTATGAGTTTTCTTTGGTACTAGGATAATGGTGCTCATCTTGGAGCAGGTTGGGACTTCAAATCGCCGTGAGAAGAGGTTAAAGATGTCTGTGAATACTCCCACCAGCTGGTCCACACAGGATCTGAGCGCATGGCCTGGGACACCGTCCGGGACAGTCACTTCCCTTGGGTTCACTCTTAAGGAGGACGATCTAATGTCTGCAGCAGGGACCGAGGGAACTGTTACATCCAAGGCTGTTGGGGCAGCTGACACTATTCCATTGGCATTCTGCTTGAATCGAGGGTAAAAAGCATTGATCACATCAGGGAGAGATGTGTTTTTGTCTACTATTCTGTTCTGCTTCATTTCATATCCTGTCAGGTCATGTAGGCCTTGCCAAAGGCAGCAAGTGTCCATGTGATTTGTTTGGACTGTAACTTAGTCCAGTAGTGCTTCTTGGCATCTCTAATGGCTTTGCTGAGGTCGTCTGTCTTGAACACCACACACCTGGTCTTCAGTAGGCAATGGATTTCCTGGAGAAAGTGAGGACTGCAGATGCTGGAGATCAGAGTTGAGAGTGTGGTGCTGGAAAAGCACAGCAGGTCAGGCAGCATCCAAACAGCAGGAGAATCAATGTAATTTCCTGGTTCATCTACGATTTCTGTTTGGTGAATATATGGATTAACTTTTTTGGCAGAGGTGGGTACTACAGATGCTGGAGATTAGAGTTTAGATTAGAGTGCTGCTGGAAAAGCACAGCAGGTCAGGCAGCATCCAAGGAGCGGGAAAATTGACGTTTCGGGCAAAAGTCTTTCATCAGGAGTGATGTTTTTGGCACAGAGTCCTCTGCACACTTGGAGTCTGTGACAGCAGTAGTGTACGTGTCTAGGTAGGCTGCTAGATTCTTGGATATAGACCAGTTCACTAATTCCAAGCAGTCCTGCAGAATCCCTTCCCCACCTCAGACCAGCACTGTCCTACTTTTTGTACTGAGTCCTCACCTTTCGACATCTGCTTGTAAGTTGGGAGGAGGAACACAGTGTTGTGAGCTGAGTTTCCAAAGTGCATTTAGGGTATGGAACGGTTGTGTTGGTTGTGTAGCAATGGTCAAGTATGCTCAGCGCCCTGGTAGGACAGGAGATATATTGGTGGTATTTTGGTAGCACCTTCGTAAGGTCGGCCTGGTTGAAGTTGCCAGCTATGATGAATAAGGCCTCAGGGAAATTCGTCTCAAGTGTATATGTAATGGTATAAATTTCATCCAGATCTTTCTTCACTTCCTCCTGAGGTGGTATTGTAATGATATTCTTGTGCTGTTATATATATAAAACACAAATAAGGATACCATTTACTTCAAGATCTCTGCTGGGTTTGTGGCCAGCCAAACCACTACAGACATTACAAAATGGTTTCTAGATTCAGTTTATGTTCACTGTGCGACAATGCAGAGTTATCATGGCTTCTGGTTAAATGCCAACATGCAGATACAAGTTTCTTACATCACGCTTATAGCAATAACCAACATCTTCTTTTGTCAAGGATGAGTCTTGAAGGCCACAAGTGAAAACACATGAATGCTGGGTAGTAGCAAACCTTGTTATACAGAGATATAAATTGTAAAATTTGATGAAAGCAAATTACTGCAGATGCTGGAATCTGAAACCAAAAGAGAAAATGCTGGAAAATCTCAGCAGGTCTGGCAGCATCTGTAAGGAGAGAAGAGAGCTGACGTTTTGAGTCTAACTGACCCTTTGTCAAAACTTTGACAAAGGGTCAGTTAAACTTGAAACATCAGCTCTCTTCTCTCCTTACAGATGCTGCCAGATCAGGCATAAAACTTGATGGTTTGATAAGGCTTTAAGATTTTTTCATGGTATTCTTGGAGATGTAGAAATCATCCTTGCCTGTTCCTTTTGGTTATTGTCCTGCTATTCCATCACACTGCTGTAATTTGGGTGTTCTCTTTTACATTCTCTGTGCACCATTGGTGTACTGTAAATTTATCTTGGTTTCTGTTCCTTCTCAAAGTTATTCCATTTTATGTTAAATGCTCTTTGGGTATCTCTGCAGATAACCATGTTTCTATTGTGGAGTATGTGTGACTCTGAATCCGACATATAGTTGAGGTGGTTCTCATCGTTGTGTCATTATCTTCATTCTCTCTTGTTCATCGAGAGATGTGTTCTGCATCTCAGAAATTTTAGATATGTGGTGACTTGGCAAGATAGTTTTCCTTGCCTTCCATACATGGACTTTGCTAGCGATGGTAATCCCATATCCCATGGTGTAGCTCTGAGGAGTAACCTGCCAACACAAGAATCTTGATTCATTGTGTTACAATTTAGGAGGAGTGATATAGCAGAGTGAATCATTTGCTTAGTGCGATAGTTTGTTCTTGAGTTATGTGGCAGAACACCTTATAGTTCATGCCCCATTTCACAACATATCCCTGAAAGGTCTGAGGAAGGGTCACTCGAACCGAAATGTTAACTCTGATTTCTCTCCACAGGTGCCACCTGACCTGCTGACCTTTCTCAGCAATTTCTGTTTTTGTCCCTGAAAGTTTTGCCTGTATTCAGACATGATTTCCTTCAGATCACTGAAAAGACTGAATATGGCATTCAGTGTTTCTGCCATGGAGATACTCAAAGTGTTCTTTGCCTGTCTGACAATAGGAAATTTGGAGAAATAGTTGATGGTTCAAGATAAATTTGTTGGTACATAGTTTGGTGGGAATTTTGGACTGACAGAATCTTATGAGTGTTTGGCTAATGGTTCTGGTAAGCCTTGTGCAGTCTCACTAACCTTTCTGTGTCACTGTTGATCCTTGGCCAATAGACTGTGTCCTGGGCCGGCCTATTACCTGTCCATATATCATTGGTGTGTTTTGTGACAGAATGTCCTGGCAGAGAGCTCTGGTAACAAGTACATGTTTTCCTTTGAAAATTACACCTCATGAGATACTGAGGTCATTACTATAGGGACGAAAGCAGATGATAGCTGACAGTGTCTTCTTCGTGATGTTAGGTCATCTTTCAATGTTAAACTTTCACAGTACCTTCAATTGTGGGTCTCTCGCTGTTGTGATCGAAGTTGGTCACAATTCCGTTGACTAAAATGCAATAGATTGATATTAGCACAGCTTCCCACTTGACATCCATGATTTGTAAATGCAGTAGAATATTAGCATCCTTTTCTCAGGTTCAGCAATCTGCTCAGTATATCCAAGATGATTGTTTCAGTACTAATTTTGTAGCAGACATCAAAGTCAGATGACTGTACTTTTACGAAGAGATACTGCAGTTAGTGTGGTGCACTTGTCAATGGTTTGTGCCAGATCACTTTCAGTGGCCTCTACAGGGGACTACCGACTAAATAGTGTGTGGAATCTTGTTTTTATATATTTTCATTCATAGGATGTGGGTGTCACTGGCTAGGCCAGCATTTATTGCCCTTAGGGCAGTTAAGAGTCAACCACATTGCTGTGGGCCTGGAGTCACATGTAGGCCAGAACAGGTAAGGATGACAGTTTCCTTCCCTAAATGACATTAGAGAAGCTGATGGATTTTTCTGATAATAAACTTATGGTCATCCTTAGCCTCTTAATTTCAGATTTTCTTTTTTTTATTAAATTGACATTTCACCATCTGCCATGGCAGGATTTGAACCCAGGTTCCCAGGACATTATCTGGGGTCTCTGGATTAAGGGCTGATGATGAAGAGCTTTTGCCTGAAACGTTGATTTTCCTGCTCCTTGGATGCTGCCTGACCTGCTGTGCTTTTCCTGCTCCACTCTGATCTAATCTCTGGATTAATAGTCCAGTGATAATACCACCAGGCCATTGCCTCCCAACTGGTTCACAGTATGATGCCAAGTGGGTGGAATCTTTCCAGGCTCTGACCAATGTGGGCCATGGTGAGAATGTCAGATCTATTGAATGGGATAACCAGCAAGGGGCTTCTTGAAGCAATGAGAGGACTGCATACATTGGCTTTCCCTGACCCTAACTTTATTAATATACAGTATCATATTCATCAACACCTGGACAAAAAGGAGATACTGAGAATTCCCGACATGAAAGTCAGTATGGTTACCTCCTTTGGATGTCCATCTTGGACACACAGCACCAACATCATTTGGCAGCAATTACATACGAACCCACATCCAGCTATTTTAACGCTTTACTGTAGAGTGCATCAGCACATCTCATTTATGTTCTGCTGCAAGGACACTTTGAGCACAGAAACAGATATCCACCTCATGAATTTGACCAAGGAGCTCTCATGGCTGCTGCTCGCTCTCTTAACTCTTACCTTCTATGCTCACATCTTTCCTGCCTCGGCCTCCCTATTTGTGCTTTGCTCTCTCAGGCAGAGCTTAATGGCTCACAATGTTTCTGCTTGCCTTGCTATCTGGCACAGACACAAAGCCAGGCACCTTTTCATGGTTTCCAGCAGTGACCAGTCAAAAGAGGATCATGATGTTGGACATCACTGTTCAATGTCAGTGTTACACCTGCACCATGTGTCAGCACGTATCTGCCAAAGATACTACATCAGTTTCAACAAAACAGCCATGTCTCAAAGACTAAGGGGAATAGTCCTCAGTCCAGTCAATTGAGACACCCTTCAGGCTTCCAGGCAGTGGGCTCTGGCACAATAAATCAAGGGCAGTCTCCAAGTTCAGTCCAGGAGCGATCAAATGCTCAGAGTGATCAGGGTCAGAAGTCAGTAACACTATAGTCCAAGAAGTGTGTCATGGTCAGGCCTGTGTGTCCAGAGAAATCAATTCATGGAATCACAGAAAGACATTTAAGGAATAGGAAGATATCAGTGAAGAGTCCAGTCACTCATCGTTCAGGACTGTCTGTCTCAGTCCCTCAAGGGAGTAGGTATGGTTCATCCCGAGAGTCCATCCAGGTGTCAGTGCTGTGAGTATGAATCTAGGAAACTCGAATATGGAGACTGGGGGCAGAATGATGGGATGTAGAGGGGTAACGGTTGTGAAACAAGCAACTCAATATATAAGGAGGGAGACAAAGCCATAGAGTCATACAGCATGGAAACAGATCTCTTGGTCCAACTTGTCCATGCCAACCAGACTTCCCAATCTGACCTCATCCCATTTGCCAGCACATTCTCCATTTCCCTCGATACCCTTCCTATTCACATACCCACCCAGATGAAGTTCAAATGTTGCAATTGTACCAGCCTCCACCACTTCCTTTGGTGGCTCATTCCATACACGCACCACCCCCTGGTTCTTTTCAAATCTTTCTCCCTCACCTTAAACCTATGCCCTCCAGTTTTGGACTCCCCATACCCTGGGGCAAAGACCTTGGCTATTTACTCTATCCATGCCCCTCATGATTTTACAAACCTCTATAAGGTCACCCCTCAGCCTCCAATACTCCAGGGGAAAAAGCCCCAGACTATTCAGCCTCTTCCTATAGCTCAAACTCTCCAGTCCTGGCAACATCCATGTAAATCTTTATTGTGCCCTCTCAAGTTGAACATCATCCAAGTGCAACCAGAATTGCAGAAGCCTAGCTTCCACAAGGGAACAGTACACCACGGTACCTGGCATGTTGACTTGATCTGTCAGGGCTGAAAAATGTGTTGCTGGAAAAGTGCAGCAGGTCAGGCAGCATCCAAGGAGCAGAAGAATCGACGTTTCAGGCATAAGCTCTTCTTCAGGAATCTGTCAGGGGAAGGGTAAAGTGAAGAGAAAAAGAGTTATATTATAAAGTTTATGGGTTTGGCAGGGAAGACTACCAAGATGGGAAGTGTACATTTTGGGCTTTACCAATACTAAGAGGGTGAACCTGAGACTCACTGCTTGAGGAGTGATCGCTGTTGCTTCCCAGTCACAAACTTGCAATGGAGATGAAAATGACTGTGGACGAGCTCAATGTTTCATTCTGTGAAGAAGGGGACTCTGTTGTCAAATGGCACGAGGCTCTTACAAAGTACAATAGGGTTACACCGAGAGCCACACATTGAGGCTGAAACATACTAGTGAACACTGTGAGCTAGATGAACCTTAGGCATGAGCCTGCAGTATGCAGTCCAAATCCTTTCCCCAAACACTCCTGACCATATCATATAACATTCTGAATCAAGCTCTCTGATGGCTGCATCACACAAACAATGTAATAGGGCCTGGAGGATTCACCTGACTTGTTAAAGTAGCTATCACCTTCCATGTCACCACAGCCTGCACTAGGCAGGGCTGCCTCACCTCACTTCGCTGAAGATACTGAGACTTTGGACTCTCGATGGTGTAGTTGCAGCTGGACAGACATTTGATCCTGCAACTGGTGATGTAAAATATCTTAACAAATGTGATGACGCATCTATTATTATCTGTCACTGGCGCCACTTATGTGCCTTTGCAATGTCTTCTTCTTTCTTTCCCTCCCGTTATGTTTTAGTGCGGTGCCTGGTTAAGCAGCTGGGGAGGAAATTGCCTGTGTTACCATGGAGACTGTTGGCCTGGGAATTTTGGTTTGACAATTCCCGGGCTGGCTGTGCCCAGAGACTCTTGTCATGTTGAGTGCATCCTGCTCAGAGGCAGGCATTTCCTTCTGAGCTTGAGCTCCCACAGCAATGAGGGTGACAGGCAGGGTGGGGGTAAAGGGTCTAGCCCCCTCAGGCGTGCCCTGAGAGGACGAGTCTGGGAGGAGCTTGCATGTGGTTCCTACTCCAGTTGGGTGTCGACTGGCACCACCCGTTCACTTTGTGAGGAATGGGCCCCTAGAGTGGTGTGATGTTTCCACATTGAGCACTAGTGACTCGAGTGATGAAGTACAGGTTTGTGTGAGCATCCAGCAGAGCCTACTGGACCTGGCTCTCCATGGCAACCGCCAAAATGTCCACAGAGTTAGACGTCATGCACCCTGTCCACAACTCATTCTCTCTTTAATCTCCTGTAAGTAGCAGCAACATAAGGACAGGCACAGAAGTCCATGGCTGTTAACAATACATTCAAAATGGGGGCAATGGGAGAATATGCAGCAATGGACAATGTTTTGACATGGCAGGACACAGATGTGTTTCCACAGTGAGGGCCAAGGTGCTGTCTTCACAAGGGGTGAAGAGCCAAATATTTGGTGGCTCTTCCCAGCTCATGAGAGGTCATTTTCTCCTGGAATGAGACAAAGGCAGCGATTGAGTGTGTTGGAAGTGGTTGGCAGAGCTGATAGTGCTGGTGGAGGGAGTTAGGTATAATGTGTGCCAAGTGAGTGATTAGGAGGCCGTGCAGGATTGTGTGTGTGTGTGGTCTGTCCGTGTGTGTTTGTGTCTGTCTGTGTTACTGTTTGTGTCTATTTGTGTGTATTAATATTTGTGTGTGTGGGGGGGGGTGGGACGGTTTGGGTTGGGATTGAGACTGAGTAAGGGAAGATACTACATCAATAATGAAAGGGTACAGCACAAGCCTCAGAGAGAGATGGGTGCAGTAGGACATATGGAGTGAGTGTGACATGGCAGACAGAAGATGGTGGCACTTACCCTGGCAGAGCAGAGAGTCATTGACTTTGCTGGGCATTCCTCTGGACTGTGAAAATGGCACCAATCTGCATGGCAATCTTGGATCAGGCTGGTATGGTCGGTTATTGTGGGCTGGTCCAGCAGAAACATATTCGCATTTGTGAAGAAAACCTTGTGCTTTTTGTACTTATCTGCTTCTGTTTTCTGAGCTGTGGGAACTTCTAGATTGCTGCTGTGTCTTGTTTACTGCTTTTGACCTTAGACTTTGAGCTTTAATGGCTCTGTTTTACATCTTTCAAAAGGAAAATGCCAGCTGCACACCATGTAATCAAGTTCAGCACTATCTATATGTAACACAAGGGCGGTACGTGGATTCTATTTGCTTGAACATGTCTTATTTTCTGCAAAGATGCAGTACAAGATGCTGTTGCACTGGGAAAATTAAGTGCAAAGTGCTTCAGGCAAAAATATCACAAAGGGTATCCATGCCTTATTCCGGGAGGTTCATGGGAAACTCCTGCAACACTCGCTCTGACTCAAATGTGGAGTGGATACACAAATGAACAAAGTTCATCCCATGCACAATACACAGTGCTGACTGACCTAATCATTCATCCTTGGTGGGACACTGGAGCAGCTCAAAGATAGGCACAGTAGAACTTTAGGTTTTAAAAATGGTTCCAGGAGCAGCAGATTGCATCTCCCAGACAGAGTGTAGAATCTCTGATCCTCTCCCATTGTGTTTCAGGCCTCTCCAGGGTTGGCATTACCCCAACCCCCACCCCACACCAACATGCTGATTGACTTAGCATCATAACTAGTCACGATGGGTGTACCTCTGTACATTGCTGTAGTGATGTATTTTGCGCATGTTACTAGAGGGGAAATGGAAGAGTACTTTGCGTTGTTCAGACTTAGCCACATTTGTTATGAGGAAGTTACCAACTCGGACATGTTCTTATGTTCTGTCTAAAATTGCTGCTAACTTCCCAAATCCGTAATAAATAAACTTACATTTTGTTTTGGTAGCCAGACCCTTATGCCTGCTGAAATAACTCCACAGAGACTGGTATCCTGTCACTAAGTTACCCTTTATTTATGTATGTAGAGTCCTTGACACAGATCCAGCTCCCTCAGAGCCAGCTCTCAGAGTGAACAGGATGTCTGACACTGCTGTTCTTATCTGGTAGCCAGAGCTCCCGAGGTTCACCTGGCTGACCTCATTCCAATCACTACACCTGATTGGTGCCTTAATGTTTATCTAATGTATCAGAAACAAGAGAAGGAACATACATCACTTGCCTATCTGCTCTCCCCCCGGTGGTGAATTGGAAATGAATATCCCATTGGAATGTGGGGAACCATGAACCAGTACATGAAGCTGCCAAAGTTTGTTCGTTTCCTATCCATTTTGGAACATGAGTTGAAGTTCAAAGCCAATAGATTATCTGCCTGGAAAATTCAAATGAGAATTTAATGCTACTCATAATAGCATTTTACTTGCTTTTATTTATAAATGATAAATTGTATGAAATAAGCTTTTTTTGTTAGGCACTACAATTGTTTGGTATATATGAGTCTTTTTCTGGAAACTACACATGAAATCAAAGTAGAAAAACTATTTTAAAAAAAAACATAAATCATTACCTTTCTTCTGAAACCACTGTGAGTGCGTATGCAATGCCTTGCTGGATACAATTACGTACATGTTGCCTAATACACTGGTAATAGCAGTACTCAGTGAAAATAAAACACCATAACACAGGTCAAACAATGGAAATTTTTGATTTAACTCATCCACTTGAATGTTGGTCAGATGTTTGGCTGCCAAGGTAGGCAGCTCAAGTTGGGAAATGTTCCGAGTTTCCACACCTGTATGGTGAGATTGTCTGTTTGGTGGGTGGGAATAGTGCTGGGGTGTTTGGATGTGGGAGAACTTTAGGCCTGCTATTGCGGGAAGCAGATCCTAGAAGTTGCTGGGTAAATGAAAGGTGGGCTGATGAGAAGGCATACTTGTTTTTTTGGAACTCGTTTTCAGTAGTTTCAGATGAGTTTAGGCCATTCCTGAAGAAGGGCTTATGCCCGAAACGTCGATTCTCCTGTTCCCTGGATGCTGCCTGCTGCGCTTTTCCAGCAACACATTTTAGGCCCTATAACCCCAACTCTCACATGCTCTCACCCCCTTACCTCCAAATCTCTCCCCCAAAACCCCTCATTGCCCCACCCCTTTCCAAATATACTTCTAAAAATCTAAGAAAGTTTTGACTATACAATCTTGATAGACAAAATAAACTCCCAATTCATGAAACCATCAAAGCTTTAAATCTCTTCAAGTGGGTGTTCTCTTCTAAGAAAACAAAGTTCATCTTCCTATTCCTTTGATAGCTTCTTTAAGATGTCCATCAGACTATGAATGTACAACTCTTTACTGAATAATTGTAGTGTTTGAAGCTCAACAAATCATTCATAAAGAATGGCCCTTAGGCAAGTATTGACACAGAATTCTTCTGAAACTGCTTGAACAAATGTTACACCAGCTAACCTGTCAATCAAAGCAGCCTAACCATTTTTTTTTGACAAACACTGCTACAGCCAGGTTTTTTTTAGTAAGAAGAATGGAGGATTGAAAGAAAAATTCAGATTATGATGGTTAAATAAGCTTTATCCACAATCTAACAGTGTCACTTGATAAATCTGTGCATGGCACCAGCAGATTATAATGTCTATGAACATATAAACATCGAGCCAAAATGGGCTCTGTTTCATCTCAGCACTAATCTAAAATGGTCCTACTGAATTAAAACTTCATGCACTATCACTCTTGCCAACCTGTCAAAACTGGGATCTGTCAGAAGTGAGGATGGGACGTTCATATCCATGTTCTATCTGACATTTCAAAGGTTTCCAGAACCTTTCCAACTTCAGCTAGTCTCTCAAACTGAATTTAAGGTATGAGGTTAGGAAATAATTTACACAATTTTCACAATTCAATGAGACTTTTTGAAAAAAAGATTGATTATGCGTTAGAGATGGCCAGTAATAATTAGGCGCTATCTACCTTAAATTCCACACATTCTGAGATATTATGTGGGAATTTGGCAGAACAGTTTGAGAGAGCTGTTAATAAAGTGTAAAGAATAACTGGCTTTAATAGTAAGGGAATAGATAATAAAAGCAAGCAAGTTATGATATACTTGTATAGGACATTGGTTCTGCTTTAACTCGGGTATTGCAGCCAATTCTGAGTGCAATACTACTATTCAGGAGGGATGTGAAAGCAATTCATTCATGGAATGTAGGTGTCACTGGCTCGGCCTATCCCTAATTGGGAGGGTGGTGGTGAGCAGCCTTCTTGAACCGCTACAGTCCATGTGGTGTAAGTACTTCAACTATGCTGTTAAGAAAGTAGTTTCAGGAGTTTGGCCCAGTGATGATATAGTTCCAAGCCATGGTGATGTGTTGGTTTGGGGGGATCTTGTGTGCCATCAATGTTACTTGTCACTTATTAGCCCAAGTCTGAACTTGCTGCATTTGGAAATCAGTTTCCGAGGTATCATGAATAGTGCTGAACATTGTATAATCATCAGCGAGCATCCACACTCTGTCCTTAAGATGGAGGTGAGAGCCATTGATAAAGCAGCTGAAGATGGTTTAGCCATGGATGCTACTCTGTCCTGCAGAGATGTTCTGCGGCATGCCATGACCTCACAAGGGTCATAATCCATAAAATCAGTCATTTAACAGAGGGATCAGGAAAACTATTCAAGAAACACTTGCAGATGAAAGAAGACCCAAGCCATACTTTCCTCTGAATTAGCTAACATCTTCGGCTCATTTACTTTCATAAAAAATTAAACATTCTTTTGAAGAGAAGGATATTGTCTATTGTAACCCCAGCTGACAGAGGTGTTGTCTAATGTGCATGATGGGAAATTATGCTAAATTTATGTAAACACCAGACCAGCTTGCTGTGAAAGGAAGAAGTAAAGCCAGACTGCTGACTGGGCAAATGCCTGATGCTAAACATCATTCGATCTCTGTGGTTGCAAACAAGGATAAATAAGACTGACAAGAGGAACAATAGAAGCAGATGTCTCCTGTTTACACAACCCTTGGAATCTCAGGATTCATGAGGGCTCTGATCGAGGGATGTATCATTGAACAGTCTGGAATAAAACATCAAAGGAACCATCAGAGACATTAGGCACAACAACTCAAGAACTACTATCACAAAGAGGACACCCTGAGTTTGGTCCTCAGAGAAGACTGTGGCTTATTGGAGAGAACCTGGCCAATCTTAACTTCAAATCATGATGACCACAGTGTAGTGAGTAGCAACTCAGAGTAGTGAGTGGAATAGAAACTTGTTAAGTATTAATGGTACCTTTGTAAGTTAAAAGTGATTTAAATACTAATCAAGATTAGGTTGTACAAGACTCTAGCTTGAGTTTCTTTTTGTACGTCACACCAGTTGATGCCTTAATCCAAAAATCAACAATGTATCTTGTCTTGGAGAGAATTTACTATTAAAGTCTACACAAGCAGTAGAGCTATGTGTCTATAATGTTATGACTATGCCAGATAGTTACTTAACAATGGGTTCGCAAACTTCACACACAGCAATCAGTTGGCTTTCTATGCTTTGTAGTAGTAAAATGTGATTTCCTGTTTTAAGTAAATATTCCACAAGTTAGCCAATCCCTGAAGAAGGATTGATTCTTAGATTATTATCATTAATTTGACAGCAGGGTGGGGCATGAGATAAATTATATTATGAACAGTCAGCACAGACACAATGCGCTGTATGGCCTGTTTCTCTGTTGTAACCATTCTATGACTCTGCAGGCCTTCTGTGTATTAAAGAACCTATGAACCCTGAAGCACAAAGTATGATTATCCAGGGAAAACGTTAGGGTATGTATTATTGGCAAGAAGATTCCTCTGCTCGAAACACTTCAGGGAATTTAGACATGTTCTTGTTCAGAACAAAATAAAAATGATGCCATTTGTGTTTTTGAGCATCAATATGAATAAATGGTGTAACTGCTGTTTAATGTAATGATAGTTCTCTGTTTAGTCTCTTTATATTGAATTCTACAAGTGCCCAAAGCTTTTCACTTGAATGTTCTGAGGTAAAATAAAACATTTAACATATTAATTTGGTCTCATCTTTAGTTCCTGTCTGCTGATCTTGCAGGAAAATGTGTTTAGGTGAACATTAAGTGAAAATTGGATTGTTGTAACTTAATGATGCTTGTGTAGTTGAATAGCTTATGATCACTATTTAGAATTAGGGTCCTGTTAAAGCTGTATTAACTCAGCATTTCATATTTAGGATTACCTGCATAGTGTGAAACCTCATCTAACTATATCACATCAGTAACTAGCTTCCTACAAAAATAAACATATCTTCATATGCAAATAAAGAAAGGGCCATAAGAATCGTCAAAGTTCTGATTCATGTCAAAGATTTATCACTTACCCCATTATCAATGCAGTGTATCGAAGATATGCACTGGTGCTTTGAAAGAATTTGGTGAACTATGGAGGTGGGAAAAGGGATAATGGCAGTCTGACTGATGAGTAGCTGCCTCTCCTCCATTCTACAAAATGGCCCTGGGATCAGTAAAACATTTTCATCTGTCACAGGTCATTTATTTCTTTTTGTTGCCGAATTAACTGATGTATAATTTGAAATTCTGCTTCTCAATAAATATCAGAAAATTGCAATAAACTGTCGACTGCTTATATTAGGTAACTGTGATCATGAACCTTTTAAAATTAACATTACTGACTATAAATAAAGAGCAGATGTGTGTGTGAATGGAGTCATAGCACAACACAGGAATAGACCTTTTGGTCAAACTCGTCCATGTAACCAGATTTCTGAAATTAACCTAGTCCCATTTGAGAGAACATGGCCCATACCCTTCCAAAGCTTTCTTGTTAATATACCCATTCAGTTGCCTTTTTAATGCTGTAATTGTACTAGCTTCCATCACTTCCTCTGGCAGCTCATTCATACACACACCATCCTCTGCATGAAAAGATTGCCCCCTAATTCTCTTTTAAGGCCCTTTCACCTTAAACTCTTGCCCTCTAGTTTTGGACTCCACTACCCTGGGAAAAAGACCTTGAATATTCACCCTATCTATGCCCCTTATGATTTTATATACCTCTATAGGGTCACCCTTCAGCCTCTGAAGCGCCAGGGAAAAAAGTCACAATCTATTCAGACTCTCCCTATAGTTCCAACCCTCCAGTCCCAGCAACATCCTTGATAATACTTTCTGAACTCTTTCAAGTTTAACAACATCTTTCCTATAGCAGGGAGGCCAGAATTGAACATAGTATTCCAAAAGTGGCCTAACCAATGTCCTATACAGCCACAACATGACATCCAAACTCTTATGCTCAATGCACTAACCAATAAAGGCAAGTGTACCAAATGCCTTTTTCACTACCCTGTCCACCTCTCACTCCACTTTCAAGAAACCATGAACCTGCACTACTACGTCTCTTTGTTTGACATCTCTCCCCGGGACCCTACCACTAACTGCTTAAGTCATGCCCTGGTTTGCCCTTCTAAAATGCAACACCTCATATTTATCTAAATTAAACTCCATCTGCCACTCCTTGGCCCATTGACCCCTCTGATCAAGGTCTCATTGTACTCTGAGGTAACCTTCTTCATTGTCCACTATACACCAATTTTGGTGTCATCAGCAAACTTACCAGCTATCCCTCTTATGTTCAAATCTAAATCATTCAGATAAATGACAAAAAGCAGTGGGACCCAGCACCAATCTTGTGGCGCACCATTATTCACAGGCCTCCAGTCTGAAAAACACCCCCCCCACAAACACCCTCTGTCTTCTATCTTCTTACCAATTTTGTACCAAATAGATAACTCTTTCTGGATACTATGTGATCTAACTTTGCTAGCTAGTCTACCATGCAGAATCTTGTCAAATGCCTTGCTCAAGTTCATATAGACAATGTTCACCACTCCGCCTTCATCAATCTTCCATCAATGATCTCTTGGTGCCTATTTGGTTGTACTTTAGGTCAGCAAACATAGAGAGAAAATATGCATTAATAAAAAACTCTATTCAGAGCATCAATAATATTGGATTACTTACAGTGTGGAAACAGGCCCTTCGGCCCAACAAGTCCACACTGACCGGCTGAAGCACAACTCACCCATACCCCTACATTTACCCCTTACCTAAACACTACGGGCAATTTAGCATGGCCAATTCACCTGACCTGCACATCTTTGGACTGTGGGAGGAAACCGGAGCACCCGGAGGAAACCCACGCAGACACGGGGAGAACATGCAAACTCCACACAGTCAGTCGCCTGAGGCGGGAATTGAACCCGGGTGTCTGGCGCCGTGAGGCAGCAGTGCTAACCACTGTGCCACCGTGCCGCCCACATATGATAACATACAAGTAGAAACTGTACTATTCTTCTTCAGAATAGTGTTGAAAGCAGTCTCGGTATGGATTAGAACTGAAAGTTTTTGGAATGGGCAGGAAATGTCACCAAATCTCATGAATCAATTAAAAAAGAAGTTGCCAAAACAACGTTAAAATTGTGTCACACATATTGTGGATAGGTTTTTGGAAATATTACCTTTTCGAATGTAATTGCATACATGTACTCTCAGTTTTTGAACCAGTTTTTATTTTAGAAGCGTTTCAGTGCTTAATCAAAGATTTTATAATTGTTGCAAGTAAAAGATTCTTGTTTTTCCTGCCTGATTTCCTTCCTGCAGTCCTACATTGTGAATGACACAAAGGAGAAAGCTCAACACTTACATGTTCTTAACTTAAAGGCATAGAAAAGCAATCTTTAAACCACAACAGAAAGCATGATTGAAGTGTTTCTTTCCTCATATAAATCATTAATGTGTTGTTCACCTCAAACATATGTTCCAAGTGTTGGCAGGAACAGGTGGAGAACTTTGGTGTTCTTGATGATTTATTGCTTTCTGAGTGATTTGTTCTTTTTGAAGCTGCAACTTGTGATTCATGACTGGATTGAGATAACTGCGCAACATGTTCGTTTATCTACCAAATAATGGTGCCAGGAATCTTGCAGAAGTACTGGGAAAATTCAAAAAAACTTACGATTAGATATTTTCCTAGCTGCTTGGGTGAAAAACTGTCATTGTACAAGATAAGATTGCACTATGTCTATTGTTTCAAGAGGCCCAAGTTCAAGTCTCACTCGTTGGTCCAGAGGTGTGTAATAACATCTCCCAACAGGTTGATCAGAAAAATCGGCTATAAGGAAGTGTTGATTGCAAAAGCTGAACAAGGCTGGTGGAGATTGCTATAAATCATAATTATCAACTGACCCGGACTGAAAAATGTGGGTCTTCGTGTAGTGTGGTGTAGACTGGATTCAAGTCCCATCTGCCCCAGAGATATGTAATAACATCTCTCAACAGGTGCTCTAGAAAAATAATTGAAAACGTATCCAGGGGAGGGGGTGTTGGTCGTGGGGGTCTTTTGTGGCACGGTGGTAGTGTCCTTATCCTGAACCAGGAGGCATGGAGTTAAATCCCACCTGCTCCTGTGGGTGTTAAAAACATCTGTAAACAGGTTGATTTGAAAATATATGGAAATGCACCCTTAAGGGAGAGAGATAGTGGTAAATTGACCATGAGACTGAATCTATAATCCAGAAGCCCAGACTAAAGGCTGAGGGCATATGTTCAAATCTAACCTTGGTAGTTAATATATTGTTGGATGATGCCCTAAGATTATTAATGCTAGGCGATTAATCTAGAGATCAAGGTAATGGTCTGGAGACCTAGGGTAGAATCCCACTAAACATCCAAATGGTAGGCTGATTGGTTTGTGATTTTAACAAGTGTATTTTGAACTCCTGTGACACAGTGGCAGTGCCCCTACCTCTAGGCTAGAAGACCTGGGTTCAAGTCTCACCCTTTTTGGAGGTATTTCTGAACAGGTTGCTTAAAAAAAATCATGAAAATGTAACCTACAGATCTTTTCATTGGTGTGAACAATGTTTTTGAGCTATTTTTGACTGTTCATAATTTCTACTTATCAACCAATTCGGACCATGAACTTAATGGAACACTTTGGATTTGCATGTTTATTTATGACTATTCTTTTATTTTTTTTCAAAGTACATTTTACTGCAAAAATGTTTCTTCCCTTAAATAAAATCAAAAAATAAAATGCTGCCCACGCTCAGCCAGTCAGACAGTATCTGTGAAGAGAGAAATAGAGTGATTGAGCTGGAGTTTTGTGCAGTTGGGTTGACTCCAGAGGTTGAGAACAATGCCAGGCAGAACCCAGGTGAAGAGGTACCACAATTCTGGCAAATTCTATTTTTATTGGCAGTGGTTGGGCATGAATCACATAAACAGGAATCTGGAACTCAACAGGACCAGTTAAAATCAATACTAAGCTCAAACTGGCCCCATTTTGGTTATCAAGAGTGGGGTGCTGGAAAAGCTCAGCAGATCCGACAGCATCCGAGGAGCAGGAGAATCAATGTTTTGGGCATAAACCCTTCATCAAAGCTTCATTAGCCCCCTCAGTTGAAACGTTGATTCTCCTCTTCCTCGAGTGCTGCCTGACCTGCTGTGGTTTTCCAGCACCCCACTCTCAACTCTGATCTCCAACATCTGCAGTCCTCACTTTCTCCCATTTTGGTTATTCCACAGTGTGTGAGTCACAAAATTGATGGAAAGATATAAATGCTCTTGAAGGGTAGAAAAGATCTGTTAAGTGCTGTGGTCTGAAGTTATTTAAATCCCTAGCTCTTTAAATTTTAAAATCAAAGCTGCAGCTTTCAGAGTAAAAAAGCAAACACATGCTGTTGGAGTATATTGATAGACAAGCCATCTGGTATATTTTAAAAAAACATTTATGACAATGATCATCACTGGCTATGTCTGCACTTGCTATGCATCCTTAAATACCCAGAGGCCAATAAAGAGTCAACCACCCTGGAACCATATGTAGGCAAGACCAGGTGAAGATAGTAGATTTCATTCCCTGAAGGACATCAGTGAATCAAATGCTTATTTTTACAATAAGTGTTAGTGGCAACATGGTTTCATTAGAATAGCTTTTTCTCATTCCAGCTTTGTTTAAAATGAAGTATTGTCATTTGTTCCTACAATTTTAATAGAATGTATTTCCCAAAGCCTATTGTTATAGTGGAGACAATTATGAGTGTTTGGCTGAGTTTCAAAGGTTGGGACACTTATCTCAGTGGTGGAGGAGATGCTAAGAAAAAAAATTGATTGACAGTTTTAAGAGGTTATTAAATAATTATCTGTCTTTGATATGGTTACTGAAGGGAAAATTACTGGTTTTATTTGACATCTTGAGGAAATTTAGTCTTTGCATGGGGAATGGCAGCTGTTATCGGAAAGTAAACCCTGTAAATGAAAAGGACACATATGGGGACAGAGGTTATGGCCTGAAATTGTTGAACTCAATATTGAGTTTCAAAGATTTTAATATGGATTAAAAAAGTGCTAGAAATACTCAGCAGGTCAAACACTAACTAAATTATAGAAAGAAACCATTGAGATTATTTCACAGGATTAGTGTTTCAGGTTGATAATCTTTCACCAGAATAGAAAGTTGTGAAGTCCTTAATTGAAAATTGTTAAGTTTCAGTACTATAAAAGCTGATTGACGATCTTTATCATTTATCATGTTGATACAGTTTTTGTTC
This sequence comes from Chiloscyllium plagiosum, assembly GCF_004010195.1. Taxonomy (NCBI): domain Eukaryota; kingdom Metazoa; phylum Chordata; class Chondrichthyes; order Orectolobiformes; family Hemiscylliidae; genus Chiloscyllium; species Chiloscyllium plagiosum. The sequence goes on along the minus strand of NC_057710.1, from coordinate 112,637,002 downwards.
TGAGTTTAATGGACAATTACAATAAGTTCTTCAAAAATGAAACTGCCAGTCAAATGGTACAACTTGGCCAGCAAGGTTTAAATATTTTATTTGAACTATGCATACATTCTTTCCTTGAAGTTGCTGTACAGTTTACACATAAATCAATGCAAGAACCATTAACCTTGTCATTATATTGACAACACATTCTGACCCATGGATATGAATGTATTGCCTTGAGAGGATGGAATTTATATTAGCACTTATAATATTGGTATCTATGGACAAGATTTAATGCTCGGCCTGGATTTGACCTGCGCCGACGTAAGTGTTAATGATTAGCCTGATCCTACTATGGCAATATGCTCTGAATTGTGGGCCATTGTATGGCTTGAGGTGTAACTTATGCCCCATTCTAGAGGGTTGCCCTATCTCTGAGAGTTACAGTCAATAAAATGACCAGCATCTCTCTGATCTCAACAGCACCACTGGGAGCAGTGGCCACTTCTTGGACCACATCAGGTTTTTAACAGTGATCATTGCTGCACCTGCACCTGGGTACTGAGATAATTAAAAGGTATAGGTGCCATGGCTAAGGTAGCAGGCTCTGATGATAAGGGTGAAGGATTGGAGCTTTGGTGAACAGGAAGAAGGAAAAAGGAGTGGGGTTGGTGGGGGCAAGAACTTCTGGGAACTTCCGATGGGCCCCGGGCACCCATAAAAGAAATGCAATCAGCCCTTACCTTCCACCTGCCCCAGTTATGGAAACAGCTGGGCTTCACACTTGAGACCCTCATTTGTCCATTGCGGAAGGGCTCTGGTTGGTCTGGAGAAAGGTGATGAGGTGTTGGCCCCCATGGCATTGCCCTGTATTATACAATACCAGTCCGCTTGTCCTCTCACCCGTCAGTGGGAGCATAACATTCAACCCAATGGGTGTTGTGACATGATGATATGGATTAGCTTTGAGAGTGCTGCATTTACTCCTGCCTTAAACTGGATCTGAAACTGAGATAGCACATTACTGCTGACAGCATTGTTTGGTCAAATATAGAACAGGTTCCTTACCTGCTGAATTTGCTAGAATTATCCTACTTCCATCTCCTTATTAAGTGCCTGATCAACAATGTGAGGTGAATAGAATAAAACTTGCACAATTTTCAGAAATTTTGTTGCATTTCCTATTCAACTACATCAATGTTTTGACTTTTTACAAGTAGAATATTGTCTGAAGCCTTATAGAACGCTGCCTTATCTTACAACTCAACAGTGAACAGCATAATGGTGCTGTGTAAGAACCTAGGAGATGCCACAAGGTCTCATATGCTGAGAGCTCCTAGATAACATTGGAAAGAGATATTTAATAATATTACCTTAGCCTCTTTTTCCCTGTGGTGAAATACTTAGCAGAATGATCACACCTTTTCCCCATATCTTGCTTAGTCCTGTATTAAACTGTGCACACTGTCACGCATTGCGATATGCACTGGAATGAGCAGATTAAGTACAGCTACAGACCAAAATGATTTTGTGAACACAGTAGGACATTAAGTCCTCAAAGTCTGTTCTTTAAATTAATTTCATTGAATTCTGAATTACATCTCAATTCTCTGTTTACTACTTCGCCATATCCTTTATGGACTCATAGACATTTCCAACACAGAAGGAGGCCATTTGGCCCATCATATTTATGTTAGTCAACAGAGATCTGACTAACTAATCTCTTTTTCCAGTTTTTGGCTCAGTGTCAATATTTGGCATTAGGAAGGGAGAGGTGCTGTCACTTAGAGCCACCCTCCCCCTCCTGCTGCTGGTCTCCCCTTACTCACTCCTCATCTTCTGTTCCCAATCCACCATGTTCAGTCTGTTCACAGTCACTTGGAGTCTGGAATCCCTCAGTAATCCTGGGCGAGTGATGGCATCATTGCTGGCTGTGACCACCACTGTCTGCAAGGGACAAATGCCAGCCTCTGCTTGGCTGCTAACACTCTCAGCTGGGATTTCTTCCCCAGGAGCTTGATCTGAAGGAAAGCCTACTGCTGCCTGGCTGTTTATACATCAGGCAGTCCCACAGCATGTGACGCGAAGCTTTTACTGGCTCTCCGATCAGCAGGCAAGATCGCTGTCTCTCCCATTTGTTATGATCCCAGCCGATGTTAATACTGTGTTAGACAGATCCCAGAAAGAAACCTGCCTTAATTAATAATGTTTGCAGTTGATTAGTGCAGTGGCTAGTTAACACATGAGGCTGTAGATAATCTTTAACAGTTGAATATAAGTTTATTACACAAAAAGAAAACAAACAAAACTGTCCCTGTATACACCATTTAAAAAGATCCAGATACAAACAGTGAACCAAAGTTTCAACTTGTTTCCCAAATGCTGTCTATTATATATCCTTGAACACAGGGAAATCTCATTGCTATGTAGGTTAGGGGAGATACTAAATGAGTATTTTGCATCAGTATTTACTGTGGAAAAGGATATGGAAGATATAGACTGTAGGGAAATAGATAGTGACATCTTGCAAAATGCCCAGATTACAGAGGAGGAAGTGCTGGATGTCTTGATAAATCCCCAACACCTGATCAGGTGTACCCGAGAACTCTGTGGGAAGCTAGAGAAGTAATAGCTGGGCCTCTTGCTGAGATATTTGTATCATCGATAGTCACAGGTGAGGTGCCAGAAAAAGACTGGAGGTTGGCAAACGTGGTGCCACTGCTTAAGAAGGGTGGTGAGGACAAGCCAGCGAACTATAGACCAGTGAGCCTGACCTCGGTAGTGGGCAAGTTGTTGGAGGGAATCCTGAGGGATAGGATGTACATGTATTTGGAAAGGCAAGGACTTATTAGGGGTAGTCAACATGGCTTTGCGCGTGGGAAATCATGTCTCACAAACTTGATTGAGTTTTTTGAAGAAGTAACAAAGAGGATTGAAGAGGGCAGAGTGGTAGATGTGATCTATATGGACTTCAGTAAGGCGTTCAACAAGGTTCCCCATGGGAGACTGATTAGCAAGATTAGATCTCATGGCATACAGGGAGAACTAGCCATTTGGATACAGAACTACCCAAAGGTAGAAGAAAGAGGGTGATGGTGGCAGGTTGTTTTTCCGACTGGAGGCCTGTGACCAGTGGAGTGCCACAAGGATTGGTGCTGGGTCCACTACTTCATATAAATGATTTGAATATGAGCATAAGAGGTACAGTTAGTAAGTTTGCAGATGACACCAAAATTGGAGGTGTAGTGGACAGCGAAGAGGGTTACCTCAGATTACAACAGGATCTGGACCAGATGGGCCAATGGGCTGAGAAGTGGCAGATGGAGTTTAATTCAGATAAATG
>NC_057710.1:112598622-112633622 GCF_004010195.1 Chiloscyllium plagiosum | reverse complement strand
CCTTCCTATCGGAAAGATGTTGTGAAACTTGAAAGGGTTCAGAAAAGATTTACAAGGATGTTGTCAGGGTTGGAGGATTTGAGCGATAGGGAGAGGCTGAACAGGCTGGGGCTGTTTTCCCTGGAACGTCGGAGGCTGAAGGGTGACCTTATAGAGGTTTACAAAATTGTGAGGGGCATGGATAGGGTAAATAGGCAAACTCTTTTCCCTGGGTTTGGGGAGTCCAGAACTAGAGAGCATAGGTTTAGGGTGAGAGGGAAAAGATAATAAAAGGGACCAAGGGTGGTACGTGTATGGAATGAGCTGCCAGAGGATGTGGTGGAGGCTGGTACATTTGCAACATTCAAGAGGCATTTGGATGGGTATATGAATAGGAAGGGTTTAGAGGGATATGGGCTGGGTGCTGGCAGGTGGGACTAGATTGGGTTGGGATAACTGGTCGGCATGGATGGGTTGGACTGAAGGGTCTGTTTCCATGCTGTGCATGTCTATGACTCGATGACTCTATGACTTCCTGAACCTTTTTCTACAAAAACACCTCACCAGTATTCCAGTTAATGACACTCAGACTAGACTGATGAGGGGCAAATAAATTCTCACTACACAAATGCCAAGCAGTGAATATTTCTACCAAGAGAGATTCTAACTATCCCTAACAAGTCAGGAATGTAAGGGAATATTCTCCAGTCGCCTGAATGAGTGCAGTTCCGTGACAAAGCAATGCATTTGGTTGGCATTCCATCTGCAACCTTTAACATTCACTCCCTTCACCTCCATGATGGTAGCAGTGCATACCATTGATAAGATACACTGAAACAATTCACTAAATTTCAGCTGACTGCACATTTCAAACCACAACCTCGACCACCAAGAAGGGCAAGAGCAGCAGGTGCATGAAAACACCACTACCTCTGGAGCCACTGTTAAGCCACAGACCTTCCTAACTTGAAACTATATCACTAATTTTTTACTTTCATTCAATGAAAATCCTGTATGTTCTCACTAACAGTGCATGGACAGCAGCAGTTTAAGAAGGCCACCTACTACCATCTTCTTGAGTAATTAAGGGTATGTCATAAATACTAGTCTACTTCGTGTCACCCACAACTTCCCAGCTATTGTTAGACTATTGAATGGACTCTCCCGTCTTAAATAATACTGATCTTGCTAACATTGATCTCTCTTGTACACCCTGTGCAATGTTACATGTATGCTACTTAAAAATGTGTTGCTGGAAAAGCGCAGCAGGTCAGGCAGCATCAAAGGAGAAGGAGAATCGACGTTTCGGGCATAAGCCCTTCTTCAGGAATCATTTTGGCTTTTGCCCGAAATGTCGATTCTCCTTCTCCTTTGATGCTGCCTGACCTGCTGGGCTTTTCCAGCAACACATTTTTAAGCTCTGATCCCCAGCATCTGCAGTCCTCACTTTCTCCTACATGTATGCCACTGTCTAAATCTTTTGTACATCCTTGCTTCCTATGATCTGCCTGTACTGCTCGTAAACAAAGTTTTTTACTGTACTTCAGTACAAGTGACAGTAAATAAATCAAACAATCAATTAATCCATCAACCATTAACATCTGGGGGTTACCAAGTAAATTAACACCTCGTTTTGTTTCTCCATTGCAGGTAATACTATTTGTGATCACTGCTCTCTACTTCAAGCCCCTTTCTCTCTCTCCCAACCAGCTCACTTCTGTATTCATCCTCAGAAAAAAAAGATTTATTTCAATTCACTTCTTAGAGAGGCTGTTTCATGTTGATAATGTCACTGGACAAGTAATCCAGAGTTCCAGACTAATGCCTGGGGACAAGGTTCAAATCTCACTGTTTGAACTTGGAATAAAAACAAACAGTCTACTGTCCATAAGGCCATGAAACATAAGAGCACAATTAGACCAGTTGGCCTATTAAGTCAGCTCTGCCATTCTATCATGTCGACCATGTAATCACTGTCAATTGATGCAAAAAATTACATTTGCCTCACTAATGTCTTTTCAGGAAGGTTACATGAGGGGAAGATGGAAATCTACCATTGGCCCTTACAGCCTGTATTGTCACATGCTCTCTAGTCGCCATCTTAGTTACAGATTACCTGGGTACAGATACTTTACATGTTGTTACAGAGGGAAAAAATATAGGTTAGCATGGGAACAGAGTTTAAAAAGTCCAGAATGATAATACAAAGTGACCATAAAACACTGAAGTTCCAGTCTCTCTCAACACTGGCCCCAGAACACGAGGCGATGCTGCGACCATGTGCTGGCCTCCGTCCAGGACTCGCTCAGCTGCTGCTCTGGCTCCAGCCCATGTTGCCGCTATTCCGGGAATACGCCCACTCGCTCCACCGCTGCTGCAGGACTCAGCCTGTGAATCCGCCTGCTCACTCTCCTACAGGACTTGGCCCGTTCTTGCTCCATCACTGTGGGACTCGGCTCATGCGCTTTGTTCCTGCCCAGACTCCAGTTGCAACCTGTCTCCCTTGACTCCTCTCTCCCGGTAGAACAGGACAGTCAAAAGTTGCAGGGGGCATAAGAGAAATAGCTACAAAGAGGAGAAGAAAAGGAAGAAAAAAGAACTGTGAGCAAAGAACCTCCAATTGGAGCATCCAACTCTGCTGCCATCTTGGACAACACTTACCTGGACATGACCTGCAAATGACTACAGATGCACAGCACAATATGATTGATTCTTAACTTAAATGAAAGGCCTAACAACCAACTGAGTTCAACAGCAATGAGGGATGAGCAATAATAGACAATAGACAATAGGTGCAGGAGTAGGCCATTTGGCCCGTCGAGCCAGCACCACCATTCATTAGGATCATAGCTGATCATCCAAAATCAGTATCCTGTTCCTGCCTTATCCCTATAGCCCTTGATTCCACTATGTCTAAGAGCTCTATCCATCTCTTTCTTGAAAGTATTCAGAGACTTGACCTCCACAGCCTTCTGGGGCAGAGCATTCCATACACCCACCACTCTCTGGGTGAAGAAGTTTCTCCTCAACTCTGTTCGAAATGGCCTATCCCTTATTTTTGAACTGTGTCCTCTAGTTTGGGACTCACCCATCAGCGGAATCATGTTTCCTGCCTCCAGAGTGTCCAATCCATTAATACTTTTATATGTCTCAATCAGATCCCCTCTCATCCTTCTAAATTCAAGTATATACAAGCCCAATCGCTCCAATCTTTCAACATATGATAGACCTGCCATTCTGGGAATTGACCTTGTGAACCTATATTGCACTCCCTCAACAGCCAGAATGTCCTTCCTCAAAAACCGCACACAATACTTCAGATGTGGTCTCATCAGGGCCCTGTACAGCTGTAGAAGGATCTCTTTGCTCCTGTACTCCTGTAACCAGTCCATAATTCCTTGTTTTCTCTCTCCCTCCCTTCTTGAAAAGTGGGACAACATTAGCCACCCTCCAATCCGCAGGAAGTGATAGAACACTGGAAAATGATTACCAATGCATCCATGATTTCTAAAGCCACCTCCTTAAGTACCCTGGGATGCAGACCATTAGTTCCCAGGGACTTATCAGCCTTCAGACCTAACAGTGTATCCAATACCATTTCCTGCCTATAATAATATTGGTGCATTGAGAGTGACAGAAAAGGCTTGTATACCACCAAAGGAGCAGGAGTAGGCCATGTGGCCCTTCGAAACGCTCTGCCATTCAATAAGAACGTGGTTGATCTTTTTGTGGCCTCAGCTCCAATTACCCGCCCTCTCACAGTAACCCTTAATTCCTTCAAAACATTACTTAGCTTTAAAAACATTCAATGAGGAAGTCTAAACTACTTCACTGGGCATGGAAGTCCACAGATTCACAACCCTCTGGGTGAAGCAGATACTTCTCAATTCACAATGAAATCTGTTCCATCCTAATTTTGAGGCTATGCTCTCTTGTCCTAGTTTCAATCACCAGTGGAAACATCCTCTCTACTTCTTTCTTATTTATACCATTCATAATTATATATGTTTCTATAAAATCTCCCTTCATTCTTCTAAATTCCAATGAATATAAACTGAGTCTACTCAGTCTTCTCATAAGCCAACCCTCTCAACTCTGGAATCAAACTAGTGAACCGCCCTGCACCCCCTTCTAGTGTTAGTACATCCTTTCTCATGTAAAGAGACCAAAACTGCACACAGTACTCTAGATGTGGAGTCACCAACACCCTATCCAGCTGCAACATAACCTCCCTACTTTTAAACTCAATACGTTGAGCAATGAAGGACAAAATTCCATTTGCCTTTCCAATTACCTGCAGACCAACCTTCTGTGATTCATGCACAAGCACATGCAGGTCTCTGTACATCAGCATTTGGCAATTTTTTACCATTCAAGTAATGGTCCTTTTTACTGTTATTCCTACTGAATTGGATGACTTCATAATTATGAACATTGTACTCCATCTGCCAGACCATTGCCTACTCAATTAAACTATCTCTGTCCCTTTGCAAAGTTTCACAGCTCTCTGCACACTTTGCTCTACCACTCATTTTAGTGTTATCTGCACTAAACACTACACGTGGCCCCCAACTCCCCAAATCATCTATGTAAATTGTGAATAATTGCGGTTCCCAACACTGATCCCTGAGGCACACCACTAGTCATTGATTGCCAACCAGAAAATCTCTCATTTATCCCCACTCTTTGCTTTCTGTTAGTTAACAATCCTCTATCGATGCTAATACATTGCCCATAACAACATGCAACTTTATCTTATGCAGCAGCCTTTTGCGCAGCACCTTATTGAAAGTCTTTTGGAAATCCAGATACACCACATCTGCTGAGTCCCCGTTTTCCACCGTGCTTATGATGTCCTCACAGAATTCCAGTTAATTAGTTAAATATGACCTAGTCTTCATGAACCCTTATCCCAGATCCAATTCTCCAACTCAGCACCACCCTCTTGTACTGCACATCCTATCGAATGTCCTAGCTCATAGAATCTCGACAGTGTGGAAACAGGCCCTTTGGCCCAACAAGTCCACACTGACCCTCTGAAGGGTATCCCACTCAAAACCCATTTCTCTACGCTTTTACTCTACATTTACCCCTGACTAACGCACCTAACCTACACATCCGTGAACACTATGGGAAAATTAGCATGGCCAATTCACCTAAGCTGCACATCTTTGGACTGTGGGAGGAAACCGGAGCACCTGGAGGAACTCCAAGCAGACACAGGGCAAATGTGCAAATTCCACACAATCACCTGAAACTGGCATCGAACCCGGGTCCCTGGGGCTGTGAGGCAGAAGTGCTAACCACTGACCTACCCACCTGTCCAAATTCCTTCCCACCTATCCACTCCACTCTCCACTCTGACCTATCACCATCACCCCACCACCTGCCTCTTCCTATCACATTCCCAGATACCTTACCCTCAGCCACACTCCCTTCATCCCATTTATCTATCAGCCTCCTTGGGCTCCCCCACCTTCACTACATTCCTGATGAAGGGCTTATGGTCGAAATGTTGACTCCCCTGCTCTTCGGATGCTGCCTGATTGGCTGTGCTTTTCCAGCACCACACTTTTTGACTTTGAACCCATGCTGAGTCTGCCCAACAGGACAATTTCTATCCAGATGCCTTGCTATTTCTTCCATGATAATAGATTCAAGCATTTTCCCCACTACAAATGTTAAGCTAACCAGTTTATAATTCCCCATCTTTTGTCTATCTTTTTTTAAACACTAGTGTCACATTTGATGTTTTCCAATCTTTTGGAACTGTCTCAAAGTCCAGAGAATTTTGCAAAATTACCACAAATTGCATTTGCTATTCCCCCGCCATCTCTTTTAGTACCTGCACATCTTTGGACTGTGGGAGGAAACCGGAGCACTCGGAGGAAACCCACGCAGACGCGGGGAGAATGTACAAACTCCACACAGACAGTTGCCTGAGGCGGGAATTGAACCCGGGTCCCTGGCACTGTGAGGCAGCAGTGCTAACCACTGTGCCACCCTCGTAATCTATCTTACTTTTCTTTATTGCTTTTTTTTGTGGCTTTCTGTTGACTTATAAAGTTTTCCTAGCGCTGGTGTTTGCAGTTTGTATGCCTTATCCTGTAATTTGATAGCCTCCATTATTTCCTTAGACACCCATGGCAGAATACTCCTTTCCTGCAGTCCTTCCTTTTCACTGGCATGTACTTTTGCTGAGCACTTTGAAAAATTGCTTTGAAAGTCCTCCACTACTCGTCGACTGTGTGAAAATCAAGTCCCACTGTTCTGTGAGTTGTCACAAATTCAAAATATGACTATTTTAATCTCAAGGATGGCAAATGTCTGAGTGTTATCTAAGATAAAAAAAACACTAGATTTTATCAAATAACTACAAAATTAAAAACGTATTTATTAGAACCAACTTATCCGTTAATAGATGGCAAACGCATTATTAGTGACTAACATGCAAACCTAAATAAAGCCCTCTTGACATCCAAACAGACATATATTCATTCAGAAGTGGACTCACTAGACAGACAAATGGTTTTTCAGGAATTTCATGTTTGGAAAACACAAGGAAAAAGGAACAAAGTTAATGGATCAAGAGTTTAAACTGCAAGCTGAAATGAAGTCACTTTTCAACAGCTCTTTTGGACTTTGGAACTGATATCACATTGTTGTCAACTGCATTGATCCTCAATCCTGAGTTAGTCAATTGAACCTAGATCTGGACTTGTGTTGGATATTTTTCTTTTCAAAGTCTTTTGGTGCTGGTTTTCTTCCACTGATAGATGGAGAGAGTCAATTCTTGCTTGTAGGCTATTGGAGGTCAGAATCAAGATGTGCTGCTGGAAAAGGCAGCATCCAAGGAGCACGAAAATCAATGTTTTGGGCAAAAGCCCTTCATCAGGAATGGGACAGGGTGTCTCCGTTGTGGGGAGATAAATGAGTGGGGGGTGAGGCTGGGGAGAAGGTAGCTAAGAGTACAATAGGTGGATGGAGGTGGGGATGAAGATAGGTCAGAGAGGAGGGTGGAGCGGAGAGGTGGGAAGAAAGATTGGCAGGTAGGACAGGTCATGAGGATGGTGCTGAGCTGGCAGGTTGGAACTGGGGTAAGGTGAGGGGAGGGGAAATGAGGAAACTGGTGAAGTCCACATTGATGCCCTGGGGTTGGAGTGTTCCGAGGTAAAAGATGAGGCATTCTTCCTCAGGACATGGTTGAAGAGTTTCAGGGCAGAGGAGATGACTCTGACTCTGATCTCCAGCATCCGCAGTCCAACAGTTGTCTCTTTTCTCAGTTCTGTGACACATTTCTCCTTAAAACCAATCTCCAAGTTGTTGCTCTCTAGTCTCTTCTGCTTTAATCCAAAGGCACCAAAAACGTTTGCGTCAAAAAAGTACTAAATAAAGTTTCAATTAATTATTGTACTCTCTTGTGTAACCAAGGAATGAATGCTACTTTTTCCACAAGTCATAAATAAAACTGGATAATTCTCTGCAACAAGTAAATGTTTCATATAAAATACATATAGTACTTATAAGGATGAGAATCAGGACATTGACCAAGTGGGACATCTAGAAAAGCACAGTACAGCAATATTTAAGTGGGTGTGCAAAGCAAAAGATAACCTAATTGAAACCTGTTTACAGGAAGAGTGAGTTGGATTTAGATTTCCTTTAATAGTGTGACTTCCTGTTGGTTATTTGGCAAGTAAAACCTGCTTAGATTTAGATTTAGATTTTATTGTCATGTGTTCTCAAGTATGGGGTACAAGAGTACAGTGGAAGGTGTACAATGCTGTCACACAGGACGCCACCTTAGGTACGAAATCTTAGTGACAGAAATAAAGAAATAAGTTAAAAAGGTTTAGCATTACAGTCTTCTTAGCATAAGACAAGAAAAATAAAGAAACAAAGTTAAAATGTTAAACTTGATGATCTTTTCTTGAGCCTTGGACCTGCAGACGCTCCAAGCTGGGATTTCCCCAAGGCTCCCTCTCCTCCTCGTTGGACATGCTTCCGCCTGCACTAGGCTAAGACCCGTCTGGGCATGCCAGGCTTTCCCACCACAGCAAGTCTTGAACCCCGGCCGCTGCTTCCTGCAGCCGCATCCCGGGCTCACACTGTGCCCCAGCCACTGCCAGGCTCTGTTACTGGCCCTGCATCCACAACTCCATGCATTGGGTCTACTCTCCTCCACACTGGGCTCACTCAGGTATCACTCCGATGCCATATGTGCTCAAGATGTAAGTGAAAATAAAGAGAAAAAAAGGAAAGAAAAGCAGTTGGAGTGGACAAGTCCCAGCTCAGGAGACTTATTCCCTCGCCATCTTTGAATCTTGTTTAGTGCAAAGGGCATATGGACCTGTTATTTTTGCAGAACTTGACTTTTGCTATTGCTGAATTAACATTTGCTATTCGTCAGATTTGATGCCTGACATCCCGTTTTTAATGAGATGAGGAGATATTTCTTCACCCAAAGGGTGGTGATACTGTGGAATTCATTACCACAGGAAGTAGTTGATGCCAATACATTGAATGCATTCAAGAGGCAGCTAAATATAGCACTTGGGGTGAAAAGGATCAAATGTTATGGGGAGAAAGCATGTTTAGGCTATTGAGTTGGATGATCAGCCATGATCGTGTTGAATGGTGGAGAGCCGAATGGCCTCCTCCTGCTCTTATCTTCTATGTTTCTATGATAGACAGTAGATTAGCCTTCAATGTTGCAGAGTTAATGCAGAATCATCCTGTTAAAACATCCTGAAATGTAGGACAATATTTAACTGGAGAGAGGGAGCAATTTGTGTGGTTTCTCTCAGCAGACTGCTGCACAATGAGGAAGAGTGGACATGTAAACTTGCCATTGTAAATGTCCCAACTTTGAAAAGCAATGCATTCCCTTGAAAATCTGATAAAAACAGAAATTGCCTCCAGAAATGTTTGAAATCATCATTGGTATAGTACTAACAGAGTCGGTCTAAGTATAGAATAATGTGTGAAGCTGAGGTCCTACCTCAATCTTTGCACATTGCGTCTACACTCAGGGCTGTCCACATTAAAGTTCAATAGTCCAGCTGAAGCCATCAAGGATCTGTGATATCTACAGTCAAGTAACAGCTACTTGTAGGAGATGAGCAATGCTTGGCCAACAACAATATTTCATCCATGGGATGATCAAGAGCTGCTCATCTCTCTCAGTGTGTGTTAACCAGCTCAACAATGTCATATTTGACAGTTTGACTTTGTTTCTTTATTTTTCTTCTTTTATGCTAAGAAGACTGAACTTTTTAAATTATTTCTTTATTTCTCTATTTCTGTAACTAAGATTTTGAACCTAAGATGGCTTCCAGTGTGCCAACATTGGAACAGGCATTTTAAGCATGCACATGCATATATATTTACAAATGTGCAAGGTAATTTACAATGATGTCCACCATTAAGTGGCCTAATTAGAATGAGGAATTTAAGGTAATTTATATCACGCAGAGAAAGAATTTGAAATATCTGAATGGATTAAAAGCCAGCAAATCCTCAGGACCACATGGCCTACATCCTTTGGTTGTAAAAGAGATAGATGCAGAGATGTACTGGTTATGATTTTGCATAATTCACAAGAACAGTCCTAGTGGATTGGAAGCTATCATATGTAACATTGCGATATAAGAAAGGAGGAAGACGGAAAGCTGGGACTTACAGGCCAAAAAGCTGGAAAAAATTTGGAACCTAATCTGAAGGAAGACCTAACAAAGCACTTAGAAAGCTGCACTATAAGAAGACCAAGTCAACATGGTTGTATAAAAAATAAATTGTATTTGGAATTTATTACAGGTATTTGAGGATGGAAGTAGTTAGATAGAGAAAGGAGAGTTAGTAGCTGTTTGGGTTTCCAAAATGCATTCCATAAAGTGCCAGACAAGAAGCTAATACACAGGATAAGGGCTCATCAAATTGGAGTAATGATTTTGTAGTTAGAGAGGAGTGATTAATGGACAGGAAGCAAAAAGTAAACATAAATAGGGCATTTCCACATTGTTAGGTTATGACCAGTGGATGCTACAAGTATTGAGATTTCAGCTATTAATAATTCAGATGCAAAAAACTGAAGAATGAATCAAAGTTTGCTGACATACCAAGCTAGGTGGAAATGCAACCTGTCAGGAGGATACATGAAAGGTTCAAATAGACAGAGACAGGTTAAGCAAGTGATGACAAGATGACAGATGGCGTATAATGTATGAGGTGTGAGGTTATTCACTTTGGTAATGCTATAGTCCTGGTTGATGTTATTTCTGAACAAGTCAGAACCCAGACTGAGATCTGGTTTGACACAACATTTTTTATTATCTAACAGTTTGATCTTTGAGTGAACCATAAGTGGTGCTGCAGAATTTGTTTTAACATGAAAGGTGGTAAGGACAAGCCAGGGAACTATAGACCAGTGAGCCTGACATTGGTGGTGGGCAAGTTGTTGGAGGGAATCCTGAGGGACAGGATTTACACATATTTAGAAAGGCAAGGACTGATTAGGAATAGTCAACATGACTTTGTTCATGGAAATCATGTCTCACAAACTTGATTGAGTTTTTTTGAAGAAGAAACAAGGGAGGATTAATGAGGGTAGAGTGGTGGACGTGATCTATATGGACTTCAGTAAGGGTCTCGATAAGGTTCCCCATGGGAGACTGGTTAGCAAGGTTAGATCTCATGGAAAACAAGGAGAATTAGCCATTGGATGCAGAACTGGCTCAAAGGTAGAAGACAGAGGGTGGTGGTGGAGGGTTGTTTTTCAGACTGGACGCCTGTGACCAGTGGAGTACCACAAGGATTGGTGCTGGGTCCACTACTTTTCATTATTTAAATAAATGATTTGGATGTGAACATAGGAGGTATAGTCAGTAAGTTTGCAGATGACACCAAAATTGAGGTGTAGTGGACAGTGAAGAAGGTTACCTCAGACTATAAAGAGATGTTGATCAGATGGGCCAATTTAGATAAATGTGAGGTGCTGCATTTTGGAAAAGCAAATCTCAGCAGGACTTAGACACTTAATGGTAAGGTCCTAGGGTGTGCTGCTGAACAAAGAGACCTTGGAATGCAGGTTCATAGCTTCTTGAAAGTAGAGTTGCAGGTCGATAGGATAGTGAAGAAGGTGTTTAATATGCATCCTTTATTTGCCAGAGTATTGAGTACAAGAGTTGGGAGGTCATGTTGCAGCTGTACAGGACATTGGTTAGGCCACTTTTGGAATATGCATGCAATTCTGGTCTCCTTCCTATCGGAAGGATGTTGTGAAACTTGAAAGGGTTCAGAAAAGATTTACAAGGATGTTGCCAGGGTTGGAGGTTTTTAGCTATAGGGAGAGGCTGGATAGGCTGGTGCTGTTTTCCCTGGAGCGTCGGAGGCCGAGGGATCACCATATTGATGTTTATAAAATCATGAGGGTCATGGATAGGATACATAGACAAGGTCTTTTCCCTGGGGTGGGGAAATCCAGAACTAGAGGGCATAGGTTTAGGGTGAGAGGGGAAAGATATAAAAGGGATCTAAGGAGCAACGTTTTCATGCATAGGGTGGTATGTGTATGGAATGAGCTGCCAGAGGAAGTGGTGGAGGCTGGTACAATTGCAACATTTAAGAGGCATTTAGATGGGTATATGAAAAGGAAGGTTTTGGAGGGATAATGGGCCGGGTGCTGGCAAGTGGGACTAGATTGGATTGGGATGTCTGGTCGGTATGGACGGGTTGGACCGAAGGGTCTGTTTCCATGCTGGACATCTCGATGACTCTATCTGCCTGTACTGCTCGCAAACAAAGCTTTTTACTATACCTAGGTACGTGACAATAAATCAAATTAAATCAAATCAGATAGAGCTTCACCTTATCGGTAGAAAGACTTCATGAAAGACATTTTCAATGAAATGATTAATTTTAAGTCAATTTACAGTGTCACAATTCCTTAAAAATTTAATTGTTAGTCTTTCAAATACATAATTGGTTGCATTTTACATGTTAACATGTTCCTTCTCAATTTACACATATTTCCTTATATGGTGTACATATCTTATACTGTTGAAGAGATTGACTGAAGGGCACAACCAAAATTCAGCAGCCATGCTCTTGATTTATGATCATATAAGTTGAAATATTTGCTATTTGAATGCCTAATTTTCTTTAAATGCAAGCAATATTCAATACACCATAAAGGAGTAAAGAAATCAGTGGAGATAAATTGGAGTTACAACAACAGAAGTTGCATTGCTCGCTGCTGAAGAACTAATACCTTAAACTGTAAAGTAATTGGAATTGGGATAACTGGTGGTGCAAGTTTGTTCCAGAACTTTTGCGGAATAGAAAATGTTTAATTACTTTGAAATAGAAAGATTCCTATCTAACCACAATAAAATCCTTCAAGAAATAAAGGAATATTGTTATTGCAGGCACCAATACCGATTAAAAGATAAAACAATAAATGCATAAATCTTTGGAACTTGTTTCCCACAAAATGTCTAGAAAATTCTACTAACTGCTGACATAAGGCAGCAAGCAGCAGACAAATAAAAAAAAATAAGTTTGGACAGATGGACAAATTCCGTGGGTTGGATTATTTAAAATTAAGAATGCTCTTTAGAATTAAAAGTAAGGATGTTAGGAATGTAAACAGCTATTACAGATTGAAATCTGCTGAAATCATGCTTCATTCCTGGGCCTGAGGACTCAGGCAAAACTGACATCTGCCATCTGGAAAACATCGAACTGTAAATGCCAGTCAAAGGTTGGCTTCAACTGCAAATCTCCCATAACACCCTGAGACAAGTTGATCACCTAGGTTTTGAATGCGAGTATTATGAAATCTTATTTTGGCACTGCTATTTCTTTTGAAAAAAAAGAAATCAGAGAAAATTCCTCTGATAATCACATCAAGAAATCCAACCCTTTGAAAAAAAAACCAAATTCGTTATTTTCCTTCATGCTACTTCTCGGAACTCTACTTACCTCCTGGTTCCTTTATAAGACTAAGGGCTTCTAGGATCTTCAATGGAAGTGCTTATTGGTTCCAGGCCAATGCTGAACACCTTTTCTGTCACAACATCTGTAGTGGCAGCTTTGCAACTTGCTGCCCATATGTAAATCCAGGTTTGCAACTAAATTGAACCACTTACATAATAGCTATATGATTAGATGCCCTACAATGTGGAAACAGGCCCTTCGGCACAACAAGTCCACACTGAATCTCCAGAGAGTAACCCACCCAGACCCATTCCCTCTGACTAATGCACCTAACACTATGGGCAATTTAGCATAGCCAATTCACCTGGCCTGCAGGAGGAAACCAAAGCACCCAGAGGAAACCCACACAAATGCAGGGAGAACGTGCAAACTCCACACAGACAGTCACCTGAGGCTGGAATCAAACCTAGGACGCTGGTGCTGTGAGTCAGCAGTGCTAACCACTGAGCCACTGTGCCATCATACGATCATTGCTGCCAGTTTAATATCAGGATAGCAAATTGAAAATTTATCTTGATAAGCCACTGATGACATTGAACTTCAAACCTGTCTATCCTGCTCCTTTTGTTGGGATGGAAAGCTTACATCCTGCAAAGTGGGAAGAATCCTTGTCCATCATGTAAACTAGGCTCAATTGAGAGACGAACATCTTCATTATTAGCTTGCTAATATGTCATTGATTGATTTGTGACTTTCTGGAATTTAGCACTTGCATAGTATACAAATGTACAACAATCTGTAGGCCTTGGACTGAGAAATGAACATTGACCAATTGATATTTTCTGGACCAGCCTTGCTGATGAACGTGCCTTGAGTAAAGTAGATACCAAATTGACCTGTAATGTGTGGTTTTGAACTTCCTCAAGAATTTTGGAACCCTTGAGGAAAATTAAATTGCTATCACATGGTAATTATAGCAAAATATTTCTTAATTAGCGTTGGGTTTGTTGCTTGTTTCAAAGGTTGTGTCACTTCGTTGAGCTTCAGTTCCAATTGGATGAAATATATCTTTATATATCACTAAATATAATGACCAAGTCTAATTTCTCACTTACTATTCTTCAAGAAAATAAGAGTCAGTTATTTGAATAACAATGACGTGAGTCTTAAATGTAACAATAGCAAAATAATAATGAGCTAGGGATTACCATAACCTATGGCAATACATTCATTTGATGCATATACCTCTTAGTTAGGCTGAAATTCACTAAAAATGAAGGGATTTTAAAAAACGTCATAGCAATTATTAGATGCATATGAGGTTTGTGTATTTTATAGTGGGATTTAAAAAAAAACATTGCTTCCATCTTTTTGTCACTGAGCACCTGCTGACGCAAATGTATTTAACTTGTGAATGTTTGGGTTTCCAATGCAAAAGCAAGTATTGAAGTTAAGAAAACTGACATTGAAACCAAACAAAAGTAAAAAGCATCAGTTCTTCTATGATGCAATAGTTGCATTTTTGTTCAACCATGTGTTATAGAAAAATTGCACTTTAAAAACAGTGTCTAAAGTGTTGGCGCTGTAATTAAATTACAGGCAACACACGTTTTACAAGTTTGCGTTTTAGAAGCTGTGTGCCCAGTTTATTAATTGCCTTACAATGAATTTACGTTGACGAAACACATGTTACAGTTGGATGACCTGTGGAGTTGGTAAATCCAGGCTGAAGTTGTACAGGACATTGGTGAGGCCTCTTCGGAAATACTGTGTCCAGTTCTGGTCACCCAGTTATAGGAAGGATATATTTAAGCTGGACAGGGTTCAGAAGAGACTTACTAGGATGTTGCTGGGTAGGGAAGGTTTCAGTTATAAGGAAAGGCTGGATAGACTGGGACATTTTCAATGGACCGTGGGAGGTTGAGATGTGACCTGATAGAAGTTTATAAAATAATGAGGGGTACAGATAGAGTTAATAGTAGCTAACTTTTCCCTAGGATGGGGGATTTCAAGATGGGCACATTTTTAAGGTGCAAGGAGGGAGGTTTAAAAAAGACATGGATAGCAATGTTTTTACACAGAGAGTGGTTCGCATATGGAATGAACTTCCTGAGGAAGTGATGGATGTGGGTACAATTACAACATTTAAAAGACATTTGGATAGATACATGAATAGGAAAGATTTGGAGGGATATGGGCAAGAGCAGGGAGGTGGGACCAGCTTAGTTTGGGATTATGATCGACATGAATTGTTTGGATTAAAAAGTCTGTTTCCATCTTGTAAACCTCTATGGTGGTGGTGGTGGGCTGTTTTTCAGACTGGAGGCCTGTGACCAGTGGTGTGCCACAAGGATCGGTGCTGGGTTCACTGCGTTTCATCATTTATATAAATGATTTGTATGTGAACATAGGAGGTGCAGTTAGTCAGTTTGCAGATGAACTAAAATTGGAGGTGTAGTTGACAGTGAAGAAGGTTATCTCAGAGTATAATAGGATCTTGATCAGATGGGCCAATGGGCTGAGGAATGGCAGATGGTGTTTAATTTAGATAAATGCGAGGTGCTGCATTTTGGAAAGGCAAATCAGAGCAGGACTCATACACCTAATGGTAAGGTCCTGGGGAGTGTTGCTAAACAAAGAGACCTTGGAGTGCAGGTTCATAGCTCCTTGAAAGTAGAGTCACAGGTAGATAGGATAGTGAAGAAGGCATTTGGTATGCTTTCCTGTATTGGTCAGACCATTAAGTATAGAAGTTGGGAGGTCATGTGGTGGCTGTACAGGACATTGGTTAGCCACATTTGGAATATTGTGTGCAATTCTGGTCTCCTTCCTATTGGAAGGATGTTGTGAAACTTGAAAGGGTTCAGAAAATATTTACAAGGATATCGCAATGGTTGGAGGATTTGAACTATAGGGAGAGGTTGTTTTCCCTGGAGTGTCGGAAGTTGAGGGGTGACCCTATAGAGGTTTATAAAATCATGAGGGGCATGGATAGGGTAAATAGACAAGGTCTTTTCCCTTGGATGGGGGAGTCCAGAACTAGAGGGCATAAGTTTAGGATAAGAAAGGAAAGATTTAAAAGAGACCTAAGGGGCAACCTTTTCATACAGAGGATGGTGTTTGTGTGGAATTAGCTACCAGACAAAGTGGTGGAGGCTGGTACAATTACAACATTTAAAAGGCACCAGGATGGGTATATGAATAGGAAGGGTTTAGAAGGATATGGGCCAACTGTTGGCAAATGGGACTAGATTAGGTTGGGATATTTGGTTGGCATGGACAAGTTGGACTGCAGGGTCTGTTTCTGTGCTGTACATCTCTATGACTCTATGGCGAGAAAGTGAGGTCTGCAGATGCTGGAGATCAGAGCTGAAAATGTGTTGCTGGAAAAGCGCAGCAGGTCAGGCAGCATCCAGGGAACAGGAGAATCGATGTTTCGGGCATAAGCCCTCCTGAAGAAGGGCTTATGCCCGAAACGTCGATTCTCCTGTTCCCTGGATGCTCTATGACTCTATGACTTTATAAGATATCAAGCCAGATCTTGACTTTATTCTTAGCTTTCATATTTGAATTCAAATAAGGTTGGATTTTGAGTTGTGAGCTTTTCTCTTCGCTGCTTAAGTATCTTCATCCAGTGTTACAAATTGAAACAAACTTAAATTCACTAGGTGACTAATATGAAAGGAAATCATCACTTTCATGTAGTCCAAAAATAGTAACCTACAAATAGATTTAAAGAACAGTAAAATCAAGTCATAGGAATAATACTCTGTTAAACACAATGGAAGTACTCTCCAAGTCTATGGTTGGTAGTCTGTGTCAGAAATACATTTGCTGTAAATCTAATTTTATCAATGTACCATTCAGGTCATGTTAACTTTGGGGCTGTGCCCCTTTGTTCTCCTTGATACAGTCATGATACATTATGTCACTTACACTAGAGTTTCCTACCAACAGTGTTATTGTTTTTAAACACTTTGAATATTGCACAAAATCTCTACTCGTCACTTCCAATTCACACATAATCTTTTCATTTAGGAAGTAATATCTTCCAGGACAAATGGACATCACTAAACCTGCATGCAAAATACTGGTGAGCTGGGAATGACAACAAACTAAAATTTGCATCAAAAACACACTCATTGAACAGGTAAACCTCTTGGATTTAGGCTGAATAATTGTTAAAAATTAGTGGGACTCAGGATTTTTGACGAAATCACTTCCAACTTTTCATCACACAGCTCTTACTGAGACAAATGGATTTAACATATGGATGGTACGGTTTATACCATTAACATTCACCTATGATATAGTCAAATTGTTACCTGCTTTCTGTTTTCAAGTAAAAAATATGCATGGAACTTGGGCACAAGATGAATATTTACTTGCTCATTCTTAATCACCCTGGAGAAATGTGGTGTTCAGCTGCATTTTTGAATTATTGCAGTCCACGTTATGTAGGCACACTCAAAAAATGCTATTAGGGAGGGAGTTCCAGGATTTTAATCCAGCGAGATTGAAGGAAAAACAATACATTTCAAAGCTTGGATGGACTGTGACTTTGGAACTATAACAGCAGTTCATCTTGGGCACAGCATGACTTGGAAATGGACCGCATTTAGCAAAGACTATCATTTTGCATGGTTTGCAAGACTATCAGGATTCTCAGTGCTGCAGGCATGACCAGCTTCTTGTATATGACCCTGTGGATGCTGAATGTGTCAGTGAGGGATAACACTTCAGGAATGTCCGGCCAGAAGGTCACTTAGGAATGTCTGCCATCCTGGCGCAGCCATGATGCTTTTATGCTGTTTGTCCTGGCACCTTTGTGTCACCATAGTGAGAATGTCAAGGTATAAATACAACGAAGCTGAGTTATGAATCTCCTTCACCACTCAGACATAAAGGACTATCATGAAGAAGGGTCACTGGACTCTGCTTTCTCCCCACAAACACTACCAGACCTGCTGAGTTTTTCCAACACTTTCTGATTTTGTTTCTGATTGCCTCCTGATTCTGAGCTTCCTCAGTTCTTTGTTTTTTCCCCCTGAAACAACTGCCCCTTTGCCTGGACTGTGCAGAGGGAATTGCTCCGGTATTAAAAAAATGTCCTTGCTTATTTTAATCTTTGGAATTTTTCACGATTTCATTGGCATGTTGGCACATCTCTTGCCACCAGATGTTTGGGGTGGGGGAGCACCTCAAGAAGGAGTTGGAGAAAGGAAAAGGGGAGAAAGAACTGGAGTGACTTGGGAACTATGACAGAATCCTTTGTTCTTGCTAAACTGTCTGAGTGGATACTGCGATTCAAATTTTCCAAAAATGTCATCGCATTGTTACAATTGCTCCACAATAGCATGGTAGGGGGTTACTCTTTACACATTTGTAGTTCACAATGGTAATAGTGCATGTTAAAGTTCAGTTGCCTTCATGCTGTTCTCAATTGTGCAGAGAGGGATTGAAATCATAGCTTGTGCATTTTAGACTTGGTAGGAGAAAGTCTAAACTTTAGATAGATTAGATACCCTATAATGTGGAAATGGGCCCTTCGGCCTAATAAGTCCACACCAACCCTCCGAAGAGTAACCCACCCAGACTCATTTCCCTCTGACTAATGCACCTAACAGCATGGCCAATTCATCTAACCTGCACATCTTTGGACTCTGGGAGGAAACCAGAGCACATCCACACAGGCACAGGGAGAATGTGCAAACTCAACACAGGCAGTCCCCCAAGGCTGGAATCGAACCCAGGTCCCCGGCACTATGAGGCAACAGTGCTAACCACTGAGTCACTGTGCCATCAACTGGAGATGTGGGTTGTCCTTCTCGATATACTTCCAGGATCTTTGGCAGCGGTCAGGTCCCCGCTGGGATTGTCAAAAGCAGACATGAGTATGCATAAAAAGATGGATAAACTCATTGGAACTGTTAAACTCAAGGGGGCTGGCATAAAAATGAAACATACTGGAGTCACTCTGTAGGTCCACCAACATCCATGGAAACAGAAACTTTCGAGTTTAATAACTTTTCTACAGAGCTGAAGTGGAGCTCCTATAACAAGATCCATATCAATCAATACGAAACTTGTGTGAAACCAGATCCAGATCTATTGGCTCATACTGGTGTATGGTGGTTTTGATCTGGTAAGATCTGAATTCATATTGGAGATGACCGTAATACTGGTCATTCTGTTGGTCAGCACTCTGACACCAGTAGTTTTTATGACTTTTCAACATGAGCTCAGGTTACTCCACACTAAATCCCATGTTGTCCCTTTGCATCATTGTGCATGCTTGCGTGTAAAATCCATTTGAACATTATGTTCATTGAATCATGTGTCTTCTCTTTCAGTATCAGACAGTTCAATTTGGATCTTGAGAGAACCAAACCTGTGATGATTCACACATCTCGGATGGGAATGGTTCATTCTATGTTCCAGATTTTCAAGGGATTGCTCTGCCATTCCAGGCTGGGAGGTATATAATGGGCAGCACGTGTGTCCTATGTCCCTCATAGTGTAGCAGTCTGCTGTGAAAAGCTGCACAAAACATGGCCGCTTGCAGATACAATGCTATTATAGAGAAAGTCAGATAATTCAAAGTGATTTAACTGTCTGCATGCACTCTGGAATACAGGTAATTCATCTAATACGCTATGGTTGCATTCTTGTGTAACCCTGCATTATAGAAAAATTGTGCTTAAGAAAGAGGGCTTAAAGTGTTGGCGATGTAATCACATTACAGCCAGCACACATTTTAAAAGTTTGCACTTTAGAAGCAGTGTCTCCATTTTGTCAATCATGTTACAGCGAATTTGTGTTACAGAAGAACAAACTGTATTAAAGAGTTATAGATAATGGAAACATCAAGAGGAAAATATCCAACGTTCTTGTTGACTTGATGGTTATGAAGACAGACGATGACAGAGAATATTTGGGAAACTCAGCAGATCTGTAAAATGAGAAACAGAATTAAAATGTTGAGTCTAATGTGACTCATTTATAAGTTATCAGAAACCAGTGATGTTGAAGAATTCCACTGCCTTAAAGCAGGACTATCATTGTCAAGGGGAAACAATTTATTGGGAAGGAATGAATAGTTACATGGATAATTGTGGGCCCATATGGAAGTTGCTAGCATGGGTTTGTTAAGAGAAAATCATATCTAATTGACACACTAGTTTTTTAAACGAGGTAATATACAGTGTTGATGAAGACGAGGCAGTTAATGTTGTGTTGATGGACTTCTAAAAGGTTTTTAAAATAGTGCCACTCAACAGGAAAATGGTAGGTCATGGAGAGGCAATGGCCTAAGTGGTATTATCACTGGACTGTTAATCCAGAGACCCAGGTAATCTTCTGAATTCGGCCACAGGAGATGGTGGAATTGGAATTCAATTAAGAAAACTGAGAATTAAAAGTCTAATGATGAGCATGAATCCATCTGATTCACTAATGTCCTTTAGGGAAGGAAACCGCCATCCTTACCAGGTCTGGCCTACATGTGACTCCAGGCTCACAGCAATGTGGTTGACTCCTAACTGCTCTCTGGGCAATTAGGGATGGGCAATAAATGCTGGTCTGGCCTGTGAAGCCTTCATCCTGTGAATGAATTAAAGAAAAGGGACAGTAGCGATGTGGATAAAAGGAACTGTCTAGAACTGGAGAAATGTTTGTATTGGAGTTCTCCAGGGATTATTCTCGGATCCTTGTTTCTTTCTGATATGTATAAATGATGTAGACCTTAGTATACAGGGAACAATGTTAGATTTTGGGAGCATTCTTTATGACTATTCATAAATAATTTCAGATCACTTATTAAATTTGTTAATAAGCAGAAGTTTAGATACGTATACTTGTTAATTAAGAAAAGAAAGCAAACAGCCATGACAATCGCAATGTTGATTGATGCCAGAAGACAAACAAGCTGTTGGCATAGAATGTGTTCATGTCATTGATGTTGTGAAGGGAACATTCTGGTCTCTAGCTGAGGTGTTAGCAAATTCTGCCCTGTGTCCTCCTCCTCTTCCTCTGGTTCAGCTTCCACCTGGGGAAGTCAGCTCCCTGGCTGCATTCTGCCCCTGTGCACCTGCTGATAAGTATTAATATTCCAAAGGTCTGGTAATTTGCACTTGGTCTGAAACCTTTTGGCCAGCGATCATGAGGCAGCTACACATAATATCAGGCCAAATGTTGTCCTTGTGCCCTCTTTCAAATGAAGGTTAGTTCGTCTTTCTCTCAGAGAACAAAACTTTGTGTTTTCCCAAACAGTTGATAATAGAAACCATTTGGTTTCAGATAAATCTTTGAAATCAGTTCAATGAAGCATTGTGACCTTGGTGATCCTTGTGACTTATACCTTCCTTTTGTCTTGATTCACTAGAAATTTGGAAAAATAGTTACTGTTGTAACAGAAGTTACATGTGATCTCATGCAATGCAGTAAATAGTATGAAAATTCAGTTTTAAAGTTACCCTGATTTACAATAACTGTTTCAAAGTTTATGAATGGCACAAAACTTGGAAAAATATGAACTGTGTGGAGGACTGTGTCAGACTTTAAAATGATATTGATGAAGTGGGTTAATGGATGGCAGATGAACTTCAATATGTGGAAGTGTGGGATGATTTACTTTGGTATAAAGAACATGGAGTGAAAATAAAATAAATGGGTCAATTCTAAAGGAAGCATTGGAGCAGAAATACATGGTGTAAATGTGCAAAAGACATGAAAAGTGGCATGAGAGATAAAGAGAGCTGTTAATAAAGCAGACAGTATGGCTACACTTCATTAATAGGGCAAAGAGTACAAGATCAGGGAGGTTATACTGAATCTATATACCATCCTGGTTAGACCTCAGCTGGAGCACGGTGTGCACTTCTGGGTGTCACACTTTAGTAAAGATGTGAATGCTTCGGAGAGAGTGCAGACAGTTCCAGAGATGGAGAGGATGGGTCTGCTTTTCTTGTAGAGGCGAAGGGGAGGAAAGATTTGATAAATGATTTCAAGATCTTGAGGCAACTGTACAAACAGAAGAGGAAAAAACTCTTCCTGCTCACAAAAACATCAAGAACCACAGGGCACAGTTATAAAGTGTTTGCAAAATAAGCAAATTCTTTTGAGGAGAAACCTTTTTCACACTGTGAGCAGCCTGGGTTTGGAATGTATTGCCTGGAAGGATGGTGGAAGAGGATTTATTTGAAGCATTCAGGAGATGATTGTGTAAGTGGAGAAAAAGGAGCAGGGTTATGGTGAAAATGCAGAAATTTGGCACCAAGCCAAAATGCAGTGAGATCCTAATGGGCTGAATGGCCTCCTTCTGAACGGTAACAACTCTGTGATTCTGGGACAATATATGATGAGGTGTATCCTAGTCAAAATGGCATCAGTAACATCCCAGATGTATTCATGTGAGATTCCACAGTGATCCCCAGTTTCTCCATAAAATGTGCAGCTAGCATCAAAATTCTGAGCCGCTCTCACCTTGTCGGCTAATGGGATGGGATAGGATTGTCACCTATTCCCTGGGAGTGTAGGTCCTGCTCCAGTATATGGCACAGTTCGGTGATGATCGGGTGAACATCCTTTCATGGTCATCCAGGTTGACTTGCAGACACTTAATAAAAATGAAGGGAGGTCAATAAATACAGAAGCTGATCATTTTTCTGCATTTCTTCAGTGAATCTTGTCCTCTTGCTTCTCCTTCTCAAGGTTAGACCACAGCTGCTGGGGGTTGTTGTTCTTGCAGGGCTGGCTGAAGCTGTTCTACCTGCTGTGTCCTTCTGCATTGTCTTCAGTAAATAACAAGGTCCTAATGACTCTAGTCCTCACATCCATAACAGTGAATCATCATGTTATGCCCTCACACACCGTGGCACAGAGAGTTCCTAAAATTTGCTTTGATAAGGAACTCTGAGATATGTGGCCTGATCCAATTTATAGTGGACAACTAAATGTTTCATGTTACATTGGGAATGGATTTCTGCTGGAAAGCCACAATAAAAGTCACCTTCAAAGAAAAGCCTCCCTTCTACGTGACAGCCTGTGCCCTTGTATACTTACAGTTCAGGGTTAGAATTTGGCGAATGTGATATGTTGTCTTCAGAATTTACTATTGAATATGTTTGACAAATATGAACTTCAGATTCTTGTTATCATGATAATTATTTTGTTTACATTACAAGCAATCAATGTGCACAATGGAATGCTTGAGACTAAAATTTAAATTTGCATTTTTGGATAATGTTTGTGAAGTGCAAATCAAAAGCAGATGGGGAGATTGTTTATTCAATGAAGGTGTGATTATAAAACAATTTTAATAGAGATGTACAGCACAGAAACAGACGCTTCAGTCCAATTCATCCATGCTGACCAGATATCCTAAATGAATCTAATCCCATTTGCCAACGCTTGGCCCATTACCCTCTAAACCCTTCCTATTCATATACACATCCAGATGCCTTTTAAATGTTGTAATTGTACCCATCTCCACCACTTCTTCTGGCAGCTCACTCCATACACATACCACCCTCTGCGTGAAAACATTGCCCCTTAGGTCCCTTTTAAATTTTTCCCCTTTCATCCTAAATCTTTGCCTTCTAGTTCTGGACTCCCCTACTTCAGGGAAAAGACCTTGTCTATTTATCTTATCCATGCCCTCATGATTTTATAAACCACTATAAGATCACCTCACAGCCTCTGACACTCCAGGGAAAACAGCCCCAGCCTATTCAGCCTTTCCCTATAGTTCAAACCTTCCAACCTGGCGGAGGGTGACAAAATCAATGTTTTTACTCCACATCCCCCAAGAATCAAAGTAACCCATATTCCTTTTTGTTCCCCCAACTTGAACTTGCTCCATCATTGTGCTATGAACAGTTCTCTCATCCACCCTACTACCCTCATTCTCAACCAAACAAGCAGAAAGAACCGCAGACCTATTGGACAGTTGAAAAGGTCCAGTGCTCCTAACCCTCTGTGTCCCTGTACCTGTCTCATTCACAGTCACACACTCCTTTTGCTGATCACTGATCAAATCAGAAGACACTGGCATCAGTGGTGCAACCACGACATGGCACAAGAATTTTAAAAAAAATCCACAGGATGAGTGTATCATATTTATCATCCATCCCAGAGGGCAGTTAAGAGTTAATTATTATTGACATGTATCTGGAGTCACATCTAGGCCAGACAAGGATGGCAGTTTCATTCCCTGAAGAGAAGGGCATTCGTGAACCAGATGGGTTGTCCCACTGGCAATCATTCACAGTCACCAGTAGGTGCTTAATTCTGGGTCTTTATTGAATTCCAACTGGTCATGGCAGCATTTGAACCCAGGCCCCCAGAACCTGGGTTGCTGAGCTAATAGCACCATGTGCATACCACTAGACCATCACCTTCCAAAGCCAGGTAACTTGCCCCTGTCTGATTTATACATAGTTTGGGCTTCCAGCTCATAAGCTCTGAGCCAGAGTTGTTGGAGCTATAAACATTTAATGCAGCATGAATGAAACATGCATGAAGCATGGATAATAAGACAAACATTTAATTAAAATTAACAAACCAGAATTTGCTACATAATGCAAAATCCATACAAATTACAGTAATACTTATAGATATTAAAAGTTTTGTTTATTATGCTAAATCTATACTGTGGATGGGGACTGTTACATAACTCATTAAGGCTAAACTAATTATTTTCAAACTCATGAAAAATAACAGAAAAATGAAATAGGACTGTAATGTGGTAGGAAGTATACCAAATTGTACTTGAGTTATTTTATGCAAAATAACTAGTCCACAGTGTTCCATATACTACTGTGACAATAGATACACAGTTCATCTATTTCACTTGCTATGGTTCAAATTAGAAATTGCTGAGAAACAAGTGGGGATAATACAATTTTTACCAGAGGGAATATAATGGAAAAAATTGCTGCAGAAAATATAATGGCAATGATAATTCTTCCATCATACATTATGACATGATCTTAATGTTTCTCCTGACATTGTGTAACACCTCTGGGTATTGCCAATGGGATTAAAGGAGACTGGCAGAGGTTATTTTGAAAAAAAAATCAATTGTTAAAATAATATTATTAAGGATTTCTTGCCAAATTCCTACTCTTGTTTATTTTGTGTAATAATTTATTATACAAGAACTACTGTGTTGTATTTTTAATTAAGCTTTCAAATTCAAAGTGTTGTTGACTAATTTATGAAAATGACTTGTACTGCTGTAATATTGTGTCAGCTCTAGTGTAATTCAACTGTTGATAAGTCACTTGATTGGGTACTTTTATGCTCATTGCTACATTATGAAATTGTGAATTTGTTATGTCTTGGGTGAATTAATTCATTAATTTGAGATAAAATGGAGAAAACAGGAAAGTTACATAACTTGATCTGATTTTTGTAAATTGTTTCATGGGATGTGGACATCAGTGGCTAGACTTAACCCTAAATGCCCTTGAGAAGGGGGTTATTGAGTTGTTGCCCATGTGATGTAGATATGGCTATAATGCTTAGGAAGGGAGTTTCACAATTTTATTGCAGCAACAGTGAAGGACAGTGACATAGTTTTAAGTCAGAATGGTATGTGGCTAGGAGGGGACCTTGTAGGTGATGGTGTTCCCATTCATCTACTTCCCTTGTCCACATAGATGCTAGAGTTTGAGGATGTGGAAGGTGCTATTGGAGGAGCCTTGATAAGCTGTTAATGTTGCATCTTGTATATCATAAAGATTGCTCCCACTGTGGATCACTGACGGCAGGAGGAAATGTTTAAACTGGTGTCTGGGGTACCTATCATGTGGATTCTATTGTCCTGGGTGGTGCCAAGTAACTTGGGCATTACTGGTGCCAACCTCATCCAGGCAAAAGGAAATTGGTCCATCGCATTGCTAACATTGAAACCAGCTTTGAAGAAAAATTGGCAAAGTTGGTCAGTGAATATTTAATGTAAGTGTCTGCTTGCAAAGAGCTAGATTCATTGGATCTGGTTGGCGAGTAATTTTACTTTTTACTTTCCTGTCTCCAGTTTAAAGTAAACTAATCTGAAATATGCTTAAGGCACAGCAAGACAAATCGGCTGTGCAGAATTCCCTTCCTATGCCACGTGGGGAGACAAGGATGCTTCACCCAGCCTAGATGATCATAGGTGCAAGAAGCAAGTCCAGCTGCAGAGGTTTGAACTCAAATGGAGGTGAGAATCTCTGGGGTGTCCATGAGGCTGATAGCTTTGTGGATAACATGTTTAATGAAGTGGCCACATATAGGCAGAGAGGGAATGGGTGACTACTCGGCAGTCTAGAAGGTCCAGGCAGGTAAAGCAGGAAACCCTGAGTCTATAATGAAGTAAAAAAGCACAGATGCTGGAGATCTGAAGCAAAAGCAGTAAGTGATAGAGAAACTCAGCAGGTCTCTCAGCAAATTGTGAGCGAAAAACAGAGTAAACATTTTGATATTGGTGACTCATCATCAGAACTGATAGCAACTGGAAAAAGGTGGTATTTATGCTGAAGATGGAACCCAGAGAGAGAGAGAAAGAGAGAGAGAGAGAGAAAATGAGAGAAACAGAGAACGAGAGAAACAGAGAGGTGAGTGGACCTGAGGGTTGTTGATATTAAGTCAGGACAGGAGAGAAGTTGAATTTTATTTTTATAAATACACAGAATGAGGATATCTCTGGCTAGGCCAACATTTATTGCCCAACCCTAATTGCCCAGAGGGCTGTTAAGAGTCACCATGTTGCTCTATGGTTATATGTGAATAAGTGGTAATGAGAGCTAAGAGTGAGAGAGAATGAATAGGCTGTACTGAAAGTACACTCATGTCCTGACACACCAGGGTATGGGGATGGGTAAAAAACACAGACGGACGTGATCAGGCACTAAAGTCAAACTCGATGTTGAAACCGAGAGGCTGCAGGGACCCCTAGCAGAAAATGAGACATTGCTCTTCAAGCTTATTCTGAGGCTTGTTGGAACTCTTCAGCAGGCTCAAGAGAGAAACAATGGTGTAGCAGTCATGGTGGTATGTTGAAATGGCAGGCAACTGGAAGCTCAGGGTCATTTTTACAGACAGAACGTAGGTGTTCTAGAACATGCTCACCCACCGTCCATTTTGTCTCCCAGTGTGGAGGAGACCAAACAGTGAGCAGCAGTGGACAGTATACAGACAGAATGCAGACTCACTCTCTGGCTTTCCATCTTTGATACAGTGGGGGAAATGGTTCATCAGAAAGTTGTAGTGTAAGCCAGGTTTGTGGTACTACAGGTGGTCAGCTGCACAGGTGATGGGGAAGAGTAGGACAAGGGCTATAATGGTAGGCAATTTGATTGGGGAACAAACAGGCAGGTCTGTGGTCGTAGATGTGAATCCAAGATGCCTGATTCCAGCTGCAGGATGTGTTAGAGGGAAAGTGCTAGAGATCATGGTCTGCATTAGCATCAACAAAAAAAATAGTAAGAGAAATCAGGTCCTAAAGGCAGGATTTAGGGAGTTGGGCTAAAGATTGAAAAGTAAAAAATTAAGGCAGTATTTTCAGGACTATGTGCTGGTATGTAAAGAAATAAGGATATTGAGCAAGTGAACATGTACCTGGAAAAGTGGTAAAGGAGGGAAGGTTTTAGATTTTTGGAGTACTGGGACCACTTCTAGGGTAGATGAGACTTTTCAAGATGGATCAGCCATACTTTAACAGAAATGGGACTAATATGCGCATAGAGATTTCCTTGTGCTATTGGGGAGGATTTAAGCCAGGGATGAGCTGAGTGGGCTTTCAGATAGACAGGGAAAGAGGAAGTTAGGGGAAATAGAAAAGTTGTAAATGGAAATGTAAAGTAACGGGAACAAATCAATAGAATCAGTCAGGGTCAAATTTCACAATAATGTCATAAAAGGCAGAATGAAAAGCACTCTATCAGAATGCATGCAGCATTCGCAACAAAGTAGAGAGTTGATGGTGCATAGAAATAAGCAAGTCTTATGGAGACAGGAATCCTGCCCAGCCCCACTCCCTTTGATTTTAATGTAACAGGGATTCTTCACGGTCATACATAGTGAAACACTACGTTGATATCAGGATACATCATTCTTACCTCACCTCTTAACTTCAGTTCTTTTATCCATATATGGATCGTGATTGTGATGAGACCAAAGAATGAGTTATCCTGGTGGAACCTAAACTGAGCATAAGTGAGCAGGATATTGCTGTATGAAGCCCAATTGTAACACTATGCTATGGGTTTGGAGTCACAAGTAGGCCAGACCAGCTATTGTTAGCAGATTTCCTTCTCTAAGGATATTGTTGAAGCAAAAGGGTATTTACAACAATTGACACATTAGACTTTTAATTCCAGATCAAAACAAAAAAAAATTAACCCTCTACCATGGTGAGATTTGAACCCAAGACCTGAGTATATATCAGTGACTTTGGGTTACTAGCTTACTGACAGTGCAACTAAACCATCACCCTCGCCAAGAAGTCACACCAGTCACTGTGGCTAGTCCATCATTCTCCAAGTTACAGATGTTAGGAATGTCAAAATTTGTAAGCAGTTATACATTTGCCAACCTATTTATTTCCTAGACAAAATGGAATTAGGATTTTAGAAGATGTTTGCAAGTACTTCTATCTGAATACAGTACAAGGATCAGAGTGATATGCTTTAGAAGATTCTATAATAAACCATTGTAGTAAACCTGTACAGGTTTCTTGGAATCCTGAACCCTCGTGGAGGGCCGAGTCTGCAAGACCCTGAGAGATGCAGCGCAAACAGGAAGATGGAGGCAGCTACCCTTATAACTTCAGTAGAAAAGATGCTGGTATCAGTATATTAATCATAGATGAGAACTCATGCTGTGAATGAAGAGAACAACTTTGTGAACATTTAAAAGAGATTAGAAGGCTCTCACAGCTTGATCAGAGGGAAGAATCTTTAATTTGTTGGTCATCATGAAAGTTAGTTCTGAGATTAAGAGTTTTCTCTCTGGGATTGAAAGGAAAGAAAGCAACAACAACAGGAGCGGAGAAATAGCTTTTAACTGGTTCTTAAAGAAGGGGAACAGAATAAAGGGAAACTTAAGGGACAAAATAAAGCATAGATCTAAGTGGGGTTTTCAGATGTATGTACAGTTAAATTTTCATTTCTGTAGTTCAGAGTATAAGTTGCCAACTTAAAAGTGTTCAGATGTCGTTATTTTTAGTTTTATTTTTTACAGTAGAAGTTTTGAGACTTGCAATCTTGTGAGTGATCCTTCCAATTAGCTAATTACACAATTGAAAATCTTTCATTTAGTTATCAGTCTCAATGGGGAGTTTGACACCATGTATGTGCAGTGGTCTTGCGAGTTTTGAACTGAATGAGAACATCCAACATTGCATGACCTATAAACTCAATATGGATATTGTCTTAAATGTCTGGTCTGTAATCTGTCCCACCTCTGAACAAAACAGCTGCATTCTAGAGGTGAGGTGCAAGTGACTGGCCTTGACATCAAGACTGTCTTGCCTGAGTGTTGCGTCAAGGAGCTTTAGCAAAGCTCGACTCAATGGAAATATGGGCAAATTTCTTTGCTGGTTGGAGTCACGCCTGACACAAAGGAAGACAATCGTGTTTATTAGAAGTTAATTTTCTCAGCTCTAGGCATCTCTGCATGAGATCCACAGGATAGTGTCCTAGTCCCAACCATCTGTTTCATCAATAACCTTCCTTCTGTCATCTGGGCTGAAGTGAGGATGTTTGCCAATGTTTGCCTAATGTTCAGCACCATTCCCATATCCTGAAGCAGTACTGTCTAAATGCCATTCTGGACAATATTGAAGGTTGGCTGATAAGTGGCAAATGACAATAAGTAGCAAATTGGTGTAGGCAATAGCCAAGTGGCATTATAGTTGGACTGTTAATTCAGAGACTCAGGTAATGTTCCAGGGACCCAGGTTCTAATCTTGCCATAGCAGATGGTGGAATTTGAATTCAATAAATATATGGAATTAAGAGCCGAATGATGACCATGAATCCATTGTCGATTGTTGGAAAACTGTATCTGCTTCACTGATGCCCTTTAGGGAAGGTAATCTGTTATACTTACCTGGTCTGCTTACATATGACTCCAGACCCACACCAATGTGATTGACTCTTAACTATTCTCTGGGCAGTTAGAGATGGGCAATAAATACTGGGCAATAAATTTTTAAAAATGACATTAGGGCCACATAATTGTCAGACAATGGCCAAATTCAACAAGAAAGAATCTAACCATCGCCCTTTGACATTCAATGGTATTACCATCACTGAATCCCCCACTACCATCATCCTGGAAGTTACTGTTGACTAGAAACTGAACTGCAGTAGCCATACAAATACAGTGACAAAAATATTGGGTCAGAAGCTAGGGATCAGCGAATCCTGAACTCTGAATCCTCACATTCTGATTCCCCAAAGCCTGTCCATGATCTTCAAGACACAAGTCAGGTGTGTGATGGAATTCTCCCCACGTTTCTGGATGAGTGCAGCTCCAACAACACTTGATTGGCACTGCATCCACAAGCATCCACTCCCTCCACTAACCATGCTTAGCAGCAGCAGTGTGTACTATCTATAAGATGCACAGCAGAAATTCATCAAAGATCCTTAAACAGATCTTTCCAAACCCACAACCACTTTCATTTAGAAAGACAAGGGCAGCAGATTCAATGGAGCATTACCACCTGCAAATTCTTCTCCAAGCCACTCGCTATCCTGACTTGAAAGTGTATTGTTGTTCCTTCACTGTCACTGGGTCAAAATCCTGGAACTCATGGCATTGTGGGTCTACCTACACCAACTGATGGACAGTAGCTGTTCAAGTAGGCAGATCACCTGCACCTTCTCTAAGGTAACTAGAGCTGGTCAACAATTGCTAATTCAGCCAATGATCCTCATATCCCATGAATGGATTGCAAAAACAACTGTGACATTATCTTTGCCCTTGGCCCAGGGACCGACAGTGCACATTTGAGCTTCTGCTTTACGACACAAGCAATAGCCCAGTTTGTGCAAGCAATGTGATCTTCTCCTAGTCCTACAAGTATGGTCACTGTGAGCACTGGAGGTCAGCAGCAGCAGCCATACCCCTGTATGTGTATTAATAACTATGAGGGTTTGGTCCCATTACCTCTTTAAATGCAAAGGTGAAAGGTATAACTATGGTTGGCATGTTGTCAGGCCCCATAGCCTTTGTTGTATCTATTGAACTCAGCTGTTTCTTAATGTCATGTGAAGTGAATTCAAGTGTATGAAGGTTAGTATCTCTGATAGTGGAAAGAGAGGAGATCAAGAACAATCATCCACTCAACAACTCTTGTCCACGGGTACCTGCTATGGTTGATATTGGGATATGCATAGCGTCTCTTCTTCCTGTAGCTGTGTAATTGTCTAATGCCATGTAGTAGTTGGTGAGGCAGGATTACAGAGCTTTGACTGTTGCCATTGCCACATGGTTCTGTCTAATAAATGCTACTCTCACTATTTACTATGCATTTCCGTTCCAATATGCGTTGCTCCCAGTATGCTGTCATGGACTTCTTATTGAACTAGGTAATGTTCCCTGGCTTGATGGAATTAGTAACGTGGGCATTGTGCCAGGCCATGAGGTTGCAGATTATTGCTAAATACAATCTGTTTATTTCCAGCAACATTTCAGGGATGATCAATTGTAAGTTACCAGATGTGTTCAAAGTCTATCCCTCTTAAGGTGGTAGTGGTGCTGAACACTGACTGGACCACTTTTAAATGTGATAAAACTATGCTGGGTTGATCAGAATTCCTCACAAAGGCTCTTGGGAAGTAATGAGGTTCTGTGCCAAATTCCTAAAATCTGCTCTTTTCACTGCAAAGAGTTTAAATAGAATTTATGGAAACTAAGTAATTGTGTGCATGAATGAAATGTTAGAGTCAACCAGAAAAGGCATTGTCATCATCAGTCTTTTCACTATTTGTGCTCGTGATCTTTTTAAATCTCATGCAAAAATGGAGCTGGAAACTGTTAGCTGAAAAGAAGTTTATTTTCTTTGCTGTCAGTGATCATTGTGCTATGATATTGCATCAGGTTCACTAATGTCACTCTATTCTAAACATGCTTTTTTTAACAGGTAGTTGAGTATCCTGTCACACTCATTAAACCTGTGCCAGTTCTTCCTGGAAGCTTCCAGAAGCTTAAATTGTCGAGATGGATTGAAATCTGAAATGTTGCCACTTGATAAAAATGATTCATTGCATGGTTACTAACTTTAAACAAGGCTAGCATTTATATAGGCCTTTCATAATCTCAGGAGGTCCTAAAGCACATTACAGCTAATGGCATATCTTAGGAGTATCTTCAATTTCAATATAATTTTATATTAAGGCTACATTTATGAACAATGCCATTGCTAGATGGAGCAGTGAATGCATATGACCAGCAATGCAACGATGCAGTGTGACATCGACAATTAATTTTATTCAGACTTTCGTCAACTTACAGGTTGCCAAAGAGCAGCTCCCAAAGCCTAATGCCATACAATATGTGCAGGGAATATGTAGGAGGAAATTGCGAAACTGGCTTATCAACTCTGTTCATGGTGTCTAGTCTGGAAGACCACGAAGGTTCTTACTGGGTAAAATGTCATTTTCTCAAAATTCCACGTTTTTGCTGTCTGATGTGATTTCATCAGATATTGTGCTCCTCTTGATTGTGAGGTTGGTCATTTTCATATGGAAATAAATGACAAGTTTCAACCAGGAGGGATTGTATGTCTGAGTGCACATGACCAGAAGGACCCCAATGGCCATTTTTGATGGTTGTGCCCTATCATGGGAACACACACACACACATTCTGTTATCTTAAAAATTCAGTGCTAAATGAGACAGACTTTAAAATGATCTAGTAACTCAAACACTGGAAATCAGCAATAGCAGAAATGGATTCAACTACAATCTGTAACCATGTGACCTGCCATATTCCTGACTCTACCATTACCATCGAGGTGTAAGATCAATCCTGGTTCAATAACGTGTGTGGAGATCAAACCAGGAGCATCACCAGACATACCTGAAAATGACGTATTAACCTGATGAAATGACAACACATGCCTGCAACTCCTTTCCTAACAGCATTGTGATATCTCTATACCCCAAGGATTACCGCAGTTCAAGAAGGCAGCTTACCACCACCTTGTGGAAGGGCATTTAGGGATGAGCATTAAATGCAGGCCTAGCCAGTGATGTCTTTATCCCAAAAAAGAGTAAAATGCTTCAATCTTCTCCAAAGGTCTTAGGCTTTTGATATGAACAAGTGTCAATGAATAGAATTATTCAAATAATAGAAATTATTATAAAGTTGTCATTGTTTCAATACCATGACTCCTAGGGAGACCAATTCATCCAGGTAGCAGATCTTTCCATAGAAGGTTGTGGAAGCAGATCTTCCTATTCAGGCTTTGTGTGCAAAATATTGGAAGCACCTTGTGGAAATTCAAACTTGTTCACTTATAATTTACAATCCAATTTTCTGTTCATTTCTTCAAAAGAAGGATTTTCAAGTCTCCATTCATAAATCCAAACTTGCATCAAATTCTTTACTTTGTCATACCATTTCACATTGGGAATTAAAATCCATAATGATTGATGAGGAACTAGGAATTATAAGTGGAATTGTGCACAATTATGGGCACCACATTATAGGGAAAATGTGACTGCATTGGAGAGACTGCACTGCAGAAGCGATTTACATGAATGGCTCCAGGACTAAGAAACCTCAGCTTGGAGAATAGATTGGACAATTTGGCACTGTTCTCCTTGGAGAGATGAAGGCTGAGAGGAGATTTTATTTGATGCCATCAAAATCATGAGTAGAGTAGATAGGGCAAAGCTTTTCCCACTTGAAAAAATAAATAAGAAAGAGAGGTCATAGATTTAGAGTTTTTAAAATATGTTTTCTTTTTCATAGTGACTAGTTAGGGTATGGAATGAACTACCTGGAAATGTGGTGGAGGTGGTTCAATTGAAGCATTCAAGAGGACTTTTTTTATTCATTTGGGTACAAACAATGTGCAAAGATTTGGGGAGAAAGCAGGAGATTAGCACTGGGAAATGAAATTGTTTGAAGAGTCGGTGAAGGCTCTCTGAGCCAAATGTTCTCCTCCTGGGCTGTGACAATTCTGCCATATTGTGGCAAATTCTGTCCATTGATTTTAGCAGTCAGAAAATCAGAACCATTGGTGTTCAAATATCAGTAACTAAGAATAAATCCTCCTCTCTAATTATTTATTTCCTCTGGTGCTCTACTGATATCAGAATTCCTGATGAAGGGCTTTTGCCTGAAACGTCAATTTCCCTGCTCCTTGGATGCTGCCTGACCTGCTGTGCTTTTCCAGCACCACTCTAATTTAGACTCTGATTTCCAGCATCTGCAGTCCTCACTTTTGCCCTGCTCTACTGATACGGCCATTTTTTATGTATGATCCTAGAAAGTTAGAGGCAGTATTTCACCAGGTGGTGCACTCTTCTCATATTGATCACCATTACATTGATATTTCCACAAATTGTCCTGATGAGTGCAGGATGAAAAGCTTCTACAACATGTCTTGTATTTGGGTATACTTAATTTCTGTACTCTAACATGATTAACAATTAGCTTTGTTTGATTGACAGTTTATGAAGTTGTAATCGTTTTGTTTTATTTGAAGTGGCTTCTGAATGCCTCTTGTTTATTTAAGTAGGTTTATGAAAGGTTCATTTGATTGATAGGTTTTCACTGAGAGTATTAATGGCTGAACTTGATT
Source organism: Chiloscyllium plagiosum (assembly GCF_004010195.1). Taxonomy (NCBI): domain Eukaryota; kingdom Metazoa; phylum Chordata; class Chondrichthyes; order Orectolobiformes; family Hemiscylliidae; genus Chiloscyllium; species Chiloscyllium plagiosum. The sequence goes on along the minus strand of NC_057710.1, from coordinate 112,598,901 downwards.
TTTAAAGATTCATTCATGGCATGTGGGTCTCACTGACTGAGTGAGAATTCATTCCCATCCCTGAATGCCTGCGGGTGGGCGATGGTGAGCTTCCTTCTAGAACTTCCAGGAACATTCAGAATACTGTCAGGCAGGCATTCCACAATTTTAACTCAATGATGGTGAAGTAGTGATGTTATGGCTCCAAGCTGGTGTAATGTCATTGACAGTCATATGAGTATTAGATTAGATTACAGTGTGGAAACAGGCCCTTCGGCCCAACAAGTCCACACCGACCCG
>NC_057710.1:112508778-112598613 GCF_004010195.1 Chiloscyllium plagiosum | reverse complement strand
CACATCTTTGGACTGTGGGAGGAAACCGGAGCACCCGGAGGAAACCCACGCAGACACGGGGAGAACGTGCAAACTCCACACAGTCAGTCGCCTGAGGCGGGAATTGAACCCGGGTCTCTGGCGCTGCGAGGCAGCAGTGCTAACCACTGTGCCACCGTGCCGCCCACGATGTATGTATAATGAGCAATTGTTTTCAGTGGGATTTGAATGGTTGATAGTTTATTTTGCCAGTTTCATACAGATTTCAAATACTTGAGTTGAAAGGGAGGAGGAGAGCTTCTTCAAGGTAGGCATCCTTGCAAGAGGATTCGCAGTAGGTTCTCCTAGATTTCAATACTTGTCAGTTTTATTGTATGTTAAAATAAGTGCAATATACCATAGGTGCAGAAAATCATTAGATTAACAACTGGAAGTAGTAGAGATCCAAGCTTCACAAAGGAGACCAGTTGACCAATCATATCTGTGCGGTCTCTACAAATGAACATGTCCCTTCATGCCTTTCTCCCCATAACCCTGGATATTCTTCCTTTTGAACAGGTTTGATTGAACCTGTCACCAGCATCTCTCTAGCAGTGCATTCTTGGCCCTTTTGTTCATATCACTTTTGCTTGTTTATGTGCCCTCTAAGTCATGATACTTTCATGAGTGGGAAAGTTTTCTCTGTTCAATTGTCTCAGTTGAACCATTCTTGTAAACCCCTCTGTGCTCTCTCCAATGTATTCACATCCTTTCTAAAGTGTGCCACACACAGAGGTGGATGTAGTGTTCCAGTTGAGACTGAACTCAGGACCTATGTAAATTCAATGTAAACTCCCTGCTCTAATGCTCAATGCCCCTTTTAATAAAGCCCTGGATACTGTATGCTTTATTAACTGTCCTCTTAACCTGTCCTGCCACTTTTAATTACTTAAGCATGTATACACACATGTCCCTCAGTTCCTTCATTTCATTTAGAATTGCAGTCAGGCTGTATTTTCAAATAGTTCTAGAGTAGAGGGATGCAACATTCCATTACTACTCCCACACTGACTACTGAAATGGTTGTACATTGATACATTCGGAGGAATTGTTAATTTGCACACTGAGATGAACCTATTTAAATTAAAATCAGGCTACATGATATAACATATGACTACCTGAAGACAAAAAATATAAATTTGCCTGTGAATTGTGTGCAATATATTTATTCCTATTTTAGTAAACTCACATTTATTCACTCTTTTTGATCTACACTGGCAATGATACTAAACATGTTAGGACAGCATTGGCGCTAGAATTTGTATTGTAAATGTGTACTTTCTAAATTACATGTCATTTCAGTAAATTTCAGTTAGGTTGTAGGTACCCTGTGGCACAAAAGAGGAGGTAGGTATTGAGTCGTTTTGACAGAGATATCACATATAGTGAAAGCTATGTATTATGCATATGTGTTGGGAAGAACAAAGTGAACTTCATGCTTGGGTGCAGTCTGACATGCGTGGGCCCCACTCAAAGGCTTGGTTTGAGGATCTTATATTCTACTAGATAATGATACTAAATACTATCCACTCAACAAGAAGTCAAATTCATTGTTTGAGCTTTATCACCTGTTTATTTTCCAACATTTTAAAATTAAAAAATAAAGACAATTGTATGAGCTCAAAGAAAAGAATTGATAGAAGTAAGAGTAAAATAAATAATGCCTTAGTCACATGCTGCAATCTTTAACATTTTTATTTTCCTGTTAATCTTGAAGGTGTTTCTAGGAAGTGTGACTCTTATTTCCCAGTGTGTAGATTAGATTAGTGATTTTGTGTATAATTATTAGTGAATAGGTTTGTGTCAACTGTGCTATACTGAAATAAACAATCACACTTATCATAAGAAATAAGAGGTTGTATTTAGTGAGGAGTCTGCCAAAAAAACTCTCATTATTGCATGTCATGTCTACTCATTGACTTGTCACCTTCCTCATCTGCCCAACTGAGTAACCATTCCTCTCCTCTGCGCTTCCTATTTACGCATTGGGAATGCCTCACTATCGCTCCTGCTCTAATGTCAGATTCCAGCCTACTCAATCTCTCCATCTTATTGCAGGGAAAGATGGCATATACCTACTGGACTGATGTCTCCACAGCATCCCAACTGACCTACCTAAAATCCCGGGAATGGTTGCACTTGAACTGCAGAACTGACTGCGGCCCAGTCCCCAGACAGAAAGGACAAAGATAACCTGCATTCAGGTTGGATCACAAGCCTGACTGACCACTGCCATCTCCCTGAACCGAAATTGGATGTGCCCCTTAACTGACTATGGCAGTATTTCCTGATTAATTACAGTCTCACTTGACCCCACTAAAAACTTGTCTCCTCTGACTTTCTGGCGTGGCCACTTGCTAAAGCGAATGCAGTATGTTTGCTGTAGGCTCTGCTGGCACACGCTACTGGTGTGACTTGTAGCCCAATAGTACACAGCAACATGTGGTTGCAGACAATAGTTGATGGGGTTGGTTAGCTCAGTTGGTTGGGCAGCTGTTAATGATCAAGAGTGTGATGCTGGAGAAGCACAGCAGGTCAGGCAGCATCCAAGGACTGGGAAAATTGACATGTCAGGGAAAAGCCCTTCATTAGGAATGACACTGGGAGCCTCAGGAGTGAAGAGATAAATGGGAGGGGGGTGGGGCTAAGGGGAACGTAACCGAGAGTGCAATGGGTGGATGGAGGTGGGGGTGAAGGTGATAGGTCAGAGAGGAGGGTGGGGTGGATAGGTGGAAAGGAAAATTGGCAGCTGGGACAGGTCATGAGGGCAGTGCTGAGCTGGAAGGTTGGACCTGGGGTAAGGTGGGAGGAGGGGAAATGAGGAAGCTGGTGAAATCTACATTGATGCCATGGGGTTGGAGGGTACCGAGGTGGAATGTGAGGCATTCTTCCTCCAGGCTATCCGTTAATCCCAATTCCTCTGCCTACGCCACATCTGCTCCCAGGAGGACCAGTTCCACCACACAATACACCAGATGATCTCCTTCTTTAAACACGGCAATTTCCCCTCCCACGTGGTTGATGCTCCCTCCAGTGCATCTCATCCACGTCCCGCACCTCTGCCCTCGAACCCCACGCCTCCAACCGCAACAATGACAGAACCCCCCGATCCTCACCTTCCACCCCATCAACCTCCGTACACATCGCATCATCTTCTGCCATTTCCGACACCTACAAACGGATGCCACCAGCAGAGATATATTTCCCATCTCACCCCGTCCGCTTTCCGTAAAGACCGTTCCCTCTGTGACTATCTGGACAGGTCTACACCCCCCAACAACCCACCCTCCTTTCCTGGCACCTTCCCCTGCCACTGCAGGAATTGTAAAACCTGCATCCACACCTCCTCCCTCACCTCCATCCAAGGCCCCAGAGGAGCCTTCCACATCCATCAAAGTTTCACCTGCACTTACACACGTCATTTACTGTATCCGTTGCTCACAATGCGGTCTCCCCTACATTGGGGAGACAGGACGTCTACTTGCAGAGCGCTTTAGAGAACATCTCCAGGACACCTGCACCAACCAATCCCACCACCCGTAGCCGAACACTTCAACTCCCCCTCCCACTCCGCCGGGGACACGCAGGTCCTGGGCCTCCTCCATCGTCACTTCTTTAACCCTTGAGGCCTGGTGGAAGAATGCCTCATCTTCCGCCTCAGTACACCAACCCCACAGCATCAATGTGGATTTCCCCAGCTTCCCCATTTCCCCTCTCCACCATCTTATCCCAGCCTTCCAGCTTCCAGCTCAGCATCACCCTCATGACCTGTCCCACCTGTCCCTCTTCCTATCCACCTATCCACTCCATCAGGTGCTGCCTGACCTGCTGTGCTTTTCCAGCACCACACTCTTAACTCTAATCTCCGGCATCTGCAGTGCTCCATTTAGCCTAGCTGGTGTATGATGCAGAGTGATACAACAGCATGGGCTTAATTCCTTGCACTGGCTGAGGTTAACACATAGGACTCTCCTTCTGAACCTCTTCCCTTCCCTGAGGTGTGGTGACCCTCACATTAAACCATCACTAATCTTCTCTCTCTCTCTCTCTCTCTCTAATGAGAGAGCAGTCTACAGTTCAGTAGGCCTATCGCAACTTTGCCTTTATTTACATACTTCAATGAACTATGGTAGACGTTAAAGAAAATGATTCATAACTCACAGCAAAGATATACCCCAGTGAGAAACAAATATTTTAGGGAGGGGATGAACCAAATGTGTTTAATCAAGAAGTTAAGAATTGTATAAAATTGAAAAAAAAGGCAATATGACAAAGATTAGTGGTAAACCAGAGAATTGGGAAAATTAAAAAAAGACAGAAGATGTCCAAGAAAAAGTGAAAATTAATTGAGCATAATCTAGCAAGTAATACTGAAATGTAGACTAAAAGCCTCTTTAACTATATAAAAAGGAATAGAGAGGTCAAAGTAAAAATAGCACCCTTAGAGAATAGGGAAATATTTGAGAAATAACAGTGGGAAACCAGGAAATGCAATTGATTTGAGTCTTCATGGTAGAGAACACTAATAAAATTCCAGAAGATATGGAATCAAGGAGCAAAAGGTAGGGTGAAAATAAATACACTGTTTATCATGAGAGAAAAAAATAGGGAAACTAATACTAGATGTGGGCATCTCTGATGGGATGCATCCCAGGATATTAAAGAAGGTAGATACAAATATAATGGATGGTCTGGTAGTAATTTTTCAAGAATCCGTAGAATTGAAAAAAAGAGCAGAGAGAAGAGCATGGCACATCCCCTGGCAGATCTTGGAAATTAGATAACCTACAGTCTGGAAACAGGACCTTCGGCCTAACAAGTCCACACTGACCCTCCGAAGAGTCACCCATCCAGACCTATTCCCCTACGTTTACCCTGAACACTTAGCACAGAGCAGAGAATTTTGTTGACTTTCTTTCTGTAACGGACAAGATGGCACTGCCCCAGGTATGACCTCTAGCTAGGCTGCCAGGGACTGGTATCATTGTCTCCACTGCATCACGTTATCCACAAAGCTCTTCAGGTATCTGACAGTGAATGGTAATGCCATTTTCCTCTCCTCTGACATGTTCAGATTGACTCCATCACTGTTCAGAGTGGTTTTGGAGTGTCAGTGCTTATCCTGGTGCACAGCGATCTTTAAACATGGCACAGGCACTCGAGGATGCTGGTCCTTTGTAGATATTTGGTGAGTGGTGAGGAGCGGAAGGATGGAACTAGAATTGGGAGAAAGGGGCAGAGTAGGTCATTAATGAAGCAGATTTGGTAAAGAGATAACCAGATTCTCATTCATGAAACCCACAAAACTGAGGCTTAGTCAAAAAAAACTACATACGATTCAGCCCATACTCCTTTTCTGCTTTCTGCTCAGTGATATGTGTGTCTGTGTGTGTGTATCTGTGTGTGTGTCTGTGTGTGTGTGTCTGTGTGTGTGTGTCTGTGTGTGTGCACGTGCACACATAGAGATTAGATTCAGTTGTGAGATCCAGCACTAACACTTCAGGACTTCAAGAATGGTGGGCTGAACAACATCACAGAGGGCTGCCAGCATCTGTGCAGCAGCCGAGAAAAACTGGAAAGAACACAGTAAACTGGCAAATGGAATGATATATACAAGAAATTTCTTGGAGCCACTCACAGTAGTTTCCAAGTGTTCATATGCTGATATAAATTGTTATCAAACTGAGATTTCTGCAAATCACAGATTTGTCACGCTTTGTGAAGGAGCTGTCACAACTCACCGTAGCCCTTATCAAAGCAGCTTGTCAATGGTACCACATACGATTTGTCTTGATAGCAACCTATGCAAACTCATTTTTTCAACGATATGATCATAGGTATTACACTATATAAAATATAGCAACTAGCTCTATTTTTGACATCTAAATTGCAACTTTGCAAGTGTTTTCACATTCCTCCCACTTGCTCCACAGTAGTCCACTATTAATTTGGTTCCCTAATAGTACAGCAAATTAAGCCTCTGATGAATGATTTATTATTGTCACTTGTATTTTTACAGCAAAACACAGTGAAGAGTTTCAACTGTCACCGCATTCTGGAGCCATTTTGAATAGTTTAAGAATTAAAGGAAAGATACAGCCAAAAGAGAGTCCCGCATTGCCTTGTCTTTGCTTGGACCGGGCCCACCGATATAGGAGCTGCCACTCTTCAAGTGTCAGCTCATCACCTCACCACTGCCGAGTCTCATGCTGAAACTGTGCCCACCCATCTCCATTACCGACACCGCCTCACCAATAACCAGGAGTCTCCATCTCCATTACTGACACTGCCTCACCAATAACCAGGAGTCTCCATCTCCATTACTGACATTGCGTCACCAATAACCAGGAGTCCCCATCTCTATTACTGACACTGCCTCACCAATAACCAGGAGTCCCCATCTCCATTACTGACACCGCCTCACTGATAACCAGGAATCCCCACCTCCATTATTGACACCGCCTCACCGATAACCAGGAGTCCCCACCTCCATTACCAACACCGTCTCACCAATAACCAGGAGTCCCCATCTCCATTACCAACACCATCTTACCGATAACCAGGAGTCCCCATCTCCATTACCGACACCGCCTCACCAGTAACCAGGATTTCCCATTTCGGAGTCCCCACCTCCATTACCGACACCGCCTTACCGATAACCAGGAGTCTTCATCTCCATTACCAACACCACCTCACCAATAACCAGGAGTCCCCACCTCCATTACCAACACCGTCTCACCAATAACAAGGAGTCCCCATCTCTATTACCGTCACCACCTCACTGATAACCAGGAGTCCCCATCTCCATTACCAACACCATCTTACCGATAACCAGGAGTCCCCATCTCCATTACCGACACTGCCTCACCGATAACCAGGAGTCCCCACCTCCATTATTGACACCGCCTCACCAATAACCAGGAGTCTCCACCTCCATTACCGACACCGCCTCACCGATAACCAGGAATCCCCACCTCCATTATTGACACCGCCTCACCGATAACCAGGAGTCCCCACCTCCATTACCGACACCGCCTTACCGATAACCAGGAGTCTTCATCTCCATTACCAACACCACCTCACCAATAACCAGGAGTCCCCACCTCCATTACCAACACGTCTCACCAATAACAAGGAGTCCCCATCTCTATTACCGACACCACCTCACTGATAACCAGGAGTCCCCATCTCCATTACCAACACCGCCTCACCAATAACCAGGAGTCCCCATCTCCATTACTGACACCGCCTCACCGATAACCAGCAATCCCCACCTCCATTATTGACACCGCCTCACCGATAACCAGGAGTCCCCACCTCCATTACCGACACCGCCTCACCAATAACCAGGAGTCTTCATCTCCATTACCAACACCACCTCACCAATAACCAGGAGTCCCCACCTCCATTACCAACACCGTCTCACCAATAACAAGGAGTCCCCATCTCTATTACCGACACCGCCTCACCAATAACCAGGAGTCCCCATCTTCATTACCGACACCGCCTCACCGATAACCTGGATTCCCCATTTCCAATGATGACACTGCCTCACCGATAACCAGGAGTCAGCTCCCCTGCCAACACCGCCTCACCGACAACCAGGAGTCCCCATCTCCATTACCGACACCGCCTCACCAGTAACCAGGATTTCCCATTTCTAATGATGACACTGCCTCACCGATAACCAGGAGTCCCTGCTCTGGGCCTACTGCGACTGTAACCAGGAGTTCCTGCCTCTGCTGCTACCTCGATAACACTAGGTGTTCCCACTCTCGGCATACTAGGCTGCCACCTCCACTTTACCATTGCCAGGAGTCATCACCCTGGTCCTACTGTGACCAGAAGTCCCTGGCTCCGTTCCTAAGCCAGGCTGCTGCCACTATGCCAAAAATCTTGCTCCGGCCATGGATGTTGCCTTGCTGATGCTGCCATCATGAAGAGTCTGCTTCCCTGACGGCAGCCTCCGATCTTTGGAGGAACTTCCCTAGTCCTGAACACTTGAGTGGATGTCCTTGCTGCCTATTGTTGTGAGGCTGCTGCCACTCCACGCATGACCTGCTCTCGTTGCCACAATGATGCTACTGACTAACACACTAAAGAAATGGAAAGGAGCAGAAGAGGAAAGAAAATAAGAAGAAAGAAAGCAAATGGAAGCAAATGAGCCTGGGGCAAGAGGCCACACACAGCCTTGCTACTCCATCTCCATTTCAATGGTTGAGTAGGAGTGGATGTCAGGGTGCCGGGCAGGAGATTTGGGGAGTAACTCATTAGAAACTGACTTGTGGGTCTGGATGTAAGTTTGCTCACTGAGCTGGATGTTACCATCCTAGGTAACATCATCAGTGAGCTTCCTGTGAAGCACTGGTGGTATGGCCCGTTGTTTATTTACATGTTTAGGTTTCCTTGGGTTGGTGATGTCGCTTCCTGTGATGATGTCATTTCCTGTTTGTTTTCTTAGGGGGTGGTAACTGGGATCCAAGTCAATGTGTTTGTTGATAGAGTCCCAGTTGGAGTGCCATGTTTCTAGGAATTCTCATGCATGTCTCTCAGATCCACTCTCAGGAAATCAGATCCACTGATTAATATGAATGACAACTTTGTTTAAGATCCAGGTTAGAGACTGAGAAACACTTCAATGCAGGTCAACATGTAGAAAGCACATTCCTTTGTGAGCAAGAAAAAATGAATCTTGGAAAATGATTTGCTCTATCATAAAACAGTAGATTATCAAATCCAAGCATTGTACCTTTTTTATGTTCACATCTTCAAAAATATTTTTAAATTGCTTACAATAATGTTCTGTGCTTTGTGGATGAAAGGACTGTTAATATCCCTGCTATGAAGAAATAATTCAAAAACACATTTCTAACTACCAAAGCATATCATAGTTACATGTTGCTCTGTGCCTATGAAACTGACCTTGAAACATGTAGGGTGCAACTGCAGCTTATGGCTTTGATAACACATAAATGGAACTTTTTGTCATGCCCTTTCAATGTTTTGCTACTGTGTTTTAACATTTAATTTTATATTCTTAGTATTTGAAAATCATAAACACTAAATTTGACTGCAACTACCTGAGAGGCCTATTAAACACGGACCTAATTAAAATCAGTACAAAGATATTTCGTGTTTTCAGCATTTTTAGATTCTAATGCTATGTATTGATTGTGGTTCAGAAACTAAAGTGACTTAATTGCTTAAAAAAGAAGTCAGAGTGAACAAAGTCTCTACTCAATTGCAATTGTGTGTGAAATATACAACAGTTGAATCATAGAATCCCTACAGTGTGGAAACACCCCTCCAGCCCAACAAGCCCACGCCGTCCCTCCAAAGAGTAACCCACCCAGACCCATTCTCCTATTCTACATTTTCCTCAGACTAATGCACTTAACCTACACATCCCTGGACATTATGGGCAATTTAGCCAATTCACTTAACCTGCATGTATTTGGATTGTGGGAGGAAACTCACACAGACATGGTGAGAGTGTGCAAACTCCACGCAGACAGTTGCCTGAGGCTGGAATTGAACCCAGGTCCCTGATGCTGTGAGGCAGTAGTGCTAACCGCTGAGCCACCATGCTGCCCAAAAAACTTATGGTGCCTCATAATGAGTCAAAACTGTTATATCAACAAATGGCCATACCAATCTTTGTTTTTCTGATCTTTAATTACAGAAATGTTTTGACTTGTCTTTGCTTAGGAGTTCATTCATTAGGCAATGTTACAACAGTGATTGATTGGTTGTTGTCACATGTACTGAGATACAGTGAAAAGTGGTGTTTCCATGCTGTACAGTACATCGTACCATACAAAGTGCATCAGCGTAACAGAATAGCGGCACAGTGGCTCAGAGGTTAGCACTGCTGCTTTATGTGCCAGGGACCCGGGTTCGACTCCAGCCTCTGGTAGATGTCTGTGTGGAGTTTGCATATTCTCCCCGTGTCTGCGTGAGTTTCCTCTGGGTGGCCTGGTTTCCTTTCACAAATCAACGATGTGTAGGTTAAGTGAATTGGCCATGCTAAATTGCCTATAATATTCAGGTTAGGTGCATTAGTCAGGGGTAAATATAGGGGGATGGGTTGCTATGGACTTGTTGGGCTGAAGGGCCTGTTTCCACACTTTAGGGATTCTATAGAAAATGCAGAATAGAAAGCTTTAGGTGCAGAGAGAGAGAGATCAGAACTAACATTTGAGAGGCCTATTCAAAAGTCTGATAGCAGTAGGGAAGAAGCTGTTCTTGAAACTTTTTTTATCTTCTGTCTGATGGAAGAAGATAGAAGAGCGTATAACTGGGCTGGAAAGTGTCCTTGATTCTGTTGGTTACTTTCCCAAGGCAGTGGGAAGTCTGGATGCAATGAACAGATGGAAGACACACAATAAGTTAAGGATACAACTAGAATATGACTTCCACTGTAAGCACCAAACAGATTGGCTTTCCCCCTCACTTGTTCTTTCCCAGGTTTACCTAAAAGTGCCAAATAAAATGCTCCTTTTAATTTATAGAAAGCCCTGTTGTCTGTTTCTCACTTTTTCATGTTGTAAACTGATAAATTTACTCTTTATCACAGATTTAATGTCACATATCTACATTTCACTTGAAGACACTCCTTTAGCTAGCAAACTTCCAATTAGCAGTTCCCACATCTAAAGTGATTTAATCACCAATTAAACATAATGACCTTGGAGACTTGAACTGTAACAGTTTAAGCACTCCCAGCAATGCAGCGATGCAGACAATCTGCCATGAAAATATATTAGCACTGGCAGTAAGCCAACACAGTGAAATGAGACTTTGTATGCAGTAAGTCAAGTATATCTATCCTGAGCAGCACCTCCTTCGCTGATACCATCCAATCAGTGTGAGGTATAGCATATTCCCTGAACATGCCTCGGCATGCATCTTATTACCCTTTAACTTAGCTAAATATCCGGTGATATTAACCTAGCTCTGGATTTAGTTTCCATATCAATTTTGTGGTTTAGGTCATTTTCAAGTATATCATCAGAATTACCAAATTGATATTCAGTTTTGTAAAATATTCAAAGTGGACCAGTCTTGCAAATAGCGTGGACATGCCCAAGGGAGCATGCTAAATTGTTGAGATGAAATCATCAATCTATATAATTGTTATTCGCACATAAAATATAACTAGTCTGGGCAGGTGTGACATACTGTTTTCTCTTTCTTCCAAAAAGGGTGTGCAGAGATGTCAAGGTTTGTTTCGTTGATCCGGAACAGTCAAAAATCTACCTGTTTTTCAGAAATGCACTTTATGTGGAGTTTGTTAATTTTGGTTTCTGCTTAAGAAAGTTTGACATCAGTTTAACATTAGGCAGAAGCAGAATACTCTCAGAGATTCAAACAATGCCAATAGGCCTATTCTATTGTATCCCTCAAAAAAGACTGGACTGAGTCTGCATTGCCATCGACACCCATGCTTCTACTTGAGTGATAAAAGTGGTAAGGAAAAATTCTAAATAATCTGTTCAGGTATGTTATGACACATGTCTGGGACAGGTAGGACATAAACCTGGTGGCCAAGAGGTAGAGATACCACCACAGCAACACAAGACCCTGTAAGGAAAAATTCTGTTCTGATCTTGATGAAGACCATACTTCCTTTGGCTGTGAAAGAGATGTCTGGAGCTGAACTATCAGAAAAAACGGAGTGAAAATAAACACTGTAAATAGCATCGTACTGCTGACAATCTGTGGTCAGCATTGTCTCACTACAACAAAATCTTCTTCTGTTGGGCCAAACACAAAACCACATGAAGTCATCCTAGATCACAGCATTGCCATCTGTTGGATTATATCATTGTTAGGGTCAGAGATCTAAGTGATATGTGTATCAGTCAATCCGTACTGGAGACTGATGACTGCTTGACAGAGCATAGTCTTAAGCAATCAATGATAAGCATCCACTGAGCACCAGGACCTCCAAAAGTCTAAGAGGAAGAAGATGAAGAAGTGCTACAGTACAGAAGTCTGACTGAAGAGATGGATTCAAAGTGCAGCGTTTGACTCACTTGGAAGATCTGTACATATCCAACTCAATTTCAGAACATTGGAATCACACAAAGTCAGCTGCATTATATTGCTGCATTGAGACCACTGAGTTTGATCATTGTTGTCACCAGGAGAGGATTATTGCTTTGCTTCTTAAGGATAACAGTACCATCTGTCAGTGCAGAAAAGAATAGTTGCAGGAAGTCAGGGCATTGCCCTTACCAATCAGAATCAACCTGCTAGTTTTAAAATTTAAACAAATCTTGGCAGTTAACTGTCAATTGTTGTTAATTAGTTCCGCAAATCAGAATTAACTTGTCAGCTAATCAGCATTCTATTGCCATGAAGTACAATTTTAAAAAATTGAAGTATTATTCTTACGATTTTTTTCTGGTGAGTGCATGATAAAAAGATTTGACTTACAGAGATGTACAGCATGGAAACAGACACTTTGGTCCAACCTGTCCATGCCGACCAGATATCCCAACCCAATCTAGTCCCATCTGCCAGCACCCGGCCCATATCCCTCCAATCCCTTCCTATCCATATACCCATCCAGATGCCTTTTAAACGTTGCAATTGTACTAGCCTCCACTACTTCCTCTGGCAGCTCATTCCACACACGTACCACCCTCTGTATGAAAATGTTGCCCCTGAAGTCCCTTTTATATCTTTCCCCTCTCACCCTAAACCTATGCCCTCTAGTTCTGGACTCCCCGACCTCAGGGCAAAGATTTTGTTTATTTATCCTATCCAGCCTGTTCAGCCTCTCCCCACAGCTTAAATCCTCCAACCCTGACAACATCCTTATAAATCTACAGGATAAATATTTCCAGAGATTGGCAAGAAAGTTATGAGAATCACATGAGATTGACAATAAGGAGATCCCTGTAGCAAGACAAAAATGTCCCATTTTCCAACAGCAAAGCAAAATTCTTGCTAGTGAGTGGCAAGTGGACTATTTATGTGCATTAGAACCCTCATTATTACATCTTCTCCCTTCATTGATATGCTGTTTCCCATTTTCCTGCCTGTCAGAGAGAAACCAGATAGCAACGATTTCCGACCTGAAAGTCAGAGCAGTAACCTGGAGTTTCCAGCTCACTGCTTGCTCCCCTGACCCTCTTGGACACCAGGCATCACACGAGCCTTTGGTCATGACTACCTACAATCTACTCCACCAGACCCTGCAGGTTCCTAATGACAAAGGAAGGTGCCAATTTCCCTCTGTCCAACATGTCTGGGGCAATCAATAGGTAACGTGGAGGGAAGCTGCAGACTGCCAATGATTGAACAAGTGAATGGCTGGTGCCACATATCCCGGGACTGCCTGACAGCTGTCAATACTTCTACCTATAATGAGTGGCTGAATATGATGAGCACAGTACCATAGGGTCCATTGTAGGTTAATGAGGCAGGTTTGGGAAGTGAAAACATTTACTAGTGCTCATAAAGAGATACTCTGCATTAAACTTGTCAAAATTGACTAGTTAGCTGATTTATCTGATTTCTGGCAAAATTCAGCCCCATATGTCTTTTTCAGATGTATTCAAGTTTGTCCAACCAAACAATATTTTAAAACAATACTACCACCCCCTGAAAAAAACAGGAAATTACATCACCACAGGAAATGATGTCACCACAGGAAATGACATCACCAACCCAGGAAACTTAAACATATAAATAGAAAGCAGGCTATGCCACCAGTGCTTCATTCGGAGGCTCACTGAAGATGTTACCTAGTATGGTGACGAAACGTCTGAAAATGAACCTTGCAGCTCAGCGAGCAAACCTACATCCAGATTTTTTCAGAAGTTAAAGTGAACAAAGTTATTTGAATAAAGATTTAAGGAAAGTTATTACATAGCTTCAAGGTTAGAGTTGCTTAAAACAGATAACTAAATTGGTCAGCATGCAAGAAACTTCTTGACATATGGAATTGCTTCAGGTCTACACATTAAACCATAAGCAGAACAAGTTCACATATGATTTTACGCTGTGGGACAATTAGCAGCCCATGGTCTTCACAGTGAAGCTGTTAAAGAAGAAACTGATACATTTTTTAAAATAATGTTTTAAAAACTTTTGACAACTGGTACATTTGATAAAAAACGCAAGTCAAACAGTCAGGGCAGGCAGGGACAATGCAGGAAACAAGGTAGGACTGATAAATTAAACACATTTATTTCAATGCACGAGGCCTAACAGGGAAGGCAGATGAACTCAGGGCATGGTTAGGAACATGGGACTGGGATATCACAAAAATTACAGAAATGTGGCTCAGGGATGGACAGAACTGGCAGCTTAATTTTCCAGGAAACACATGCTACAGGAAGGAGAGAAAGGGAGGCAAGAGAGGAAGGGAAGTGGCGTTTTGATAAGGGATAGCATTACAGTTATACTGAAGAAGGATATTCCCGGAAATACATCCCGGGAAGTTATTTGGGTTGAACTGAGAAATAAGAAAGGGATGATTACCTTATTGGGATTGTATTATAGACCCCGCAACAGTCAGTGGGAAATTGAGAAACAAATTTATAAGGAGATCTCAATTATCTTTAAGAACAATAGGGTGGTTATGGTATGGAATTTTAACTTTCCAAACATAGACTGGGACTGCCATAGTGTTAAGGGTTTTTGATGGAGAGGAATTTGTTAAGTGTGTACAAGACAATTTTCTTATTCAATATGTGGATGTACCTACTAGTAGTGAAGATGCAAAACTTGACCTACTCTTGGGAAATAAGGCAGGGCAGTGACTGAGGTGTCATGGGGGGAGCACTTTGGGGCCAGCGACCATAATTCTATTCGTTTTAAAATAGTGATGGAAAAGGATAGACCAGATCTAAAAGTTGAAGTTCTAAATTGGAGGAAAGCTAATTTTGACGGTATTAGGCAAGAACTTTCAAAAGCTGATTGGGGACAGATGTTCACAGGTAAAGGGATGGCTGGAAAATGGGAAACCTTCAGAAATGAGATAACGAGAGTCCAGAGAAAGTATATTCCTGTCAGGGTGAAAGGGAAGGCTGGTAGGTATAGGGAATGCTGGATGACTAAAGAAATTGAGGTTTTGGTTAAGAATAAGAAGAAAGCATATGTCAGGTATAGACAAGATAGATTGAATGAATTCTTAGAGGAGTATACAGGCAGTAGGTGTATACTTAAGAGGGAAATTAGGAGGGCGGCACGGTGGCACAGTGGTCAGCACTGCTGCCTCACAGCGCCTGAGACCCGGGTTCAATTCCCGCCTCAGGCGACTGACTGTGTGGAGTTTGCAAGTTCTCCCCGTGTCTGCGTGGGTTTCCTCCGGGTGCTCCGGTTTCCTCCCACAGTCCAAAGATGTGCAGTCAGGTGAATTGGCCATGCTAAATTGCCCGTAGTGTTAGGTAAGGGGTAAATGTAGGGGTATGGGTGGGTTGCGCTTCGGCGGGTCGGTGTGGACATGTTGGTCCGAAGGGCCTGTTTCCACACTGTAAAGTAATCTAATCTAATCTAAAAATAAAAAGGGGACATAAGATAGCTTTGGCATATAGAATTAAGGAGAATTCAAAGGGTTTTTACAAATACATTAAGGACAAAAAGGCAAGTAGGGAGAGAATAGAGCCCTTCAAAGATCAGCAAGGTGGCCTTTGTGTGGAGCTGCAGGAGATGGGGGAGATATTAAGTGAGTATTTTGCATCAGTGTTTACTGTGGGAAAAGGATATGGAAGATATAGAATGTAGGGAAATAGATGGTGACATCTTGAACATGCCCATATTACAGAGGAGGATGTCTTGAAATGCATACAAGTGAATAAATCCACAGGACCTGATCATCTAGGCCCTAGAACTCTGTGGGAAGCTAGGGAAGTGATTGCTGGGTCTCTTGCTGAGATATTTGTATCATTGATAGTCACAGGTGAGGTGCTGAAGACTGAAGGTTGGCTAATGTGGTGCCATTGTTTAAGAAGGGTGGTAAGGACAAGCCAGGGAATTATAGACCAGTGAGCCTGATGTCGGTGGTGGGCAAGTTGTTGAAGAGAATTCTACTGGACAGGATGTATATGTATTTGGAAAGGCAAGGACTGATTAGGGATAGTCAACATGGCTTTGTGCATGGGAAATCATGTCTCACAAATTGATTGAGTTTTTTGAAGAAGTAACAAAGAGGATTGATGTGGGCAGAGTGGTGGATGTGATCTATATGGATTTCAGTAAGGCGTTCAATAAGGTTCCCCATGGGAGACTGGTTAGCAAGGTTAGATCTCATGGAATACAAGGAGAACTAGCCATTTGAATACAGAACAAGCTGGAAGGTAGAAGGCAGAGGGTGGTGGTGGAGCGATGTTTTTGAGACTGGAGGCCTGTGACCACCGGAGTGCCACAAGGATCGGTGCTGGGTCCAATACTTTTTGTCATTATATAAATGATTTGGATATGAGCATAAGAGGTACAGTTAGTAAGTTTGCAGATGACACCAAAATTGAAGTTGTAGTGGACAGCAAAGAGGGTTACCTCAGATTACAATGGGATCTTAATCAGATAGGTCAATAGGTTGAGAAGTGGCAGATGTAGTTTAATTTAGATAAATGCGAGTGCTGCATTTTGGGAAAGCAAATCTTAGCAGGACTTATACACTTAATGGTAAGGTCCTAGGGAGTGTTGCTAAACAAAGAAACCTTGGAGTGCAGGTTCATAGCTCCTTGAAAGTGGAGTCACAGGTAGATAGGATAGTGGCGAAGGCATTTGGTATGCTTTCCTTTATTGGTCAGAGTATTGAGTACAGGAGTTGGGAGGTCATGTTGTGGCTGTACAGGCCATTGGTTAGGCCACTGTTGGAATGTTGCATGCAATTTTGGTCTCCTTCCTATCTGAGTAATGTTGTGAAACTTGAAATGGTTCAGAAAAGATTTATAAGGATGTTGTCAGAGTTGGAGGATTTGAGCTATAGGGAGAAGTTGAATAGGCTGGGGCTGTTTTCCTTAGAGTGTCAGAGGCTGAGGGGTGACCTTATCAAGGTTTATAAAATCATGAGGGGCATAGATAGGATAAATATACAAAGTCTCTTCTGTGGGGTAGGGGAGTCCAGAACTAGAGGCCATAGGTTGAGGGTGAGAGGGGGGAAAGATGTAAAAGAGACCTAAAGGGCAACTCTTTCATGCAGAGGGTGGTATGTGTATGGAATGAGCTGCCAGAGGAAGCAGTGGAGAGTGGTACAATTGCAATATTTAAAAGGTGTCTGGATGGGTAAATGAATAGGAAGGGTTTGGAGGGAAATGGGCTGGGTGCTGGCAGGTGGGACTAGATTGGGTTGAGATATCTGGTTGGCATGGATGAGTTGGACCACAGGGTCTTTTTTCGGGTTGTACATCTGTATGACTCTATGACTCTATAACTATTTTACTCTAAGAACCCATTATATTATGAAGAGAAGAAGATTCAATAAAAGAATACAGTTCCCAGGAGACCCTGTTGACAAGTTCATTAATGATCTTGATATATTGTCTGAATCCTGTGAATGTGGAATATTACTACCAGAATGAATATTACAGAATTGTCAATGGGGTCTCTGATTTGTTTCTTTCCCATCTTTTACAAGTGAAGGACGGTGTCACACTGGAAAAGGCGATCAAGATTGTGTTAGAAGCTGATAGTCAGAAAAACCACAGAAAAAGCTGGGGAACAGAAGGACAAATTTACTCCAGAAGACCATTAAACTCGGTTGACTTTAATTTTTCATATAGGTGATCAGGGTTTCGCTGGCTGAGCCAATAGATATTGCCGATTGCTAATTGCTCAGGAGGAGGTGGTGGTGAGATGCCTTTTTGAACTGCTGTTTCTTGTAAGCACAACCACTATGTTTTTCGAGAGAGAGTTCTTCGATTTTGATCCAACAGTAGTGAAGGAATGGCAATGTTTTTCTCAGTAAAGTGAGGAAAAATATCTTCATACAGTTAGGGTACGGAATTCAGTGACTTGAAGTTTTGTGGATGCAGATTCAATTTAGGCATTTGAGTTGGCATTGGATGATAATTCGGATGGAAATAGTGGGGAAAAGCAGGAGAATGGCACTGGGTAATGATAATCATTTCATGATGGGCTGAATGACCTCCTTATGTGCCACAACATGCTGTGATTCTGAGGAGTCTGCATGGTGAGTGGTTTGGAGGGGAACTTTGTGGTGTTCCTATGTAAGGTAAAAACACTCCAAACAATCACATGACATAAAACATGCATTCAAATTCTTTGATGTTAGGAGTCATTGTCCAAAATACAGAGCAAAAACAAAATGCCCAGCTCTCACAGCAATGCCACTTTTACTAGAATGTGCGATACTTTCAAAAACTGTGCAAAACTTGGAAACAATCTTGAAACAATAGAAACCCTGCTGTTACAACAGCAAATAAGTCAATTCTTTACAGAAAAAAATTAGAAAAATTTCTGACTCACAAAATATGCTTCCATGACAACATGTTTCTCTAGAGTTGACATGTCTTCTTTAGAAAGACCCCCACATACAATCCTAAGAGAAATAGGCAAGCCATCTGATTTAGACATTGCATACCGAGCTCATCTCAATGGATATCCAACTTCATCCAAATCTGATACATGAGTGTGTATCACTATATTATCTGACAAAACACCTTATTTGAAAGACAGATAGTTACAACTTTCTGATCTGATGTTAAATTCGGCAGCTGGACCAACTCATAACGTTAATCAAATATTAAAATTTTGTTTATGTATAAAGGTAATCAGTTTGCATATGTCATTGATAATCAATAAACATCACTTCTGAGCAAGAAAGCATCATTTTGTATAAACATCACTTCTGAGCAAGAAAGCATCATTTTGTTCTGTACAGTTTTGAAAGTTAGAGTCACAGAGCTACACAGCATGAAAACAAACCCTTCGGTCCAACTCATCCATGCTGACCAGATATTATAAACTGACCTTGTCCCATTTGCCAGCCTTTGGCCCATACCCCTCTAAACCCTTCTTATTCACGTACCCATCCAGATGCTTTTTGAATGTTGTGATTGTACCCATCTTCACCACGTCTTCTGGTAATTTGTTGAGCGATTTCAACCATCTCAACATTTATTGACCAACACAGCAAAGACTTTACAGATTCAATAAGGATGATCACTGAACCTAAGCAAAATTCAACTGAACTGAAATCAGCTAAATATTCCCAATAAAGAAGACATCATTGACTTTGCAGGGACTTGACTTATCCTTCATCAACAAGAGAATCTTCAGATCCTGAAATCATCATAAACAAGGAAAACATGTCAATGTTACATGGTAATGTGACAGGTTGGAAGATGCTCATCCAGACATATGTTGCAACAAGAATTAAACATTGAGACCATTTCTCACTCCTCAAATCTTATCTTCTATCAAAAGTGTTAAAGAAATCAAAGATCATATGGACCATGACAGCAGTCCATTGTCAAAATGCCTGCATAGCAAATTTTGTGCAGGAAATAAAAAAACCACCAGTCTTTCCAGATGCTAATATTCAATATTCTTTGTAGATTAGAAGATCACTTATTCACCTTTTCCAAGTTGATATGAATTTATAAATTCAGGTAGTGTGAGGGGAAGAAAGAACAATGGTAAACTTTATGTACTTGTTTTAAATAATTTTATAATGAGTTAAATAAGAGGAAGAAAATGCTTGAGATATGATGTTGTATAGGACAGTTGGCCTGAGAGAGTTAACTCTGAAGCCTTAGTAGAGCTCTGTCCACTGAGATATTTATAAAACTGTTTCTGGGAAGCAGTAGTCAGTTGTAGAATGGCACGATGACTCAGTGGTAAGCACTGCTGCCTCACAGCACCAGGGTTCCCAGGTTCAATTCCAGCCTTGGGTGACTGTCTGTGTGGAGTTTGCACATTCTCCCTGTGTCTGCGTGGGTTTCCTCTGGGTAGTCTGGTTTCCTCACACAGTTCAAAGATGTGTGGGGTCAGGTGAATTGGTCATGGTAAATTGCCCATAGTGTTAGGTGCGTTAGTCGGAGTGAAATGGATCAGGGTTGGTTACTCTTCAGAGGGTAGGTGTGGACTGGCTGGGCCGAAGGGCCTGTTTCCACACTGTAGGGAATCTAATCTCTTCTGTTATAACAAGTAATTAGCAAACAGAATATTATTGTGATGGTAATTAAATAACAGAAATCCAGAGGTTATGGTGAAGTTATACCAGGTATTGATGAGATCATGTTTGGAATATTGTATCTAGTATTGGTTTACCTGTTTAAGGAAAGATGTAAATGTATGGGAGGCAGCTCAGGCTTATAGTTAGAATGAAGAAAGTTGTTTTGATCAACTGGAGATTAGAAAGATAAGAGGTGACGTGCTTTGCTAGCCATTAAAGGAGCAGCGTTATGAATTGGGACCTAAATCTTTATGGATACAGGACATTTATGAATGACAGGGAAGTAGGTAAATATGGAGATGTGGCTCTGTTAGTTAATGATTAGTTAGCACAACAGAAAGGACTGACCTATATTCAGGAAACCAAGACGTGGAAACAGTGTGAGAAAAGATAATGATAAGAAGTCACTTCTGGAAGTGGTTTACAGGCCCCCAACAGACGCTTTGACACCAAGATCATCCATCTGGTCATAGACTCTCAGTACTTGTGGTACAATGGGTTTGGATGAATTAATGATCCCTTCATGGAAGTTCACCCAAGATAAAGTAACCATAATGTGATTAAAGTTTACACTCAGTTTGAGGGAGAGAGGAATGGATCTGAGACTATTTTAAAAATTTAAATAAGGCAAATTCCGAGAGCATGCTAACTAAAGTAAATTTGCTAACTGACTAACAATGTAAATTTGACAAATTTGATTAAAGGGTAGGTCAATAGATATAAACCAGCAGACTCCGAAAGAATTATTTCAGAATATATAGAACAGATATGTTCCAACAAATAAAAATTCCAAGGGTCAGTTCTACCAACATGGTTAACTTGGAATTTCATGACCTGCGTTTCAAGCCTGCTGAGTTTTTCAAGCCATTTCTGTTTTGTTTCTGATTTCCAGCATTGGCAGTTCTTTGTTTTGTTTAGAGAAACAGCATTTAGTTGAGCAAAGATGGAAGATTGTACAGAATATAAACAAAACATCAAAGAAAGACCAAAAAAATTAATAACTTTAGACTGTGAAAGAAAGCTAACTGGGAATATAAAGGAAGATAGTAAAAGCTTTTACAATTATTTAAAGAAGAAAAGACTGAAGTGAATATTGGTTCTACGGAAAGTGAGACGGAGAACAAGAAGGATGCTGTGAAACTTGAAAAGGTTCAGAAAAGATTTACAAGGATGTTGCCAGAGTTGGAGGATGTGAGCTACAGGGAGAGGCTGAACAGGCTGGGGCTGTTTTCCCTGGAGCGCCGGAGGCTGAGGGGTGACCTTATAGAAGTTTACAAAATTATGAGGTGCGCATTGGTTTAGGGTGAGAGGGGAAAGATATAAAAGAGAGTAAGGTGCAAAGTTTTCACGCAGCGTGGTGCGTGTATGGAATGAGCTGCCAGAGAAGTAGTGGAGGCTAACACAATTGCAACGTTTAAAAGGCATATGGATGGGTATATGAATAAGAAGGTTTTAGAGGGATAGCGGCCATATGCTGGCAAATCGGTCTAGATTTGCCATTTGGACCAAATGGTCTGTTTCCATGCTATACATCTCTAAGACTCTATGATTCTAATTAACAATGGAAACTAAGGAAATTATAGATGAACTGAACAGATTTTTTGCATCAGTCTTTGTTGCTAAGGATACAAGTAATATTACAGATGCAGTGGTACATCTAGAAATGGAAGACAGGGAAGAACTCAGAAAAACCACAATCACTAGAGAAAAGTCACAACAATAAATTGTTGGAGCGCAGGCTAACAAATACCTGAGTGCTAATTGACTTCAGTCTAGGGTCATAAATCAGATTCTGCTGGGATAGTTGATGTTTTGGTTTCAATTTTACAAAACCCCCTTGACTCTTGGATGCTCCCATTACATTAGAAGGGAACAAATTTAACTTCTTTATTCAAAAAGGTAACAAGAAAGAATGTAGGTTAGCTAGCTCAACATTTATCATCGGGAAAATCTTAGAAGCTTTTATTAAACCAGTTATAAACCACACAACACAAGGTTATAGTCCAACAGGTTTACTTGGAAGCACTAGCTTTCAGAATGCTGCTTTTTCATCAAGTGGTTGCTGACACAGAAGACACAGAATTTATAGCAGAAGATTACAGTGTCATATATTGAACAAACCTGGATTGTTAAGTCTCCCATCTTTTAGAATGAGTTGCAGGTTTCAGTTTGTTAATATGTAATCCCAGAAGTTCTTTTAAGTCACCTTCGCAAGATAACTTAAGGTTTTATAACAAAAGGTGACAATCTCAGCTCAGACAATGCATTAAATGCGTGAGGTTAGAGTCTGGCTGTATCCCAATCTTGAGTCAGACTGGTTCTGTTTCCAAAGGGAAATTTTCAAAAGAAAATCACATGGATTGACGGCTTGCATTGACTGCCTCCAGTTTATGCATTTTTTGAGCAAAATAGAATGTAACTACAAATATTATTCTGCAAATACAAATTTACTCCATTGGCATATATGTGTGTGTGCATGAATGAGAGAGAGTGTGTGTATGTGAGCACGTGTGTGTGTATGAGTGCACGTGAGAGAGTGTGTTTGTGTGTCAAAGCTTAGCAAAGTGTGTGTGTGGGTGTGATGGAGTATAAGCCTGTGAGAGGGTTATATATGCAGGCTTATACTCCATCACACCCACACACACACTTTACTAAGCTTTCACACACACAAACACACACTCTCTCACGTGGACTCACACTCACATGCGCACACTAACATGCATACACTCACTCTCTCTCTCGTGCATGCACACACACATATAAGTCTATGGGGTGAATTTGTATTTGCAGAATTATATTTGCAGATACATTCTATTTTGCTTAAAAAATGCACAATCTGTAGGCAGTCAATGCAGGCAGTCTATCCATGTGATATTTTATAAATTCCATTTTGGAAATAGGACCAGTCTGACTCAAGATTGGGATACAAACAGACTCTGTCCTCACACCTTTAATGCATTGTCTGAACTGAGATGCACCTTTTTTTATAAAACCTTAAGTTACTTCGAGAAGGTGACTTAAAAGAAGTTCTGGGATTTCCATATTAGTGAACCAAAATCTGCAACTCACTCTAAAAGATGAAGACTTAACAATCCAGGTTTGTTCAATATATCACTGTATGATATTGTAATCTTTTGCTATAAATTCTGTATCTTATGATCTTATTCTGCACAACCACTTGATAAAGGAGTAGCGCTCTGAAAGATAGTGCTTTCAAATAATCCTGTTGGAATATAATCTGGTGTTGTGTGATTTTTAACTTTGTCCACCCAGTCTAACAGTGGCTCTTCCACATTAAAGCAGTTATAACAGGGCACTTGCATAAGATCAAGGTGATCAGGCAGAGGTTTTGTAAAAACTGTGTTTGACAAATCTGTTGAAGTTCTTTGAGAAGGCAACATGTGGATAAAAGTGAACCAGTGGATATACTGCACTTAGACATCTGGAAGGCATCTGATCATGTGCCATATCATTGTTCTTCTGAATTCTGCAAAGAACCGATAGTAATATCCAGTCCCACATCTGAAAGGGGGATTCTCAGGAGTACAGATGCTCTCATCTACAAAGTGCTGAGGGTGAAATAATCTCCAATTGGAGTTGGATGATGGTGATGATGATGACAATAATGGCAACAATAATTTGTGTATTGTGGCTCTACTGTAAAACAAATCCCAAGGATCCAGGATGTGTAAATACTTGACAGCAAATTGTCAGTAATCACTGTCATTAGCCCTCAGAATCTGATCACGGCATCAGGGTTTAGCAAATCCCAGATTACAGTGGATTGTCAACATGTAGTCTGTCATTCACTGCATCACACTGTAATGTAAGCTCATGTTCACCCCCATTCTAACTTCTGAGACAGCACTCAGCAACCTCCATTGATACTGTGAGGGTGTTTTTTTAGGGTATTTTCTAATCAAGTTGTTCAGAAATGTTATTACACATTTCTGGAGCAGGTGGGTCTCGAACCTTCACATTCACCCTCTCAAAACTTAGGATCCCAGAAATACCAATGAGAACAGGTGAAGGAAGATGCATCCTGTTTTTTCACTTGCATTCTACCTGTCAGGGTAAACACTATGTCAGGATTCATACATATGCAGACAATGTCCAGCTCTACTCAACAGTGCCTCTGTTAACCCCTTCACACCTTTCAAATAATCAGATTAGTCAGTTAACAATCAGCAAAAGATGATCATAAATTTACTCTAACGAATTACTGGGAAGACTGAAATCATTGTCTTTGCTCACAGCCACAAACTCCACTCATAGTCAGTGCCTTCATTCTTCTCTCTTCAATGATCTGAGGCTGAAACAAATTGTTTGTAACCTTAGTGCAGTATTTTATCCAATGATGAAGTTCTAACCACATATTTGCACAATCATTTAAATTGTCTAATTCCAACTTAGCAATACCCTCTGACTCTGCTTGACTCAGCTCTGCCTCCAGACTTGAGTATCCAATGCATACTTAGCTGGTCTCAAATTAACACCCCAGATGCATTCACTGGCTTACATTGACATTTCATGGAGCAGCGCCTTGATTATTAGGATTCATATTCTTGTTTCCTTGTTCCTTCCTATCTCTTAGGCTTGTAACCCTCTGGGGGATCTACTGTCATATCTCACTGGGGTAGCAGACTGGAAGTTAGGGCACACTATTCTAGGAGTCATCACAAAAATTAAAGAATTTATAAAGTAACAAAAAGTCCCTAATTTGCCTGTTGTTTAGATTCAAATTGACAAAATGATCTATTGTAAATAAACAGATTCTAGCTACAGATCAACAATTAGATTAGATTACATTACATTACAGTGTGGAAACAGGCCCTTCGGCCCAACAAGTCCACACCGACCCGCCGAAGCGCAACCCACCCATACCCCTACATTTACCCCTTACCTAACACTACAGGCAATTTAGCATGGCCAATTCACCTGACCTGCACATCTTTGGACTGTGGGAGGAAACCGGAGCACCCGGAGCAAACCCACACAGACACGGGGAGAACGTGCAAACTCCACACAGTCAGTCGCCTGAGGCGGGAATTGACCCGGGGTCTCTTGCGCTGTGAGGCAGCAGTGCTAACCACTGTGCCACCATGCCGCCCATAAACCATTGGCGCATAACTCCACTAAAGGTCCAAATTCCTTATAAACAACCTCCACCCCGCCCACCCCCCTAACACACACACACATTCACACACACTAAAACATCATGGTCATGATGGGTGGATGGAAACATTGGGAAGATTGCCAACAGAGTTCACTGAGATGGTCTTGTTGAATTGTTAAGATATGCTGCTCCTTGATTCCTCTTCTTCAGATACTTTCACTTGCTTGCAGAGGGTACAGGGTGGCTGGTTCAGACTTGTAAAGTCTCTGGGTTACAGGTTGAGAGCCACAGTTTGGAGAAACTGTGGAGGGGAAAATTAATAACATTGTTTGCAGGCAGGAAACCTTGTCATCGATAACTTGCCACCATATTACAAACCAATTAGCTGCCTGTTACCAGCCAAATCTATTCATACATAGCTCTCTGGCTTTAGCTCATCTGTAACTAGGCTTTCCCCAACTGCTTGAACTAATAACTATATAAACAGCACTTACAATGAGTGCCAGGTAAAAAAGTTCAGGAATCCTTCAACAATCCTTGGTAATTCAAACAATCCTTTTCTGATGACGAGTCTCTGGACTCAAAACTCTGCTATCTCTGTTTCTTCTTCCACAGATGCTGCCTGACCCAATAAGGTTCTCCAGCAATTTCTATTTTTCTTTCAGTCCTTTTCCCATTTCAAGCCAATGTGAAAATTACAGAATAATAAAAATTTACCATCTTTACATTTTGAAATAAGTTATAAATATATCATAGATTGTATTACTGTTCTAACTTGAATAATAACTTTTTATTGATTGGTCAAAACAGTGGAATCTTGTGATTATATTCTGTCAGTAAGTTCTCTAGATCTACTTTAAAGATGATGGCTACTGGTTCCTAGTCAGATCAAAATATTATTTGGTGAATTTATCCAGGATCATAACCTGAGGTTGGTGATCTGGTCTGATATCATAAAAATACTTATAGGGATGCAAGTTTCATAATATATACCATGATACCATAAAAAGGGACAGTCTACACCTGAACCACATTGGGATCAACAACTAGGTTTGCTAGGGCTGTGGGAAGTGTTTAAACTAATCTGGCAGGCGGAGTGGACACAGGATATGGAAGAATCAAAGATACATCATACTACAACAAAGGTGCAAGTCAGAGTGAGTTCAGTTATGTTGGGTGTCAAAAGAGTAAGGTGAGACAGGATGGTCTTTAATACTAGAGTGTAATAGGGAAGACTGATGAGTCAATGGTGTGGATTAACACATGAAACTATGATATTGTTTCCATCCGAGAAATATGGCTGAGGGATGGGCTGGACTAGCAACTCAGCATTCCGGGCTGTAAGATCTTTAGGCGAGGCAGAGGATGGTGTAAAATGGGTGGTGGTGTAGCACTATTAATCAAGGTGTCAATTACTGCAATAAGGAAAGATGGTATCCTGGATGGGTCCTCAAACGAGGCTTTGTGAGTAAATATAGAAACGTTAAGGAGGCAGGTACTTTATTCAAAATGTACCAGAGGCCCAAAGAGTCAATGGGAAATAGAGGAGCAAATATGTAGCCAGTTCACAGAAATGTGCAAGAATAATAATTGGGCAATTATACTGGGGATGTTCAAATTTTCTAATGTAAATTTGGATAGTCATAATGTTAAGGGTTTTTTAAAATGAATCCAGATGATTTGTTTTGTATCACTATATAGAAGACCCAACAAGGGATGGCACAGTGCTGGATTTGGTTCTGGGGAAAGAAACCAGACAAGTGTTCGATGTGGTAGTGGAGGAACATTTAGGCGATAGCGACCACTACGCCGTATGGTTCAAATTTCTTTTGGACAAGGAAAAAATATTGTTTACAAAGGATGGATTTGGGTTGGCAGAAGGCAGATTTTATTAAAATATAACAGGAATTGGCCACAGTAGATTGGAAACAGCTCCTTGCAGGTAAGTCGACAGCGGAGCAATGGGGGGATTCAAAAAGGAACTGGAGACAGTAAAGCTTCAACATACAGCATTTAGAGGTTTAAATGCAGAAGCAATAAGTTCAGAGAAGCCTCAATGTCTAGGACAGTTCAGGACTGGATGAGGAAGGAGAGTAGGGTTTTTGCAAGTCCAAAGGGAGCAATACAGCTGCGGTGTTAGGGAAATACAGGAAGTGCAGGAAGAAACTTCAGAAAGCAATTAGATGAGCAAAATGTGACATGGAAAAGAACTTGCGAACAGGATTACAGAGAATCCTAGGATATTTTATAAATACATTAAAGGAAAGAGTTAACCAGGGAAAGAGTAGGGCCCATTAGGGACCAAGAAGGCAACCTGTGTGTGAAGATATAGAACATTGGAAAAGGGTTGAATGAATACATCTCTTCAGTCTTAACTCTGGAAAAGGAGAACATAGGTGTGAAATTCAGGAAAAGGGGCTGTGAGGAACTTGTACAGAGTCAAGAGTGTGGTGCTGGAAAAGCGCAGCAGGTCAGGCAGCATCTGAGGAGCAGGAGGATCGATGTTTTAGGCGTAAGCCTTTCATCAGGAATGAGCTCATTCCTGATGAAGGGCTTACACCCGAAATGTTGATTCTCCTGCTCCTCGGGTGCTGCCTGACCTGCTATGCTTTTCTAGCACCACATTCTCAACTCTGATCTCCAGCATCTGAAGTCCTCACTTTCTCTGAGGAGAAATGGGGAGGTGTTGAGGCTCTGTTGGGCTTATAACAAACAAATCCTCGGGCTCAGATGAATTGCAGGTAGGAAATTGCCAGTCAGGAAATTGCAGGGACTCTCCGCAAACTTTTGATTCCTCTCTGGCCATGGGGCAATTGCCAGGGAGTTGGAGGATGGCTGATGTTTTTAGAAGGGTGGTAGAGATGAACCAGGAAATTACAGATTGGTGAGTCTCATGTCAATGGTTGGGAAACTATTGGAGAAAATTCTGAAGGATTAATACCCACTTGGAAAGGCATGGATAATTAGGGATAGTCAGCACGGCTTTGTCAGAGGGAGGTCATGTCATCAAGTTTGTTAGAACTTTTTGAAAATGTGATCAAGTGTGTGGTTGAGATAAGTTCAATTGATGTAGTTTGTATGGATTTTAACAAAGCTTTTGACAAGGTCCCACATGGGAGACTGGGAAGGTTAAAGCGCATGGAATGGAGGGAAACTTAGCAAGATCGATCAGAAACTGGTTGAGTAATAGAACACAAAGGTTAGTGGTAGAAGGCTGTCTGAGTGACTGGAGGCTGGTATGCAGCAGTGTACCATAAGGATCAGTACTGGGACCTTATTGCTTGTTATCTACATAAATGTACAGATGAAAATATGGGGGGAATGTTAAGCAAATTTGCAGAAAATACCAAGATTGGTGGAGTAGTTAATAGCAGCGAAGATGGTTGTAGGTTACAGGAAGACATAAGTGGATTGGTCAGATGGGCAGACCAGTGGCAGTTGGTTTTTAACCCTGATAATTGTGAAGTGATCTACTTTGGAAGAAGAAACAAGAAGAGGGAGTATTTAACGAATGGCAGGACATGGGTAGCTTCGAGGAACAGAAGGATCTTGACGTAATTATTCACAGATCGCTGATGTCAGCACAGTATGTGAATAGGATAATTAAGACCGTGTATGGGGCACTTGCCTTAATCAGCCGTAGCATAGAGTGTAAGAGCAAGAAGGTAATTTGGAGTTGTAAAGAATGTTGGTTACACCACAACTGTCAGGGCAGCACGGGGCCTCAGTGGTCAGCACTGTTGCCTCACAGCGCTAAGGACCTGTGTTCGATTCCAGCCTTGGGCGATTGTCTGTGTGGAGTTTGCACATTAGCCCTGTGTCTGTGTGGGTTTCCTCCAGGTGCTCTGGTTTCCTCCCACAGTCCAATGATGTGCAGTTTAGGTGAATTGGCCATGCTGAATTGCCCATAGTGTTCAGGGATGTGTAAGTTAGGTGAATTAGTCAGGTGTAAATACAGGGTAGGGGAATGGGTCTGGGTGGGCTGCTTTTCGGAGCGTCAGTGTGGATTTGTTGGGCCGATGGGCCTGTTACCACACTGTAGGGATTCTATCCTATGAAGTACTGTGTGTAGTTCTGGTCACCTCGCTACAGGAAGGAAGGATGTGATAGCACTAGAGGGGGTACAGAGAAGGTTCACCAGGTTGTTGCCTGGGATGGATGAACTATAAGAAAAGGCGAGATAGGCAAGGATTGTTTTCTTTAGAGCAGAGAAGGCTGAGAGGGAACATGATTTTGGTGTATAAGGTTATGAGGGGAATGGACGGGATGAATAGAGAGCAGCTGTTCCCCTTGTTTGAGGCGTCAATCACTAGACAGGGTAGGGAGCTGGAGATTCAGAGGAGATTTGGGGAAAACTTTTTCACTCAGCAGATGGTGTGAATCTGGAGTGCACTGCCTGAGAAAGTACTGCAGGCCAGCAACCTTTAAAAAATATTTAGACGAACACTTCAAATATCATAACATTCAAGGATATGAGACAGGCGAAGGAAATTTGGATTAGTGCGCTTTTATTGGTAGTTATGTTGTGCAGGCTCAATGGGTCAAAGGGCCTTTTCTGCACTGTATGACTCTATGAATCCATCAGCAGGTGTGCACTACTATCTCATACAATATACTAACAGTGGTGGCACCATCTGAGGAAAATTCCATTTTACAAAAGCCACAGCCACCAGAAGAGAAAAAAGAAGAAAACAAACCAAGTAGAAAATTGTGAGAGCTGTAGAATAAAACATAACTTTAAAAGCACACACAACCACAGAGCTTAAGTGAATACAGCAATCTTCAGATAAAAATCTGCAGAATTGATAGCACACTAAACCTGCTCGGAGAAGTGCAAAACAACTCGAACTTGTGACAAGTACTGGAAAGTACTTTTGTATTATTGTTGACTATAGAAAGTTTCAGCAAAGAGTGGTCAATAGCAGGCACCCAATGTAAGAAAGCTTCCTCACAATGAAATTCTTTCATTCAAGAAAAAGTTCTAGGCTGTTACAGTCCCAGAGAGAGCACCAAATATATGTCACAATCTGGCTATGGACCAGCAGCTTCTATTTTTAAAAGAGATAAAATATTCAATCCCAGGGACTCACTAAGAGAGTCAAGCCACAAGTTTCCATGGTTTTGACCAGCAACATTAAACTTTACTATCCAATATTACAATGGCAAAACAATCTACAATACACATAGAAAATATTTTTAATGTGTAGAAAACACGGCTAATAGGCTGAAGTTGAACTCCCACACCAGACATCCAATAGCAATGCTATCTAGACAGATGCCACAGATTTTTCAGCAACTTTGTGAAGATGTTAATGACACAGTGGGTCAGTAAATCTAATCAAATTTCACAAGGGATCACAATTCTTCGTTTTTGCTAATTTGACTTCCAATCTTCTTCCTGAGAACCACTCAATCATTCATTGCCTCAATAATTGCTCCCATACTGATTGCTCACCCTCCCTTCTTAGGTCTACACTCCTGGGTCAATGAAACTGCGCACCAGCTCTTCACTGCCAGATAGCCTCACTGAGGCAGTCCTGCCCCTGGCTAATTCTCTTCTTGCTCGGTTGCATCATGTAAATACTTCTTGTGAGCTTTTCAACTCTCATTCTCTTAGTTCCAAGCATTAATGTTTGCAATCTTCCTCTGCACCTCTCACAGATTCTGCCAAAACAGACCCAGCAATGTTCTGAATTTCTAGGGCATATTCTGAGTCCTGATACTGACAATTAGATGCCTATTAAATCCTAGAACTCCTACCGGAGTTCTAACAACATACTAACTCTTGATTCTCCTCAGAGTCCCCTCCACAGATGATGTGTAGTCCAGCTGCCGTTCCAGCATTACAGTTAATTAGACCATTCCTAACATTAACTCTGCTTATGTCCTTCTTCCACATTTTCTCTCACTTTGAGCTTCGTTCGGTGATGCCAAACTGTCCCAAGTGACCTTTTGATCTTTTCAAAGCCTCCCCCCTTATTCCCAGGCAGAGTTGAATGTAAAAATATGTTGAAACAAGCAGATATAGCAGTATCGACGTGACTGTATCCTGAAGGTTCCATGCTCACAGAATGCTGAAAATGGAATTTAGAGCTAGTTGTAAAACATACCTTTGCGAAAAGTGACACATTCAGAAAATTGTTAAACCAGCAGTATCATTTGACCAATTCGAGAAAAAAAACTGAAAGCAGAAGAGATTATTAAAAAAATTACTGCTATATATGACAAGGAGTTATTGTAAAGGTGACAATGACATTTATTCAATTTAAGATGGTACAAATCTAACAGGATAAAAACAGAAAAAAATATAAATCATTCCCTTGTCAAGAAGGGTATGAAACTCTTAAGAGACTGAAGAAATGACACAAATTAAGAGTATGTTCCTACGTTTTTGAAAAGTAGTTAAAAAGTCTTCATTTTAAAATATTTCAAAATCTTAAAAGGCTCAAAAAAGACTTTTCTGCAAAAATAGCAGAATAATGAAACATAAGAAAGAAGTGTTGTGAGTTCAATTAACAGATATACTATGTCAACTTTCTGAAGAAGAAAATAATATGATAGAAGTAAAGAAATATTAATTAGTACAGTAATAATTCTTAATTACAAAGTTTTATTCAGAATTCATCTTCATTTTTTGGGAATATAAAAAATTATAATAGTTAAACACTGTTGAAGAATTTTCAACATTTAATGTAATTGAAAGTATTATACAATTTAGAACTCAATAGCAAAACCAGCTACAACTAATATAAATGCTAAAGTTCTTCTATAGTTTTCAAATAAATAATTTTAATGAAAGAATGAAATCTGTTAAATAAGTAACAACAGTTAAATACAGTGACAATGGGGACATATATTTCCAAGTAGATTTAAAATTAAGGAGATTAAGGTCAGATGAAGAAACACAGAAACTAGGAGGAGAAGTTGGCAATTTGGCTCTTTTAGCCTGCTCCACCATACTATATGATCATCTCAGAATCTTATTCCTGCATTTGCCCCATACCCTTTGATCCCTTTAGCACTAAGAACTTTATCTCGCTCCTTCCTGAAAACATTCAATGTTTTGGCCTCCACTGCTTTTTGTGGCAGAGAACTCCACTCTCTGGGTGAAGAAAATTGTCCTCATTGCTGTCCTATAAGGTTTATTCCATTTCAATATATAAGTTAACCCGCTGAGCTGGAAGGTTTGTTTTCAGTCGTTTTGTCACCATAATCTCATCCTTTCTAACAGCACTTAAAAAAATTCAAGAGAATTAAATAGGACAGACTTCCAAAACATGAAACCAGATGGATCCAACACACCACACTTCTATGGATTATCAAAAAAAATATACAAACCTGCTCCCCACCCCTCAGACCCATAGTCTCCCTACCTGGTACACCAACATACAAACTAGCCAAAGACCTCCAACAAAAACTAAAACACTTAATTGAAGATTCACGCTACTGCATTTACTCCACCCAAGAATTCCTGAACACTATCAAAGACGCCAAGATAGAAGAGGACGCAATAATGGGCCCCTTTGACGTGAGAGCCCTTTTCACATTAATTAATATCGACCTGGCCAAAGAAACACTGGCATCACTACTAGGAAAGCCAGGACCAGATAGCAGACAGCACCAACTTCATCAGCAAAGACAATATCCTCAAACTAGTGGACCTCTGCCTCACCACCCACTTCACATTCAATAACAAAACCTAGAAACAAGCCAACGGAGCATCCATGGGATCACCAATATCAGGTCTTATAGCAGAAACAATGATGCAGACTTGAACAAGCTGCTCTCCCATCTATCCAACCCAAACTTTGGATCTGCTACGTAGATGACACCTTCATCATCACAAAACGGAACAAATTAGAGGAAACATGCGACACCATCAACAATATCCTGATAGACATAAAATTCACAAAAGATGAGGAGAACAACAACAGACTCCTATTCCTAGGTATGACAGTTGAACATACAGTTAATGGAGAGCTTCAAACCAGCGTCTACAGAAAAACAACAAACACAGACCAAATTTTAACTTCAGAAGCAATCATCCCAACACCAAACATAGCTGTATCAAGACATTATTTCAATGAGCTACATCACACTGCAGAACCCAAGAACTACAAAAAGCAAAAGAAAAAATCTATACAATGTTTCCAAGAAAAACAGGTACTGAAGAAACACAATCTGCCGATTCCTCAGAAACGAACCCAAACAATCAGGCACAACGCAACCAAATGTTGGTGGGTAAAGCAAAAACTGAACAATAGGCTGCTCTCAAAAAGGAGATGGTTTGGGCACAGTCATGTATGAAAAGGGGAAGATAGATCAAATGAGTCCAGAGCGCCCTTTATATCTGCCGATTCCTCAGAAACGAACCCAAACAATCAGGCACAACGCAACCAAAAACTATAGCCATATTACCTTACATTAAATACATATATGAAATGACTTCCAGAATACTCAGACCCCTTGGCATCATGGTAGCCCACAAACCTACCAAAACACTTAAACAGCGACTAATAAACCTAAAGGATCCATTAGATATTACCAGCAAAACTAATGACATTTAAAAGATACCATGAGGAACTGTAGAAAACACTACATCGGACAAACTAGCAAGAAACTTGTCACCAGGATACATGAACACCAACTGGCCACCAAAAGATACGCCCCACTATCACTAGTTTCTATACATACAGACAAAGAAGGACACCACTTTGACTGGGACAACACACATATCCCAGGACAGGCGGAATAAAGACATACAAGAAAATTCTTAGTGGCATGGCATTCTAACCAGAACCCCATCAATAAACACATTGATTTAGACTGTATCTACCTTCCCTTGAAGAAAAGAACCCGAAATGACATTACCCACCTGAAGAAACCAAGACCTATAAATAGAGAAGCGGGACATACCACCAGCACTTCACCGGAGACTCTCACTGATGATGATACCTAGTCATGGTGACAAAATGTCTGAAATCAAAACTTCAAGCTCGCGAGCTAACTTACACACTTATCATCAACCTGAGCTACAAATCTTCTCAAAAGTCACTTATTCCCTATCCTTAGACTGTGAGCCCTG
Source organism: Chiloscyllium plagiosum (assembly GCF_004010195.1). Classification (NCBI taxonomy): domain Eukaryota; kingdom Metazoa; phylum Chordata; class Chondrichthyes; order Orectolobiformes; family Hemiscylliidae; genus Chiloscyllium; species Chiloscyllium plagiosum. The sequence goes on along the minus strand of NC_057710.1, from coordinate 112,564,236 downwards.
GGTTTGGATTTGCTGGTCATTTGGGATATCCTTTCCGCATCTTCCCTGTCTAGTCTTCTTAGAGTTTTATGAGATTCCCTGCTAATTTTTCAAAATTCAAGAGAAGATAGACCTAACCAATCCAATTTCTCTTCATATGTCAGTCTTGATAACTCAGAAATCAATCTGGTAAACCTTAGCTGTACTTCCTCCATAGCCAGAGCAACCTTCCTCATGGGTTGGAGGAGCTGATGTTGGACTTGGGTGGATAAAGCTAAAAATCACACAATGCCTGGTTATAGTTGACAGTTTTTTTTTGGAAGCATGAGCTTTCGAAGCGCCGCTTCTTCAGCAGGTGATTGTGGAGCAGGATCATAAGACACAGAATTTGCAGCAAAAGGTTATTGTGTCATGCGGCTGAAATATATTAAACAAACTTAGATTAAGTCTTTAATCTTTTAGAATGGTTTTGCTACTTTCAATTTGTTAATATGTAAATCCTCAGATAAGGAGACTAAAACTGCACCCAATACTCTCGGTGTGGTTTTACCAAGGCCCTGTGTAATTGCAGCAAGATAGATAATCGCTGCTTCTGCCCTTGAATCCCCTCACTACGAAGGCCAACAGATTATTTGCCTTCTTCAACACCTCCTGCACCTTCTTGTTTACTTTCAGCGACTGGTGTACAAGGACACCAGTCAAGTTACACCTCCCATTTCCCAATCTATTGTCATTAAGATAATAATCTGCCTTCCTGTGATTTAAGCTAATAAAATCATGATGTTATCCAAAAGAACACGGTTGGAAATGAAAGGATCTAATAATCCACCTCATTATAACATCAAAAGGAGATCACTTTTATTCAGAAACACAAAGTATTTTCTCTGACACAACTTGAGGAAGTAGAGATCCTCCAGGGGCGACATATGTTCAATAACAACATTGATGTCAAAACACATCATCTGCAATAGGCCTCAGGGAATTGAAGATCCACCGAGTATAGAAACAGACTGCACCTAAATGTGTCATTTCAGACATCAGGCATCCAATTTAACCACGTTGTCAGACATTTATAAAGTCAAAGACTTGGGGAAGGGGTGGATATAGGACAGAGATAAATATTTATTTGAAACAAATATGTAAATAATTTAATAGCCAGTGCTGAGGGGTGTGGGGATCGTGGGGACGTTGTATAAGAAATTAAATCACAAGGTAAACTCAACACACAATGATGTAAAAAACTGTTGCTAGGAGGAGTTAACCAATGTTCCAGGATATGTAGTTCGATGAAGCTAATAGTAATTAGTCTTAATTTTAGCCTGATGTCTCACAAAAGGCCATCCTGGAGTTCAGACATAATATAACTAGATTATTACCATCTAATAAACCTGCTCCATTTGTCAAGACTGAGCCCCCCTTCAGCCAATTACTTTATATGGCACTCTTCCCCGACTGGTATCAGTAAGTTTGACTATTACCAATAAGAAAGATTGGCTGGCAGTGAATTTCCAAGGCATCTCAGATTGTTCTGCTGGGCTGGATGACAACATGCAAACAATGGTGCAGATTTAAATGATATAAATGATGTTTGCTAAACTGAGTTGAACTTGGCTCTGGGTTAGTACCTTAATCACATTAAACTAATCATATTGACACCAGTCAAATGAAAGTACTGTCTGATGGACTGTACAAAGTTAAATATTTAAACAAGGCTCAAAAGGGGGAAAATGAATGCAAGTAATGTGCAATTCACGGTACTTAAAAAAAGCAAAAACCTAATTTGTTGGAATAGATAATTAGATCATTTGTTTATTATGCTCACTATTGATAAGATGTCAAATGAGAAAAGTCAGCCTTAAATATAATTGATTTCTTCTCCCCAGACATTCAGGATTTGATTCTCGTAATATACTTCCAAGTCCTGGCACCAATCAAGTACAATGATAACGTGATTCTGAATTCCTCTCTAGCCTGAAAGGAGTTTTGTTCATTAATTAACTTTCCTTCACAGAATCACAGAGGTTTTGCCGTCCAGAAGGAGGCCATTCAGCCCATCATTTCTGCACCCCTTATGTCAATCTCCTGCCTTTTTCCTACATCTTGATTGTGTCTAAATAATCATCCAATGGCCTCTAATGCCTCAAATGAACCTGTCTCCACTATAATTTCAGTGCATTTCATACCCTGACAACTCACTGTGTGAAAATGTTTTATTTTCACCTCATTCCTGTTTCTTTTGCAAAACACTTTAAAACAGTGCCATTTGATTCTTAATTTGTTTATGAGAGGGAAAAGTTTTTCCTTAGTTACTCTGTCTAAGCCCCTCATGATTTTCAAAACTTCTCTTCTCAGCCTTCTCTTCTTCAAAGTCCCAGCTTCATGACCATTTCTTCAGAATTGGAATATTTCATCTCTGAAAACATTCTTGTACACCACTTCTGCAATCTTTCCTATGCATTCACAATCCTTCTTAATCTTCCCATTGCCTAGAACTGTGCACAATGGTCCTACTGCGGTCTAACCGTGATCTTACATAAGTTCATCTTGCAACTATTAACAGTTTATCCAATGACTTCTTTTTATCCATTTACAACTAGGGACTGAGGTTCCTCCTCCATCACCATGACTTGGGTAGCATCTGCCTCGTCAATGCAAAGTATTCATGTAAACTGTTAATCATGTCTCATGTGTATAAGTGTAAATCCCCTTTATCATCCCTACACCATCTTTTACCACCCTTTTACTATTGCTCTGCTTATGGAAGCCTTTGGGATTTCCTTTAAGGCTAGTTGCCAGCCTTTTCCCATCATCTGCCTTTGATTCTTGTATTTGCTATTTTACCTCCCTTCTGAACCTTCTCTATTCAGCTTGATTCTTCATTGGTTTTAATAATTACCTCCTATCACAAGCACATTTTTTTCTCCTTACACTGATTTCTGACTCTTATGCCATAAAGGGCGCTCTGGACTCATTTGATCTATCTTCCCCTTTTCATACATGACTGTGCCCAAACCATCTCCTTTTTGAGGGCAGCCTATTGTTCAGTTTTTGCTTTACCCACCAACATTTGGTTGCAGTCTATCTAGCTCAGTGCAGCTCCTGTCCCTTTGAAGTCTGATCTCTGCCAGATAGTTATTCATACTCTATATTAGCCAAGATCATTTTCTATAGTCATCCTAAACCTTATGATACAATGATCACTGTCCCTAAATGTTGATCAATTGTTTGTTGATCTGCTTGAACCAACTAATTCCAAAGAGTCAGGTCTAGCAGTGCCCTTTCGAAATTCTCCTTAACAAAATTTAGGAAAGCATGTCTGTCACTGCCTTTTACATTAACACTATCCCAATCAATATATTGGTAATTAATATCCCCTATTATACCACTCTATGATATTTATATCCCTCTATCCATAAGAACATAAGAAATAGCAGGTTAAATAGGATACTTGTGCCCTCAGACCTGTCTCATGTAATTCGTCCAGACAGGCAAGATTACATTAAAAAAACACATACTGAGTTTGAATTTGCTCAAATTTTATTTTGTACTCACCAAAAGATTTTATGAAAGCCAAAAATGTTTGATACTATATAAAATTGTGACCTCAAAGTTGAGGTTATCATGTAGACTTAGAGCTGAAATATAACTACAGTCAGTGCAGTCAGTTGGTGGGGATTGTTGCTTATGATGATAGGGAGGTTACCATCAGTGGTTTTAAAAAAAAACTGACAAAGAAGTATACTGTAGTTTATGTTGGTGACAAGTTCCTTAATGGTTGTTGTGTGGATTTACCAGCTCATTATCCTGTAGGAACTGTTGCTCATGATGAAGGTCGTTGCCACATTTCTTTTAGTGTGGGCCACTGCAGGATTCTGCTTGGTCTACTGTGGCAGAGGAAGCCTATTTTTTGGTCTAACTAAAAGAGTCTTCTTGTTAGTAAGATACAGTTTATTACATGTTAGCAGCTAGTCAAAGGTTATATTGATGTGATGAATATTGTTACAATGACTTTGAGGAAGACTAGACATTAAGTCTCTCTCCTTTGAGATCCTAAGCTGTTCTTTCCACAAGTCCATTTAGCATAATCATAGTGGGTGATGCTTATGACACACTTCATATTGAGGCCCAAATACAGCAGCTGTCTTTTATTTCTTTATGGAGAAGGTGAGGACTGCAGATGCTGGAGATCAGAGTCAAAAAGTGTGGCACTCAGCAGCATCCTAGGAGCAGGAGAGTCGACGTTTCGGACATAAGCCCTTCATCAGGAATGTCAGACTCTGCATGTGGCAAGCATGTTCCCTGGTGGTAACTGAAAAATATGAGGAAGAGGTTGTATTTTGAGACTAAATGTGTGATGAGTTGTGTTGATGAGGGAGTTATTAAAACCAAATCCGTCATTAAATTTGGGATATTTATTGCATATAATTGTGTGGTGAGATGCATACTTCTAGTTATTTATTGTGGCAATGGGGAAAATGCAACGTGATTTGGGAAGTAAATTTTAACTTTATCAAAGTTTATGGAAAAGCCATCACATTACAAAATTTGAAATGATTCGGAAAAAACATTTGCAAGGGAATAATGTAGTGACTACACTGTTTAACCAGTAAAGACAAATAATTCATCGCTGACCAGTATAGACAATGGACACAAGAAATATTGCTATTTAAAAAATCTTAAGCATGAGCACATCTGTGGTTCTGAGGAGAAAAACTGTAAAGTATTATAAGCTGGGTGAAATGCTAAATATTCCTAATGTTATGATGTTTATAATGAATGCATCCAATGCAATGTCTGTGCTAACATGACTGATGTATAGGATTAAGGTCTTCTGCAGCTCGATAATTTTTTGCATTCGTATCATCCAATAATAGGAAGTGTGCTGCTTCTTTTATTCATACTTATACCACTAGTGACACAACCAGCAAGCTGCAATAACATATTGAATCTCACAGAGCGAAAATCACTGTTGCTATGCACACTATCTCAGGGGTATAATTATAGATAATAGGCACCCAGGAGAAAGCACAGATGTACCAATTACTCCAATATAGTCATGTTGTTTCCTTTATGTATGTAAGATGCATTAGATTTATATGCTGCTTATTTAGTTTTGACTGAAAAACATAAAACAAGTTTGTTTTGTTGTTTTTCTATTATTTTCTTTACTGTATAATTTAATTTGAGAAGCAAATATAAAATTCAAATGCTGCATTCAATAATTATTAAAACAAAATGTTCTGGCCTATTTCTGGGAACCAGTACTTAAAACTCTAATGGTATTATTGCCAGAATCTGCCATTACGTCTCCATTAAGAACTCCAATTATAAATAGAATGTTAAATATTTGTAGTTTGTCCAAATAAAATCTATCACACTCAGTATCAAGTAATATTTTCTTTGCGTAAACTTTGCTCTTTATAATCTGAAGTTAATTCACCAAAGCAATCTTCTAAAATGGTCTGTTTTTTTTTTAGCATTCTCATATATCACAGATTTCAATTAGAATAAAAGGTTTCTTTGAGTCTGGAGGACATTTCCTTTGTTATGGTGCATTTCCACAGACTATGATAGTGAAGTATTCCAGGTGGAAATGATAATTTGATTTTGAAAAAGTTGAAGGATACCCAGCATTGGCAGCACTGGTGAGGGTCTTCACTGCCGTCCCAGTTATTCCCAGAGAGGCCAGGGAGCTGAGTTTAGGGAAATTGATCCTGCTGGAAAGACCAGTTGAGTTTGTGAAAATCAGTGAGGTCAATTTTCTGCTTATTAGAATGTGTTCATAGTGTGCTTTTCCAGATGTACTCCAGGTCATCATCAGCACCCTTACAGAGGCACATGAGAGCATGGGTCTCACCCTCAACATTCACAGGACAAAGGTCCTCCACCTGCCATTCTGGAACCAATCCCCAATAATCAAGGACCATGGGGAGACCTTAAAGAACATTGACCACTTCCAATACCGAGGGCGTGTCCTGTCGACTATTGATGAAGAGGTCAAGCACGGCCTCCAGTGTGCTAGTACAGCCTTCACTCGCCTGAGGAAAAAGGTGCTTGAGAACAACAACTTCAGATCTGACACCAAGATCATGGTGCACAGAGTTATCATGGGTCCTACCATCCTATATGGCTCTGAGACATGGACTGTCTTTACATCAGACAGCTGAAGGCACTGGAGCAGTATCACCAACATTGCCTTGCCAAGATCCTGTAAATCCGCGAGGAAGAAAAATGTACCAACACCAGTGCCCTTGACCAGGCCAACATCCCCAGCATCAGGGCACTGAACACCCTTGATTAGTCGCAATGGGCTGGGAATGTTGTCTGCATGACCAGCACAAGGTTTCTGAAGCAGGTGCTCTACTCCAGGTGAATAGAGGAAACTCTTCAGTGATGCCCTCAAAGCCTCACTGGAATAATGCAGCATTTCCACAAACACCTGGGAGTCACTGGCCTAAAACTGTCCAAAGTGGAGGAGGAGCATCCAGGAAGGTGTCAAACACCTTGAGACTTGCTATTGTGAAAAAGCAGAAGCCGGGGGAAACAGTGAAAGGAGTGCACTGTCATACCAACATCCCACCCACCACTTCTCATGACCACCTTCTGCTCCAGGTATAACAGAGTCTGTGGTAGCCGCATTGGTCTGTACAGCCACCTACAGACTCACCCTGAGAGTAGAAGAGAGTCATCCTCATCTGTGAGGGACTGCTGATGATAATGATGATGATATCACAATAATCGGAACATCATAGTTAGTGGAGAGCAGGCTGTGGAGTCCAGTGGATCACAGAATATTACTGTGCCTACTGAAAACCCAGCTCTTTTTTGCTGTAAGGAAGCTATAAGCACAGTAATGGAAAATAATTCAGCAAATGTGATCACAACTGCCTTTGATACAGATATTTTGGATATTTTAGAAGGAAATCAGAAAAGGGGTCGATATATGGGTGGACACCGTACTGCACTATGTGGAGCAAACATATGGGCATAGGACATCCATAATTAATCAAATCTTGCACATGCAGAAGCTGGTAGACCAGGAAATAACCATTGCCCTGTGCACTGATGTATGACCAATCTTCACTGCTGGCCATCTAGTTACATGAAGCTATCTGCACCATTGCTCACCGAGTGGTAGGTTTGCTGCTACCATAATCATTTTGGAAGGGATCCAGTGGGTCCACTTGTGTGTTAGAGAAATAATTGCTCGAATGAAGAGTCTCTTGTCACATTCAAGCTTCCTGCATGTTAGTAACTAATGACAAGTTTTTGATAGACATTGTTGCAAAGACTATGAGAAGGACCTGAATGGTAGATCCTCCTACTTTCTGAATCTAAACCATTGTCAAATCAAGTCTGTATGATATCACCATTGTGGGTGGCACTTCAGGCACTACTCAGTGTTTAAGAGCCTTTCAGATCTTTAAAACCTTATACAACAAGGACCGGCCAGAATTTGTCAATTCGAATTGAGTGGACATGCTTAGCCTGCATATCATAACACAGTACTCTTAGTCTGATGGAGCAGCATGGAAAACAATTGACACAAACTTTCACACCTTTCACATCTGTACTTGCATGCATTTCCTGCAACAGGTATAATTTTGAGGCTGTTGCTCAGAACTGTCATATCCAGCTTTTCCATTTTGCACCACTAAATGAAGCTGGCATCTGAGACTTTATGTGACTGCATGACAAAGAAACAGATGCAAAGTAGGATATAGGCTGTGTGCTGGGGCGGGGGGTGTTGGGGTGGGGGCTGCGCAGAGGCCTGTTTTTCTGTTCCCTGACATCTTTATGATCTATATGACTTTAAAATAGAAGACTACACGCAATCAGAGTGAGACAACAAGAGCTGAGAATGACACTTTCAGTCTGTAAAGATATAATGTGTGACGGAATGACCCTGGAAATGGAGAGGAGTAAATTGAGATTATGGAACAAGTTGAGTTTCAAGGTTTACCCAGTCCTGTAAACAGGTATCATCTTTTATTTAACCTTTTCCTTTCAGATCATCTCATTCACTGAGACCCAAGGTTCCATCCAATAATCTTGAAATCTAATGAGCTAAATCTGCTGGTTGCATTGTGTATTTATCTACTGGTTGCAAAGCTGGCAAGAGCCCCATTTGGGTTTCCTGATGAAGGTCTGCTTGACTGTCTGTTAGCCAGGTAGTTCTGAAGCCTTCATCTGAAACCAGGTTCTGTGTGATGAGGTTTCTTGGGTTAAATACCACTACCAGAATGGTATGCCCTGAGTGCTATATGTTAGCTCACATAACATCGTGTCTTGTTCAGACAGAACACTATTTACAAATCTATTGTACCACAGACTTATGCACAATGTGGGCTCTGTGCTGACTGATGTTGCTGAATGTTACATACATATGTTAACTGATAATACACTGCACTGATTCCATTGTGCAGGGAGAATGACTGAACGCAAAGGTTGTATCTTTGTATCAGAATGTCACATGTCATGATGCCATATGACTTTCTTAAAGATACAGGTCTGTCTGGCCTGGAAGTGATGCCATAATGCAACAACCTGAGCAGTTGGGAAAGGTTATAAGTGTGCTTCCAATTAAACCTGTTGGACTTTAACCTGGTATTGTGTGATTTTTAACTTTATAAGACAGAGGTTTCATAACCATCTAGAAAAGAACAATCTGATCGGGGACAGTCAGCACAGTTTTGTGAAGGGTAGGTCGTGCCTAACTAATCATATTGAGTTTTTCGACAGTGACCAAACAGATAGATGAGAGTAAACCGATTGATGTGGTGTATATGGATTTCAGCAAGGCTTTCGATAAGGTTCCCCACAGTAGACTATTATACAAAATGCGGAGGAATGGGATTGTGGGAGACATAGCAGTTTGGATCAGTAATTGGCTTGCTGAAAGAAAACAGGGTTGTAGTTGATGGAACATGATCATCTTGGTGACCAGTTACTAGCGGCGTACCACAAGGGTTGCTGTTGGGTCCACTGCTGTTCGTCATTTTTATAAATGACCTGGATGAGGGCTTAGAAGGGTGGGTTAGTAAATTTGCAGACGACACTAAGGTCGGTGGAGTTGTGGATAGTGGCAAAGGTTGTAGTAGGTTGCAGAGAGACATAGGATGCAGAGCTGGGCTGAGAGGTGGCAAATGGAGTTTAATGTGGACAAATGTGAGACGATTCACTTTGGACGGAGTAATCGGAATGCAAAGCACAGGGCTAATGGTAAGATTCTTGGGAGTGCAGATGAGCAAAGAGATCTCAGTGACCATGTACACAGATCCCTGAAAGTTGCCACCCAGATTGTCAGAGTTGTTAAAAAGGCATACAGTGTCTTGGCCTTTATTAGTAGAGGGATTGAGTTCCGGAACCAGGAGGTTATGCTGCAGCTGTACAAAGCTCTGGTACGGCCGCACTTGGAGTATTGTGTACAGTTCTGGTCACCGCATTATAAGAAGGATGTGGAAGCTTTGGAAAGAGTGCAGAGGAGATTTACTAGGATGTTGCCTGGTATGGAAGGAATGTCTTACGAGGAAAGGCTGAGGGCCTTGAGGCTGTTCTCATTAGAGAGAAGAAGGTTGAGAGGTGACTTAATAAAGACATACAAGATAATCAGAGGGTTAGATAGGGTGGACAGGGAGAGCCTTTTTCCAAGTATGGGGACGGCAAACACGAGGGGACACAACTATAAAGTGAGGGGAGATAGGTATAAGACAGATGTCAGAGATAGTTTCTTTACTCAGCGTAGTAAGGGTATGGAATGCTTTGCCTGCAACGGTAGTAGATTCGCCAAGTTTAAGTGCATTTAAGTCGTCATTGGACAGGCATATGGACGTACATGGAATAGTGTAGGTGGGATGGGCTTCAGATTAGTATGACAGGCGGCACAACATCGAGGGCCGAAGGGCCTGTACTGTGCTATAATGTTCTACGTTCTACGTTCTAAGTCCCTCCCAGCAGGAGCCACTGGCCAATCAGACATACAGAAATTTGGGTCTGCTTCAGGGAACACAACCACTGAATTCAAGGACCCAGCACAAAGGTAGGTAATCTGTGAGGGAGTGTTCACAGATGGGGTGTGTAGGGAGAAAGAGGCAAAGGGTCAGATGCAAGGAAAGATGGGTGGTTCTCGGCAGCCACTCCTCAGCCCTATGTTCATGCCTTTGAGCCGGCACTGAATGCTTTCAATAAAGCACTCTGCCCCCTCCCAGGCCACACTTCCCTTGATTCTGGGAATGTTGCATATTGACAGGCTAGCTGAGCTCAGATAAATCCAATGGCAGTGTAAAGCAGGTCTTATATGATCCCTTAAGGATCTCTTAATTTATGATGGACTTGAAGATTGATCTTGGATGTTTTGGCCCAGAACTTTATTTCAGGTGGACATGGGAGGTTGGTGGGTTCTAAGATACCTCTACTAACACCTCAATAAATACCATTCCTGCCTCCTAACATACCTCCTCTTGGCTCACCACCTCAGTTCAGACTTGGAATGATTTTGACTTTTTTTATATATATATATAAAATATATCCTTTATCTCTGTGCAGAAGCTGCAGATATTTTTCAGGAATAATTTCTGTGCTGTTCTCGAGATTATTCTTCTGTGTTGAGTATTATTTTGAGGTTTGCTGTCATCAGCAATAAGCAGTATCTTTTTTTGATGTCTTTTAGAGTCGCCAGCATATTATTTTGTTTTGAATGCTAAATTCACTTGGTACCGTCCAGAAATAGTGCTGGTCACTGCTGCTCACTATGCCATGGTAGGGGCCCATCAAGTTGGGTGTGGTTTCCTTCAAGTCCAACCTGATCGAGTGGGATAGCCATCTTTCTCGTCTAATTAGAATAATCTTGTGGGATAAACAATATGAATTCCATTGCATTATTGCAACTATTTACAGGTTACATGACTATGACCTACATAACTATGCAGAATTTAGCCTCAGGTCTGTCTCAAGCAACTCCTTTTTTATTTTGACCAAGACTATGCAACATTTCACAGTGGGTTATGCTTTCTGCAATCAATCATGTATTAACTTTTTAAGATCCTTTCAGACCCACAAACAAAATATGGAGAACTGTATGCCAATGTGGTGAGAACTGGAACCCAACTACTTTGACCACTTACCAATAGCAGGTTCCGTTTTTATCTTTCCGTAACACTGACAAACTGATCAACCTTCATGAAACCATCTCTATGTTTTCCTATGGACACCTTGGACATCACTGAACTGGACATAAAATTAATCAAAAATATCTTTTCTATTCCTTTTTGCATCAATGTTTCCTGACCACAGAAGACTTGACATATATTGTAAGCTGAAGTTAAGCTGGAAACAAACTTGGATTAGAAAAATTTATAACAATACAGCAGTAGTAGACTCGCCAACTTTCAGGGCATTTAAATGGTTATTGGATAGGCATATAGATGAGAATGGAATAGTGTAGGTTATATGGGCTTCAGATTGGTTTCACAGGTTGGCACAACATCGAGGGCCGAAGGGTCTGTACTCCGCTGTCATGTTCTATGTTCTGTGTTCTAAAATCTCAATGAACGTGTTTTCGGTTATTTCATTTAAATTATTGCAAAAACATTTTCAATCAAAAAGTGTATTGTCTGTTCATTTGAACAGATGTCCATCTTTATAGAAATACCCTAATTCCCAGCTGGTAGATTTCAGTGGTTGCAGTGAACAAAATTCTGCTATTTGTCTGTTATCTTTGATATGTGCACTGAAAGACAAATATACTCCAGGGATATCAAGTTGAATTCTGCTAAGGGGCAAAAGTGATTACAATGTAGTACCTGCTGTGCGATTATGATTATTCTTCTGTATTTTTCTGTTAGGTTGCTGGTTGAACTTAAGAATAATTATAGGCATGTGACAGCTATTTTTGTATAATCACTTTGTTTTCCACAGCTGTTCTTATCTGAAATTAAATAGAAAATAATGGGTATCTTGGAGTGCACTATGAAAATGTTAGATTCAGATGAATTCATTAACATTCAACAATGTGCTTAAAATATCTTGGGGGAGATCTTCAACTTGATGCTGCAGAAAACTGTGTTGTGAATCAGCCGTGAATCTGACATCCAAAATTGGAACCAGCTGACTTTCATTGAAATCATCCTACCTCCTAATTCAGTATTTGCTTATTAATTGGTAAATCTCTAATTCCTTCCAGTGGTCTTAGACAGTGGGAGAAAACTCCTTTTGTTTGTAGACTCACGTGATTCCCTGGGAGCAGGCAATGCCTCAGGCCACTACCCACTGCAATTCATAGAATCACAAATATGATGCAAAAAGAGTCTACTTAGCCCATTATGTTTGCAAATAAGCATTATGACAAAGTGCCATTCTCTTGCCTTTTCCTCATACTGTTCATGTTGTTGCTATTCAACTAGTCATCTTATCTTCTCTTGAATAACTGTTGAACTTGTTCTCGACACATTTCCTGCAGTACATTCTGGACCTGAATCACGCATAGAGTGAAAAGATTCTTTCTACCATATTGGCAACTTTTCGAATCATTTTAAATCTCTGTCCTCCCATTCTCAGTTCCCTTGTGAGCAGGACTTATTTCTCCTTATCTAGTCTGTCCAGACTTCTCATGATTTTGAATACTTTTGTTTCTTCTTTACAAGAAGAATAGTTTCAAACATTCCAATCTCTCCTCATAGTTGAAACTTCTCATCTCTAACACCATTTATGTAAATCTTTTCTCCATTTTCTTCAATGCATCCACAATGTGTGGCACCAAGTACAATACACAGTAAGCTGGTTGAGGTCTAAAAATGTTCTTGCCTATGTTCTGCATCCTATTGACTTTCTATTTTCCACATGAGTGATTTCTGTCTCTTCAAGCATTTTAAAAACCCTGGCAGTCTTCTACAATATTCTGCTGAGTTAATTTAAATCCTCTCCAAAAACACTAGCAAAATATCTCAACAGGAACTCAGTCCCAGCTCTGTTCAGATGCAACCTGGCTGGCTTGTACAGCTGTCATCTTCCCCAGACCCAGTCCTTGTGTCCCAGGAATCAGAAGCCTCCCCTCATGTACCAAGCTTTTAGGCACACATTCATCTATCATTTTCTCCCACTTCTGTACTTACTTGCATCTGGCACTGGGAGTAATCTGGAGATCACTACATTTGAAGGCTTTCTTACTAATTTTCTACATATCTCCATAAGTTCCAATCACGGGATCACATTCCCCCTTCCTACCTCATTCATCAGTAACAATCTAGATTATGACCTCAGTCCATGCATCCCCCCCTCAGAAGAATGTCCTGAAGCCAGTTTGGCAACAGGCAGGCATCCTGGAGTCACATCTATGGCCACAGAAGTGTCTCTCTATTCCTCTAATGAATAAATCCCTATCCTTTTTACTCTTCCTTTCTTCATCCTCACCGGGGTATCTTCCGATTGGAAAAGAGCGTCCCCTTTCCCACCCAAGACTTAAACATGGTGACCTGTCACATTTAATCTTGTACCTTATTCTTTCCCTGTAATATTTCAGGCAGGTTGGTTGCAGACAGGAAGTGGCAGGAATGGCACACGGAGCCCATAACTTACAGTGACCTTCACAGCTGCGGTTCTTGTAAGAGTGGAATTGTGGCTACAAAAGGGGGAAGATCACAGTCAGAATTAACTGACTAAAGTGTTTCATCTACTGTTCTTCACAGAGTCTCAGGCAGGCAAATTACTCCCTGAACACCCTCTTACTGAGAGAGCCTGTCCTTCTCCCTCTTCCAGCAGTTTGCCTTGCTTTGCAAAACCTTTGTTCATTCTCCCAGTAATGCTGGATTCAAGAGGAATTGCATATAATGTCTCCAGGTCAGGAAACAGCTGATTTGTATAGAAAAACTAAATTTAGAAAGAAGTCCTTCGGTGGCTGCCACACCAGTCCATATAGACTTTTGCAACTTGAAACACCTTTAAGAAATCACCAGTGATGGGGTGTGATTCATCCCTGTTGTTCAATATCAGTTTAAGAGACAGCATCAACTGGCATCACAATTAATGTCTTAAGCTATTTGCCGTGCATACTTTTGATGGACGTTAGCTGCTTGTGCACTAATGCTGTCAACAAGGTGACCTTGTTGCTATTCATATGCGCAACAGATGCAATTTTGGATTCCGAATGATAACTAAAGCATTTAAGCGATGGGTGATGTTTGTGTTTAATATCACAGCCAGTGGCACTATTTAATAATTAACTGCTTCTTTGACTCAAAAATCTGCAAACTGCACTAACTAGAAGGACAAGGGAAGCTAGTGTATAGGAATCTCATATCTGACAAATTGCTTTCCAATGTGCATTCCACCTGTGATAGGACTTGGGCATATGAACCTTCCTTCATCATTGCTTGCTTAAAATTGTGGCACTTCCTCCTTATCACCGTTATATTGTGGTAGCATTTTCAGCCCCTGTTGAACGAGAAGGCTTCCAGTAACGTCTCAAGGGTAACAAGGAAAGAACAATTACGCTGAACTTAACAGTGATGTATATCTCTCAAGAATCAATGAAAGCAATCATGTTTAAATCTTACATATCATTGATTCTTAAAGTAGGATTTCATTTGTCAAGTTCAAAAGGCCACGAATCAAGTGAGACACTGTATTTATTCTCTAAATTTAAAGAATTGAATTTGACTTACGAGCATTGTCAGTTTCTAGCAATTAAGCAGCAGCTTTTCATTCCATCTAATTTTCTCTCAAGTACAAATCAGTTTTTAAATCATTGGGTAAAAGCAAAGATTCATATTTTGCTGTCTTCATCGAATCATAAAATGCCTAAGGCAGAGAAGAAGACTATTCAACCCATTCAGTCCATGCCAGCCCTCTGCAAGAACAACTTACCTACACTCATTGACCTTTTCTCTAGTTCCCAGTATTTTCTTTCGTATTCAGATAATCATCCGATTTGCTTTTGAAGACTCTGAGTTTGCCTCCACCACAATCTCAGGCAGGGCATTCCATTCCTTAAATGTAAGTGTATAAAATAGTTTTTTTTATGTCATAGAATCCCTACAGTGCAGGTCGAGACTTTTCAGCCCATCGAGTCAGCACTGACCCTCTGAAGTGCAACATAGCCAGACCTATAACCCGTCATTAATCATAGCTAATCAACCTAGCCTACACATGCCTGAACACTGTGGGCAATTTAGCATGTCCACTCTACCTAACTGGCACATCTTTGGACTGTGGGAGGAAACTTAGCAGAACACTTAGCAGAAACCCACAGAGACACGGGGAAAACATGCAAAGTCCACACAGGCAGTCATTCAAGACTGGAATCAAACCCAATGTGCTAACCACTGTGCCACAATGTTGCCCAATGTCACTATTGCTTCTTTTATCAACGCCCATGTACACCACATGAACCACATTAGCTTTAGCAACACTCTCCGTTACATCATTAGAAATCTCAACCATGTTAGTTGAACAAGATTTTCCTTCAGTAAATCCATTCTCGCTTTCCATCATTAACAAACATTTATCCAAGTGACTGTTAATTTTATCCCGAATTAACATTGCTAAAAGCTTTTTCACCACTACAATTAAACTGACTGGCCAGTATTTACTTGTATTATCCTTACAAGTATTTTGAAAAAGGGTGTAACATTTGGAATTCTCTAGACATTGTCACCAATATCTACTGAAGGAAGATTAGAAAACTATAGCTCATACCTCTACAAATTCCACCATTCCTTTCCTTAATATGTCTGGATGCATTTTATCCAGTCCTGGTGCCTTATCAACTTTGAACACAACCAGCATATTTACTACTGTTCCTTTATCAACATTAAGACCATACTGCATGTCAGCTACTTCCTCTTTCACTATAACTTTGGCTGCATCTTCTTCCTTGCTAAATACATATGCAAAGTATTCCTTCAGTATCTCAGCCATCTCTCCTCCTGTATAAAATGCCAATTCCATTTTATACAAAAACATAATAGGTGCAGGAGTAGGCCATTGAACCCTTTCAAGCCTGCCCCACCATTTGCTAAAATCATGGCTGACCTGCCCCAGGCTTCAACTCCTCAATTGTAGTCCTGAACTCCACAATGTTTCAAAAATCAAACCATGTCCTCTCCATATTTTCAGTGATCTAGCCCTCACAATTCTGTGGAATGGAGAATTCCTGACATTTGCTACTCTCATGAGAGAAGAAATTCCAATTTTTAATGAGCGCCCTCTTATTCTGTAACTATGTCCCTTAGGCTGAGATTCCGCCACAAATATCTTGTTAACATCGACCCTGTTAAGTCCCCTCAGAATCTTGAATATTTCAATAAGATCACCCTCATTTTTCTACATTTTAATGAATAATGGCCTAACCTGTTCTGCTATTCTTGATAAGTCAGCCTTTCCTTAGGACCCGAGTCAACTCCACTCCTCCTTTTATTAACTTTTTACTATTTACGTGCCTATGCAAAACTCTAGGATTCTCTTTCACGTTAGCTATTCCTGATAAGTCAACCCTTTCCTTTCAGAGCCTTGTTGAACCCTCTCCTCCTGTTATTAGACATGTAGAGTTAAATGTCTATCCAAAACTCTGGGATTTTATATTAGCTTTCAGTCTCTTATACCATCTTGTTGACTCTTTTACTGGTTTATTACTTCCCCTCTGATTCTTCCATATTAAACCTGTTTCTTAACGGTGATATCACTTGCCATCTGTCTTGTGTATTGTTTGCTTATTTGTGCTTCAAATCCAGCAAACATAGATTTGTATGTGCTCATGTTTTCCAGCATAGGAATATACCTAGGTGGTATTTAAATTCTCTCTTTGAAATAATTTCATTGTTCCAATAAAATTTTGCGTGCCAAGCTTTGATTCCAAATTATGTGCGAACACAATAAATAGGAGCTAGAGTAGGACATTCATTCCCTTGAATTTGCTCAACCAATTGATAAGGTCACGGTAGATCTGGTTGTGTCTTTAACTCCAACTTCCTGCCTGCAGACAGAATACCTAGAGAGGTCAAAGTCAGAGTCTACTGGTTAGAGTTAAGAAACAATAGAAGTAACTCGATCAAAGCATGTGAAATCCTGATGAATCTTAACATGGTATATGTTTGGTGAGGATGTGGGAAGAAAATCAGCCATCTTCCATTTCAAACAAAGATTAAGTGATTTTTTTTCTTGCTCTTGAAGGTTCATGAATCTTTAGAACTTTCTCCTTGAAACAGTGGTGGAATACCTTTAAGGTAGAGGTAGATAGATTCTTGTTAAGCAAGGGGGTGAAAAGTTCACAGTGATAGGCAGGATTTTGGATTTGAGATTGCAGTCAGATTAGCTGACTTCTTATAGAATGGCAAAGCATGCTTGAAGGACTGAATGGACTACTCATATATTGGTATGTTCATAAAGACCATTACTGGTGCACTGACTCCCCAAAGCCTGTTCACAAGGCACAAGTATGGTGAGAATGATGGAATCCTCCCCACTTGGTGGATTGCTGGGTGTGTTCACTCATTCAATTGCATTTGCTCTACTTGACTCATTTTGTTTGCTGATACTTCAACTTGAATTGTTTTCTATTCAGGTTTTCAATGGTAGTTTGCCATTACTTTCCACTCTTCGGAGGAGGGCAAGGAGTCAGATCCCAAAACTACCTCAATGGAACAAGAATCAAACCCCACCCTGTTGGTTTTTATTCTGAACCAGAAGCTAATCCACTAGCCAAGTGGACAATCAGCTCTGTATAGATCACGAACTACTGGGAAAGCTATAGAGGAACATATTTGCAAGGCACTAACAGAGAAAAACAAGAATTATGGATTAATTATAGCGGGAGATTTTAATTATCCTAATATACACAGGAACAGTAATAGTGTAAATGACACAAATGAGCAAGAGTTTTCAAGATTGCATTTAGGTGACTTTCCTATGGCATGTGGCTCAGTGGTTAGCACTGCTGCCTCACAGAGCCAGGGACCCGGTTTGATTCCAGATTTGGGTGACTGTCTGTGTAAAGTTTGCACATTCTCTCTGTGTCTGCATAGGTTTCCTCCCACAATCCAAAGATGTGCAGGTCAGGTGAATTTGGCCATTGTGTTCAGGGATGTGTAGATTAGGTGCATTAGATAAATATAGGATAGGGGAATGGGTCTGGGTGAGTTACTCTTTGGATGGTTGGTGTGGACTTGTTGGGCCAAAGGGCCTGTTTCCACACTGTAGGGATTCTATTCCTATTAAACAAAAATTCTCAGTCCAGTAGGGAAGATGGCTTTTCTAGGTTTGGTTTTGAGAATTGAGGTAGGTCAAGCGAATCAAATATCTGTCAGGAATATTCTGGGTACATTTTTCATTGTATCATAAAATTTAAGATAATTGTAGAGAGGGCGGATAATGAAACAATCCAAAATAGAAACAAATGGGGTAGAGTTAACTTCAGTTGGGTATAAACAATTCTGACCTGGATTCATAGTAAGAGATCTCAATTTTAAACTAAGGGATTTCCATTTTAAGTCAGAGATGAGGAAGAAATTCTTCTCTCAAAGGGTTGTTAATCTTGCAAGTGATTAAGGAACAATGGAGGCTGAAACTTTGAACATCTTCAAAGGTGAGTTAGACAATTTTTTAATCTACCAAGGAGTCACATCTCCCCAGCTAAGATCCAGCAGGATCTTATATGCTTCATTCAAGTTGCCTTTAGTGTTTCTTATCTCTAAGCAGGACAAAGTTAAAAGTCACACAGCCCTAGATTATAGTCTCTAGGTTGATTTGCAGCAATGTTCTCCTTCATCAATACTGCCATATCACCCACTTGCTTTTTTTAACCTAACTTTCCTGAACATCATATAACTAAAAATAATTACTATGGCTTCTTCCCTTTCTTGACACAACATTAGATTCTGACATGGCTGCCTGTGTCTTCAGCTTACTGACTTTATTAACCATAGACTTCACATTCACATACTTGCACAACAAACCATTTCAACCATATTATACTCATCCTTACTCTGAGCCCAGATATTAGCAGAAGTTAGAGGATAGGAATCATCCAACAAGTAACTCACTTCCTGACTCCCCAAAGCCTGTGCAGAAGGTATGGGTCAGCAGTGTGATGGAATACTCACCACTTGCCTGCATGAGCACAGCTCCATCAACACTCAAGAGACTTGACACCATCCAGGACAAAGCAATCTGCTTGATTGGCACCAAATCCACAAACACCGACTCTCTCCACAATTGACAGAAAACAGCAGCAGTGTATACCATCTACAATGTTCCTTAGACAGTATCTGCCAAACCCACAATTGCTACCATCTGAAAGGCCAAAGGCAGCAGATACATCAGGACTCCATAACCTGCAAGTTCCCTTCCAAACCACTCTCCACCCTCATTTGGAAATGTATTGCTGTTTCTTCAGTGTCATCAGGTCAAAATCCTGGAACTCCCTCCCAAACAGCATTGCAGGTGTATCTACACCAAATGGACTGCAGTAATTCAAGATAACATCTCACAACTACCTTCTGAAGGGCAACTAGGACAATGAGTGCTAGCCAGTCAACAATGAATACATTCCATGAATGAATGAGGAAACCTATTTCCTACCTTACTGTTATCTGCCACTGCCAGTTCTCTATGCATCTTAGTTTTTCATTTCTAACATTACCTCTTGCTATCCATATCCCTGCCAAAATTAGCGTAAACTCACCTCTGTCTATAGGCTGTCCTTGCTCTTCTCAAATGCGACCCGTCCAGCCTGTACAACTCCCATCTCTCTTAAACTGGTCCCATTGTCCTAGAAATGGAAATTCCTCCCTTCTACAAACTCTCTCTTGCCACATAGTCATCTGATGTGATAAAAGCAAGATACTGAGGATGCTAGAAATCTGAAACAAACACAGAGAGTGCCGGAGAAACTCAGCACGTCTGTTCTGCTGAAGAAGAGTCATTCCGACTTGAAACATTAACTCTATTTCTTGCTCTATAGGTGCTGCTGGACCCGCTGAGTTTAGAACATTCTCCAACACTCTGCGTTTGTTTCATTTGCTGCATCTTGGTATTTTTATATCTACTTGTGAGTGGTACTGTGAGTAATCCAGAGATTGATGCCTTCGAGTTCCTTTTGCTAAAACCTTTTAGCTTGCCAAATTCAGCCTGCAGCACCTTATTGTTATTTTGAACTATGTCATGAATATCAAAATAGACCATGGCAACTAGCTGTTTATCTTGCCCCACACCTCCATCATGTGGGTTGTTTTAAACAACAAAAACTTGTCAATTTTCAGAACTTGCTTCCTTTTCTTTACAATAGTCCTCACTTTTTCTTCTTATGCGTTCATAAGAATTTGTAGCTTATGAAAGCTCCATTTAATATTTATGGCACGTATGTTTCTCTCTTCAAATGGATATTAAGGAAAAATGTTCGTGTATTCCGACTGATCATGTTGAGAATTCTGTGTTCTTTTCACCAAATAGCAGGGGGTTCATTCCTCTTTAAATCAAGTATCAAAAGTTAATATTGAAAACTCCCAAATTTAGCAGTAACTAATTAAAATTAATTTTTAGCTTTGTTGCATGTTTAGCTCGAGTTAGTGAATCCAAAGTTTGTGGAGAAGTCAATAGAAATAAAAATCAGAAGAGATTTAAAAATAGTAGCTTACTCCCTATCACCAATTGTATAGTAGCTCACAATATCAAGATTAACCCCACATATCCCAAATTTAAAAACTATTGAGACAAATAATAACATTAGACTTTTTGATGTTTTGTGGCCTTTTCTTTGAGAAAAGGCTGCACCTGCTGATAAAATTCCAACTTTAATTAATAAGTCACCTCATGTATAGTTTACAAAAATAATTAGTTATTAAAACCAATGTAATTTCTTCTCCCAGAGACTTGTGAGTCTTTAGAACTCCTTGCCCCAGAGAGCTGTGGGGCAGAGTCCTTGTGTATAATTAAGGCTGAGAAAGACAGATAGATTCTTCATCCAAAGGGAAATGAAGGGTCATAGGGAAAGGGCAGGAAAGTGGACATGAGCAATATCAGCACAGCCAGGATCCTATTGAATGGCAGACCAGACACAAGGGGTTAAATGGCCTACTCGCCCTATTTCTTATGGTCTTATAGACCATGCTAGAGTGTGACATCATTGGCAAGCCAACATTCAACTTTGAGCTTTCTCTGTGAAAGGACATTTAAACCTGAAAGTATGGCTAAATCTGTGAGAAAGTTAAAAATGCTGTTGGAGACAAAATGATGTGGAAGAAAGAGGTGGAAAGTAGAGCAAGATATATGTTAATGTCATGGTCTGTGCCAATATGGATGACATCAAGATATTCCTGCTTCTTGTATTGTCCATGAAAGGCTAATATCCATGGTTGTTTTGTGATTTTAGGAGTACAATCCAAACTGTTCTGGAGGCCATGTTCATGATGAGAAGGACATGGAATATGGTGATGGAGCCACAACAGCCAATTGCTTCTGAGCACTGAGTTCAGATGAGTGATATCTGCATAACATATTGAGAATAACGTGGTGTACTGTAAAACACTTGGAAGAAAAATATTTTTACAGCACTAATTGGCAATGTCTCTCAATGCCTTTTAATGTACAGGTCAGACAGTTGTAAGATGTGAAAAACTGAAGACATTTTTCACACATTTATAGTATCACTGTCTTTACATTTTTTTCTGTTTGGATAGAGCTCGTTTGTAGATAAATTAGATTACAGAGGGACTTCCTCAGCTATCCTGTAGCTTTGTGTAGTATAAGCTTTGACAGCAGACCTCCTGCTATGCAACTTATTGTAATTTTACAACATTGGTCTGTTTATTCAATGTCACATATAGAAGGCTACCTTCAATGCTCATGGCTAAAATTCATGGAAAATAAAGTGCATTGTTGCACTGTATAATCCACAAATGACTGTGGCTTGTGAGATATGTTGTGATTGGATTGATGTGAAACATTTCCAATTTTTCTCTTTTTGTGATCTTTCATTTACACTTTATGCTGTGACGAAGCTTTGAGAAGAGAACAATTTCATTGAGTGCCCATTTTGGAAAAGGAATACATGAGAATTTCAAAGGATAAAACTAGACACATTTCGTTGTTGTGGCATATGGCTAAACCTTCAGCAGCCTTGAAATTGACTTGTATAATTACTGGTAGGCTGGGCTCAGACATTGGATGTTGTCATAGTAAATAAACACCATTCACCAGTCTCATTGATGCTTCCCTCTCTTTGTTTTATATTTTTAGTGCATTTCAATACAGTTCATAATTTTCCAAAACAAACATATTGCTTAATTACATAGTTAAACAAAATCACAATGTTATTTCGAGAAATGTGGGAATCCGAGATGCCATTTGTTTAAGTATTGCCATTTCCTTCTTATGAGGCATTGGGGAACCAATATATTTATAGCTTCAGAGGAGAAATACTGCAGTTTTAGAGTTCAAATATTGTGGGATAAGAGTGAATCATGAAGAATCTGGGAAATAAGAGGGGAAGATTTTTCTTACTCGAGATTTATTAGATCGCAACAGGAGGTCACTGAGTTGGATGATATAAGGCTTCTTTGGGATATTCATGTGGCATATTTGTAAGAGGACTTTTGTAAGTGGGGAGAGGACTTTTCCATTTGAGGGACACGTTGGTGACCCAGTTGAATTTTCTGGCATTTGCTTATACAAGTTATTGATTGGCTCTGACCTGGTTTTGATCTAGCATGGGCAGTCTTTCCAAACAGAAAATTTTGACCTTGATTCTGTGTTTGTTGAAACTCTAAATGTATTAGTGTGCCATTTGAAATAAAATCTTAGAAAGTGGAGCAGTTCGTTATTGCAGGCAATTTAATTGTGATCCAGGGAGTACATTTGAAATGGATCACTGCTTGTTAAATTTTGGGAAGCAGACACCAAATGCAGCAAATAAAAGGTGTGCAGGGGTGAGGTATTTGTGAATCAAATATTTAGCAATGTAAGAAATGAGGTAAATGCCACAACATTGCAACTAAATTAAACTTAACCATTTGTAATAATAAATGAAAGCCAGCAACTTGCCAAGCCTTCTCCAACAGCACCTTCTGCAGGGAAACAGCATTATGATCACAGCCATCTCGAAGGACAATGGCAACAGGAACATCACCACCTCCAATTTACCCTCCTACCCACTCCCCGTCCTGACTTGGAAACATTTCACTGTTCATTCACTGTCACTGAGTCAAAATCCTGAAACTCTCTTCCCTAACAGCCCCCATCTACTTGGCTACACTTTCAAGAAACTGACCATTGATATCCTGGAGCTTATGACCCAAAACAACAGGAAGAACCACATGACCACTGCTAACAGAAGGTTTGCTGTCCACCATGATGAGGAGCTTGACAGACTTCTGGCAGGAGTCACCATATCCCAGGACACGGTGCTGTCCAAAATCCCAGGGTGGGCTACTGCCCAAGAAAACCAAACACCACAGTCAGGCTTATAACGAAAGCAGCAAATTGCAAAAAAGATTTTTAAAAAATTGTAAATGAATTTATCAAAATGAAAAGCTCTACTGTTGAAGGTGTGGTTCAGGACCACAAGCTTGCTGTTTACCACAACCTTCCAATTTTTCACCAAATCTACTTCGCCTGTTGGGTATTGCCTTCTCATCCACCAGAAACATGTTGGTGTGAGTCTCACCCCACCACTCTATTCCTGACAGAGCTGAGAGATTGTCTCAATTGCCACTCCCACACATCCATCAGGGAATGATGTAGTCCCAATATTAAATCACTCCACCATGCTCCCACGTCTTGAGATGACAACCAATTCTAGGTTTTGGTTCCTTCCACTCCTGCCAGGTTTGGTATCACCCTACTTCTGGCATATCTTCCCCACTTCTCTCTCATGACATTTTAAAGACACTTGGAAAAGGGCATGAATATGAAAGGTTGGGAGGGATATGGGTGGGTGGGACCAGTTTTGTTTGGCATTATATTCGGCATGGACTGATTGGACCGAAGGGTCTGTTTCCATGCTGTATGACTCTATGGCTCTGTGACTCTTCTTCTTAATCTCTTTCTCCACACTATAACAGAAATGATGCGTTATGCTATAATAACTAAATATAGGAATTATAATGACTCATATAACTAATGCTAATGACACTCTAATAATCACTGTACAGATTTATCTACTTAAGCAATCATATGCTTCATGCCACTTTAAACCTGACTAAAAAAGTCTGAATATCAAATTTATTGATTGCTCTAAGCTGAGAAATCGCTTTAGTCTTTTATGATTTCAGTTAATTGCTGCTGACTGTCTTAAAGGCAAATAAATGTTTGGATGAATTGAACATTGTGCGATTTTAATTGTGGGTCATTGATTTGAATAGATCACTATTGGATGTCAACCAATGGCTGATAGAGCAATTTGGAACATGGATCATTGCTTAAGAGTACAATCAAATATTGTTGAGCACAAAATGATGTCAAAATATTCTTGTAGATTTGGAAAATTTTGATTCAGCGGCTATGATTTTAAACATGCAGGTAGGCTTGTGCACACAATTGTAGATATACCAACAAAAACATACAATGATATGAAATTCCATGGTGTGCATGGTGTTGTTCCAAATCCTGGAGGCAAGATCATTTCAATAATAAAGGTGGTTGACATGCTCCTGCAAAAAAGCACGATTTCTGAAGAAATGTTAGGGAAGTGAGAACAGTGTTCTGACACTCATATGGTGTGGGCAGTGAACATTAATGGGTTGAATTTTACAGTTATAAGAAATTTAGAAGAAAGTCAAGAGACATGTGAAATGATGTTTTCCTGCTATTGTCATATTATACATTTGCTCAAGGTCAAGACCTATGTCCCTGTTTCTCAGACAAGATGACGAAAAGCCATCAGGCCTGTTCTGAATGATTCTGAACAGGAAGAGTGAAATGGAGAGGGGGAGAGAGAGGGGGGGGGGGGGAGAGAGTGAGAGAGAGTGAGTGTGAGAGAGAGATAATTAACCACATCACAACACAGTGCCAGCAGATAACTCACGTGACAGTGACATTTGTCTGACACTGAGGACAAAGGCTGTCAGATATTAAATCAAAGAAATACCTGTCTGTGCTTCACACCAGAAAAGGTGAACATAGTCCAATCCAAAATGATGAAGTCGATTGGTTGTGAAGAGCTTTGCAATGTCTTTGGATGTAAAAGGTGCATTGTAAATGCACTTGCATTTATTTTTAAACATTTTCCATGTTCTACAATGTTTGTTTGGTGTCCTGCAGTTTTCATATTCACACGAATAGTGCATATCCAGTCTGAGGAGATCTGGTATCAACCCTTATTAAATATGGATGGTTAACTGCTGGCCTGCTTTGGGACCTCCTCCTGAGAGCTCACTCTGTGCAAAACAGAACTCTCATTAAGATAACAGCTCTCAAAAATCATGGCTGCAGGTAGAAGGAGGAATGTTGAACAGAAGCTATAATTATTTTTGAGATAACTGAATAGCGGCTGCCAAACTTTTTTTAAATTCATTTGCAGATTGAGGGTGCTGCTGGCTAGGCCAGCATTTATTGACCATCCCTAATTGCCTGATGAGCAGTTAAGAGTCAACCACATTGCTGTAGGCCAGACCAGGTAAGGATAGTAGTTTCCTTCCATAAAGAACATTAATGATCCAGTTGGCTTTTTCCTACAAGTGGCTGTTGTTTCATGGTCATCATTAGACTCTTGATTCCAGAATTTTACTAAGTTTAAGTTCCATCATCTGTCATGATGTGATTCAAACCCAACTTCACAGAACATTACCTGGGTCTTTGGTGATAATATGACTAGGCCGTTGTCTCCCTTTATATATAGAAATGAATGGGACCTATGTGTTGAAGTGCTGGAAATCTGAGGGCAACATTCAGTGACTCCAAGTGTGTACCATCTGTGTAAATGAACAAACATCAGGCAATTAGTTTTTGTTGGAAGCTTGTTCTCTGAACTAACTTTTGTAAATGTAAGTGCAAAGGAATACATTTAAAACAGCCAGATGCTCAATTGGCACAAACCAGCAAATGTCCTAATGTGATGGGTTTTTGCATTTACTGCCTGAGTGGTGACGAAATGGAAACCTGGAAAATGCTAAAGTACAGAAATACTTGTGGACAGTATTGCTGGTAACAGATGCCACCTGCTTTTCTGTCAGTTGAATTGAATTGTAAGATAATCTTTCTGTCTCTACCTGCCATATTTTTATTCTGCTCTTAAGCCATAAAACATTGTGACCAAATGAAAAGACAAAAATCTACCCCCGCATTTCCAATGGAGGTCAGATGTCTCCAGGTAAATAATCTTGAATTTGACCAAAGAATGGGATTTATGTGACTCTTTAAGGACCTCCTGTAATTGCTCTCTTCACATGAAAGGGAAGACACAGTCCGATTTCTGGATTCTGTGGTTCCACTTGTGGTAGCAAACGTAGTGCATTGAAAATACAATACACATTTTGCCCCAAGAACTCCAAAATGAATTATGATGCAAAAACAACAATATTGTTTTCAGGTATAAATCCTTTTGGAAGGTCTTTCCTGCTTTTTGTAGTGAAAACAGAATTTTTAGCGGCAGACCCAGTAGACTGTATGAAGTATACACAAACTCCGATCTAACAAGCAAGAAAACTTTTCCAGAGAATTCTCAACACTGCAATAGTTATGAATATGGCATTGCCTACCACCTTTGATATACATTTGGAGCCATCATGTGCAAACCTATACTGGCAAAAATAATTATGATGTTTCAAAAGTGCGATGGAAGGATTTTCAAGCACAGTTGACAAAAGGAAAAAGGTTTTGATTCTCCAATAAGTTAGTGAAGATTTGGAAGATACTTTTGAGCTGCTTATACTGGAGCAAAATCATTACAACTCAGCTAAAAATTGCAATAACAATCTATTTGACACTCAATAAAAATACAATGTACGAAGCAACAGTCTTCCAGGAGGCAAGTGAGAACATTGGCCAGTATTTAATGTAACTAAAGGCTAAATGTGACTTTGATGGTGTTGAAAGGTGAAAGGTTCCATTATATTAATCCTTTGGCAAGGTAAACCTAGCCAGTCAAATTTATTGTCAACTTAAAACCTCAACAAAAATAAACTTCAGATTTTGAAGAAACTTAGCTTTACCATTTATAGACTGTATCCTATAATGAAATATTCTTCCTCTTAGGAATATTCAAATTAGCAACATTATCTCATAATAGACTGTATCTACAGAGTATGTAGCTGAAGCAATTTTTTTACATTTACCAATGTCAGCACTTAGAATCCTAATTTAAGAATTCTATGATGTTATTATCTTGACATGGACTTGTGATGATGCACATATGAGACTACAATGCTGCCATCATGCTGATGACTATTCATTTTAAAAATAACTTCTACATAATATTATAATAGTGAATCTGTATCACAGAATATATAATACTTGAAAACAATCACTTCACGTATGCAAATAGTGACTGCGCCAAGAAAAGTAAATATTCAATATTGTAGACATTGAATGTAGGCTGTCTAGACAAAGATAGTTATAACATATTTATTCCACTTTAAATTTATGTACAATGTTTAAGTCTATCTAAAACCCACTTTGAGATATTAGAGATCTGAAACAAAAAATAAAATTGCTGGAGAAAATTAGCGATGGAAGAAAGCACAGTAAACATTTCGAGTCTGGTGACTTCTCATCAGAACTGTTAACAGGTCAGAAATAGTGGTATTTATGTTGAAGGTGGGGTGATGGGGGAAGAGGGGAGGTAAGTTGATAGGTGTGATGGAGTCCTGAGAGAGGTTTACCCCTTTCATCTCTCTTTCTCTCTCTCTCTTTCTGGGCTCTGTCTCCACTTATCCCTTCACTTCTCCCCGTTCCCTTCCCCCTCTCCCAACTTGGGCTTCAGCATAAATAACACTTTTTCCTTATGGCCAACAGTTCTGATGAAGAGTCACTGAG
Organism: Chiloscyllium plagiosum; assembly: GCF_004010195.1. Taxonomy (NCBI): domain Eukaryota; kingdom Metazoa; phylum Chordata; class Chondrichthyes; order Orectolobiformes; family Hemiscylliidae; genus Chiloscyllium; species Chiloscyllium plagiosum. Next base: position 112,536,300 of record NC_057710.1, on the reverse strand, counting down.
CTCAAAATGTTAAATCTATTTTCTTCACACAGATGATGCCAGACCTGCTGAGTTTTTTCAGCAATTCTGAAGATGTAAAGAAAAATATACTCACAGGCCAGTATAATTTCTTTTGAGAGTTTTTGTTTCAAACATCAAGGGTATTTGATGGTAAATTTGTCTCTTTTGTGATGCCTAATCTATATCTCTATGCTCTTCAAGGTCTAAAATCTATGCCTATAGCTGTTAATAGGTTTTCATTGTTCTTTGTGTAACCACAAAATAAAAAAAAAATGTCATATTACTTTTTCTTCACAACTATTTTTTTGAATGATTCACTGTTCTTTTATCTTTTTTTTGTCACAGGTGGCTGGCTATTTTCCAACAGTACGACCTTCAAGATTCTTAGGAGTCTGTTGCTACTATTCAATGATTTTTAAATGATGCACCATGTATGGTATTTCCATTAATTCCTTTTAATTAACACCTTAATTTCTTTGATAAAATTGTCACTTCCTTACATGTTGAATGGGAAATGAAAGCAGAAATTATGAAAGGCTGTCTCTCTCCAGTCAATTCTGATGAAAGTAATTCGAGAGTTAGAGCTGCGAATGTTAACAGGGTCACTTTCACTTTCAGAGTTCAGTGCTCCTAAAGTTAAGGCTACCACAAGTAATTACGACATTTTAGATTACTTGCAGTGTGGAAACAGGCCCTTTGGCCCAACAAATCCACACCGAAGCGCAACCCACCCCCCTACTGTTACCCCTTCTACTAACACTACAGGCAATTTAGCATGGCCAATTCACCTAACCTGCACATTTTTTGACTGTGGGAGAAAACCCACGCAGACACAGGGAGAATATGCAAACTCCACACAGTCAGTCGTCTGAGGTGGGAATTGAACCTAGGTCTCTTGGTGCTGTGAGGTAGCAGTGCTAACCACTGTGCCACCCACTCACGTTCAACTGCTGTAAACCAGAAGATCACAAGATGTAAATGCAGAAGTAGACCATTCAGCCCATCAAGTCCATTCTGCCATTCAATGACATCATGGCTGCTTTAATAATTCTCAATTCCACTATCCTGCCTTAATCCATAAACATTAATGACCTTCTTTTAATGATTAGAAATCTGTCTACCTTGTGTCTTGAATATACTGAGCAAAGCCTGTTTGTCGCTGATCAGTAACATCAACTACTAAGACAAAAACTACTAGAAGAACAACACATACACATTCACTGCAATCATATGTCCTTTTGTTGCTGTGTGGAAGCTAATAAACATGTTCCATTCCCAGATTGACAGAGTGTCCATTTCTTGTTCTGGTATCTTTGAATGAGACTGGTGATTCAAAAGTTCCTGAGAATTTTCTTTAATTTCTCACACTCTACAGCAAAAGGGGTAAGGAAATGTAGCCAATGTGGATGTAAATAACCGTAAATGGACATTTGTGCTCTCTTTCAGACACAACAACCAACTGCACTCAGATGTAAATGATCATAAATAGGTATAGGAGAATCTGTCAATATCATGCAAATCACAAAGCTCAACAAACTTCAAAATGTCCAAATCTTTATGCAATGTAAAGCATGTGATTTATATAAATTGTAATTTCATTTACTTTTGACTTTCGATTTTTGAATTTTAACTAGCTGCATGTAGGTTTCAGTACATCCAAAGAGTTTTAATAATTAATTCAAAAGTTTTTTTTAGCCATAGTGATGCCATTTTAAAAAAAAGTCTGAGAAAAAGTTTTGGAGGCTAATGGCAATTTATTTATATTGGGAAAGTTCATGAGTAAACAAAGTGAATAGGATAGTTCATTAAGCTTTCAGATGGAAGATTCTGGAATGTTTTGGGGGACTTAGAGCTCACGGCTAAAAGAAGTTTCCATTTAGTTTCAGTTTGGGCAGTTCTACAGTGCTCTTAGCTGAAACTAGATGCTTAATGCAACTGCTTCAGATAAAGTGAGAAGATAGGTAACCTTTATTAAAAAAAAGGTTACCTTTGTGTAAGGTGTTTAGTAAATATTACAGATCAGAAGTGTTTGATTATTTAAATTTGAGAAAACTTAAGTTCAGTTGTGTGACAAATCAAGGAAGAAGCTATCAGATCTCATGAGAGGGGCCTTCTCTCTGGTATTTAAAGACTATAATGGAACGCTTTTGAGATTAATGGCATTGTATTTTCACCATGTGTTTTGCAAACTTTAAACATTGTGATGTGTGAATAGTTTGATTTATTTTCTTTCCATTTCTTTTGCATAATAAACCTTGGCTTCATTGTGAAAACCAATTCTGCAGCATTGTGTGTTTGTGTTTCAGTGAAAGGCCACATTATTAAAACTAAGATAAACAAAATGTGATTTCAGTCATATCAAGCCAGACTTCAGAATGGAATTTGACTTGTTCAGTAATAATGTCATCCGGGATCATAACATTTGCAGACGAGGGAATATAAAACCGGTCCCTTATGGCATTGAGAAATTTAAACAAATTCTCTTAGGGCTTTTAAGTTGCCAGTCTCATTCAAAGACAGCAGAATAAAAGCTCGACACTACGTGGGAATGTGATATATTTATCAGTTTCCACACAGCAACAGATCTATACAGGATTGAAGTCACATATGCCATTCCCACACACAGCAATAACATTTTTGAATTCAAGCAAAATATTGCAGATGCTGGAAATCTGAAACAAACATAGAACACTAGAGAAAGGCAGCAGGTCTGGCTGCAAATGTGGAGAGAGAAACAGAGTTAACATTTCGAGTCTTGTATGACCCTCCTTCAGAAAAAGGAAAGCACAATCAGTGATTGCAATCAGTGGGCACTAGGCCTGCCTCAGATTGACTTTGGAGCCAGTGGAGTGTCACGTTAAAGATGGGTAAGGCTGATTACTACATACTGTTCCCCAGCGTGTCTCCAACTTCCCAGCTGATGAATCAGTACCCCTTCATGTTCAACACCTTCAGTGACAAGGACACAAAATGTGGTCTGCGTGGGGGACTTCAACATTCATCACCAGGAGTGGCTTGGCAGCACCACCTCTGGAAGAGCTGTTGGAATACTAAGGGACATAACTGCAAGACGACAGCTGCAGCAAGTGGTGAGGGAACTAACCAGAGGGAAATGTATAATTACTCCTGTTCTCACCAATCTGCCTGTAGCTGATGCATCTGCTCATGATGGTATCAGTGAGAGTGATACAGTCCATAAAGTCCTTGTGGAGACGACATCCCGTCTTCACATTGAAAACATCCTCCATTGTGTAGTGTGACATTACATTCTGCTCAATGGGATAGATATCATTTTAATATTGATCCAGTAGATGGAATGTCATTATACAACTTCCCTCAAATTTCAAGTCTGACCACAGTGTAATGTAATACCAAATGTGGTAGGATAAGAATTGAGAACAGATATGGCATCTCATTTGGTGCCTTTTCACATATTGCAGCTACTGTGATACCTTTCTTGCAACATATTTACAAAAGTGTTTCATTTTCTTCCTTACATTCCAGGGCATCTGTTGCCAACAGGTTGGCAGTCAACCATTTCTCAGGCCAGTGCATGTGCTCAGCATGTGTTGTGGTACATTGGTGGCTGGTCCTCTGGGTAGCTACGTGGGAATCTGCTTGTGCTTCATGTCCTTGGCATCACAGCTTGGATAGAAGACAACTGCAAGGGAAACTGTTGTGTCTTGAACTATTTTAATAAACATTTATTCAGAATGATTGCAAAATCATTGCAAGAAAAACAAAGTGTAAAATTTAAATTGAGCATTAAAATTAATTTAAGACACTAAATTATTCCAGGCATTTTCTGCCAATCTTAATTCTTAACAGCAATTTAAGAATAACATTAAGCAGATAATTATTTTAGATTTTATTATTCTTTGCTTGTTACTGTTGCTTTTAATTACTTCCTGTCTCCTTTTGCAATGGTTCCTCAAGTTTTAATGACAAAAACAAATGATGATAACAATGGTTTATTTGTGCTTTGGAATGCAAGAATCTATTACAACACAACATAGTCTGACCATCTTAATCCACCTGATACTGCTTTCAGCTTTTAAAAGTGAATCATGTTGAAGGTAGTGTGGCAAAGGTTTAATCTCTAGATAAAATGTCAGGAATAAATGGAATAGTTGTCAACGTGTGGAAGATATTCACCCTGAAGAAACTGACTTAGAGAAACCTCCTAACTGAAGGGACAGAATTCTTCAAGAACACCTGCCAGTAAGAGGAAGTATGGAAAAGGAAACAGAGAAAGGAATATCAATAATCTCAAGGCTAAAGACCAATTTCATCTCCTGGAAACACCAGTCAAATGTATGGTCAGAGATATGGCTCTAGGATCAGTCTCATCAGCTAATGAAGCACCAACAGAATCCATGACCAGCCACTGACAGAGAATTTCCTTGATAGACAATCACACTTGTATGTGAGTGATTTCTGGTGACAACACTTTCGTGAATTATTGGAGTGTGGTGTTTAAGACCTACACGCCTTCTGATGCAACAATCACCACCAACATTAGCAATCTGCTCACCCGAAACATAGCAGTTGTTGTTTATTCAACAGAATTAGCAGAAATGTGAAAATTAATTCCTTGCCTTTGTCTTTTGGCAGCTAATGAAATCTGGATTGGCAAAACGCGATGAATGAAGAATGCCTCCAAACGTCTAAATGTAAGAAGTGATCCAACCGGGAATGAATCATCAGTAGTTGATCAACAATGATCAGGTACAATTTTAACAGCCAAAAATAGGTGGATTGGAATTTGGTCTGCTGTCTATATTTCATAAATTCCAACTCCAATTCAGCCCATCTGCAGCTGGTTGCTCAAGACAGACAGCTTCAAGGAGAGGGTTAGTGCCTTTGCTCTGACACTGTGGGTTAGAGGAACCTGAACTTTCTCTATACCCCTAAACTTTTCATAAAAATAGTCCATAGGCTTAATGCTCAGAACCTGAAGCCCCATCCGTCTGGATTTGGCGACTGCATCCGATCCAGGGATTTGATCCTTTGGATTGAATGGTCCTGTGAACATAGATTGGAGTAGAAATTGGGTCAGGATTGGAAGCTTCTGCTGTGTGCTTTGGCGTCCTCTTGCTCAATCACTAAGGCTGATACTCGTCTGGGGAATCTGTCAAGGGCATAAGACCTACTCTGTGGAGTTTAAACAACAGCATGTAGAGAAATCTCCGTGGCAAACCCGGATCCCCATTTCCCCTCTTCATCGCAGTGGGACAATTAGGAATTCCCTGGAAAAGAAGAACTAGTTACTCCAAAGCAGATGCAGATTGCACTATGTAATGGAGGCCTGTAGGAAGATTCCTAACTTGGGATTGAGGTGGGACATTGGAGGTTTCATGAATAAATTTATAACCTCCGGAGGGCAAAGGACAACTTTAAAAAGTAGTGCAGTATTATCGGCTGGGAAAGCAAAAAGTAATGGAATTAGTAAAAGAGCGCAGACTGAACACTTGAATGTCATTGTGGGTGGGCACCAGGAGACTCGGCTACTGTGAAGCAAGTCAATGGCAATAAATTCAATTTAAACTGAGGTTACAGACTGGGCATTTCATGAAACTGGAATTAAAGTGACAAAGGGACAGAATAGAAGTCTACACAGCCTTGTCTAATGAAAAGAGAAAGTTACAATCACGTTAAAGGTAAGAGGCATTTAGTTAAACTGGAGGTTGTGGGAATCATTCAAGAAAAATAAAACTGTGAAACAAACAGGTCATGATTAGAGCAACAAATAGCAGGAATGACCCAGAAAAATCCATTAAAGAAGTGAGATTCTTCATTTAAGACCACAAAGAGCTAGCATCATCTTGTAAAATTCTACGTATCATTTATTAAAGCTGCAGGGAGTGGGATTCATTCAGCAAAATTGTGAAGGAAATCACAATAATTTCTTATGGTTGCTTCTTACGGTTATCATTCAGTGAAGCTGTGACAAAGGTGGAAATAATTTATTTTTGATGCAAAAAGGTGGGAATCTTCCATTTTGAGCACAAAAAGGTGGGAATACTCCCCGGTACAGCAACACGGAGGAGCAGCACTGATATTCCTGCAAATTGAAATCCTTTTATGCATGGAAAACAAATAATTGTGCAAGGGAGACATGGCATCAGAAATAAAAATTACCAGGAACACTTAATTTGGAGGGGGTGGCTGAGGTGCAAAGAGAACACAGAATTGGGCAGCTGGCATTGATAGGCTGCAGCATGGACACTTTGTGACCAGGGACAGGCATCCATCCCCATAGAAAACAGGAATAGGAGTAGGCCATTCAGCCCTTCAAGCTTGCTCCATCATTCAATATAATTGTGGATGATCATCCAGCTCCCTCCCCCGTTCCCACTTTCTCACCATGTTCTTTGGCCCCTTTAGCCCTAACAGCTGTATCTCATTCCTTCTTGAAACATTCCATGTTTTGTCCTCACATCCTTTCTTTTGCACAGAATTGCACAGACTTACCACTCTCTGGGTGAATAAATTCTTCTTAATCTCAATCCTAAATGGCCTCCCCCTTTTCCTTAAACTGTGAGCCTTGGTTTAGAACTCCACAATCATCAGGAACATCCTTCCGTTTGCCCTGTCTTGTCCTGATACAAGGTCCCCCCACATTCTTCTAAACTCCAGTGAATATGGAGTCTAAACTGACCCAGTTTCTCTTCATGCGCCAGTCTTGCTATCCCAGGAATCAGTCTAGTGAACCTCTGTTACACTTCCACCAAGGTCAGAACATCATTCCTCAGGCAAGGAGACACCAGGTGTGGTCTCACCAAGCCCCTCACAAACTGGATCAGGCTACACCTCAGCCCTGCTCACTTGATCTCTTAGCTCTCACTCACTCAGTGCCTACCTGCATCCTCGCCATGTCTGTGGTCTGCTTTGCCTTGGCTTGCTTTGTCAAGAGCAAAGTCACACAACCAGGCACCATGTTGCTCTGGTCAGCAATTCTCAGTCTTGTGCGATGTACATCTTGCCGAATGTAGTTTGCTACGTCAATCTCACAGATATAGCTTGTGCCAACAGTTTATGTGGCAAATGCCTGGCATGTGTGGTAAGCAGACAGTCATGGCCCAATGTCTCATGGGGGTAGCCATCACATGCAGATTCCCCTCAGTCCAAGACAGACTCTCCTACCAGTCCAGGGGATTGGTAATGGTCAGGCGATTACTGAAGCTGTTCTCACTCGGGGGTCTGTGCCTCTGCAGTGCAGGGGTTGGATCACAGTCAGTCCTTTAACTCCATAGCAGCCAGTCCATAGGGTAGGGATATCATGGTTGAGGAGATTTCAGGGTTTTGACATTTCTCACCCAGGGCTCTCCAGTTGAGATAGGTGCAGGCTCAAGCAGTGGTGATTTGGAGAGTTGCAAAGACATTGAGGTTTGCAGACAGAGGGGGGTGGACGTTTGGGGGCTCACTGACAAAGCCATGAACCTGGAAACCACTGGCCAAAGAGCACTCAGTGTCAACTTCTATCGTGCCAGAAATCGAAAGTGAGCAATGAGAAGAAAATGGCTGTGACCACCCTCAGAGGGGACAGGGTAAGTGTCTCGACATGTGAAGGTGGAGGTGTGGGGGGACTACAAGTCCCGACAATGTGAATGCCTTTTGAGAGGAAACAGCGATACACACTGACCCATATAGATTACCAGACTCAGACTGCAGTGTCCCTAATCCCTGGCCATCCTAAAGTGCCTGCCCCAGATGTCACTGATTACCCCATTCACACCAACCCTTTTGGACACAGAGGCCAGGGAAAGTATAAGGATGTTGTAGAACAGGGAGCAGCAGGTTCCATTGCCTTGTATTGGCCTTGTCCCTCTTGCTTCCACATGTTGCAGCAGGTTTTCAATATGGACATCAATCAGTAGCATATCCTGTGAGAAAGAAAGTTACAGGAATAGTTATGCCTGGAATTTCACAGGGAGACCAACAACCAGATGAAAGGTCAAAACAGTGCTATTTACAATTTATGATGCATGGTCACATGAGCTATCCAAATGATCCCAATAAGTTTTTATTTTCCTCTGCCTCCCCGTGGAGTTGCTGATTGTGTCGTTGGGCTAGAGGGAGCCTGTTAGTCCTGGAAATCAACACCTGCCCATACTCCTCCTTCCTCCTCACTGTCCAAGATCTCAAACACACGATGGTCTCTTTTACATTGCTGAGACCTCAAGTTCGCTAATGGTGCAGAAACAGGCCAGTCAGACCATCATTCCTGAACTGGTTCTGTTCCCTCGTGCCTATCTCCTGTGTAATCACCCTTTTCCTGTGCAGACTGGATGACCAATTTGCAGAACACCTCCCCTCTATCTGTAGGAATGACTCTGACTTTCCAGTTGCTTGCCATTTCAATGAATGTTCTTGGTCACATGCTGACATTTGTACCTTTGGCCAGTTGCAGTGTTCCAAAGAAGCTCAATGCAGGCTGGAGTGGCAACAACTCATTTTCTGCTTCGACCATAAGACCACAATAAATAGGAACAGGAATAGGCCATTCAGCCCTTTGAGCCTGTTCTGCCATTCAATAGGATCCTGCATGATCTGATATTCCTCCTGCCGAGTTTCCTGTTTTCATGTCACCCTTTATTTCACTACTGATCAAGAATCTAAGTATCTCAGCCTTAAATATACAAAACGACTCTGTTCTTACAGCTTCTTGTGGCAAAAAGTTTCAAGGAATCACAATCATCTGAGAGAAAGAATTCCTCTCATCTCAGTCTTACATTGGTGTCCCGTTATTCTGAGATGATGCCCTCCGATCCTAGAGTCTCTCATGAGGGGAACATTCCTTTCAGCATTCACCCTGTCAAGTCCTTTAAGAATCTGATATGTTTGAATGAGATCATCCAGAGAGTAGAGTCCCAATCTGTTTAGCCTTTGCTCATAAGTCAATCCCTTCATACCTGAGCTCATCCTAGTGATCCTTCTCTGAAATGCGCCCAATGAAATGATATAGTTCTTTAAGTTGGGGGGTGAAAGCTGCTCATATTACTCCAGATGTGGTTTCACTAGCAGGTGCAGAAAGGTCTCCCCACCATTATTCTCCAACCCCATTGAAATAAAGGAATACACTCCACTAACGTTACTGATGAAATGAACAAGGCTGTAGTTTTTGAAATTTTCCAGGATCGACACTGAAGAAAATATAGAACATGCTGTTTACATCCATGTATACACGATTATTAATTTTGTCCTGTACTCACCAAATCTCAGTGGAACTCCTGTGACTGCACGTACCAGGCAGCACCTTGAAGCCTGGGTTGTAGTTTGAGATGTTATCTGCATGCACTCCATCAAATGGGGCCATCTGTCCGATGGCTGTGATATTTGGTCTTGCTTATTATTGGCCAGAGCATAGGATGATGTGGCTGGTCATTTTCCCATCACCTGCTGTATGAAGAATGTTGTTAAACTGGAAAAGGTGCAGAAAAATTTTCCAAGGATGTTGGCGGGACTGAAGGGTTTGAGTTATAAGGATAGGCTGGGACTTCTTTCTCTGGAGTGTTGGAGGCTGAGGGACAAACTTTTAGAGATTTACAAAATCATGAGTTGCACAGATAAGGTGAATAGCCAAGTCTTTTACCCAGCAGTCAATAGACAATAGACCAGGAGTAGGCCATTCTGCCCTTCGAGCCAGCACCACCATTCATTGTGATCATGGCTGATCATCCTCAATCAGTATCGTGTTCCTGCCTTATCCCCATAACCCTTGATTCCACTATCCTTAAGAGCTCTATCCAACTCTTTCTTGAAAGTATCCAGAGACTTGGCCTCCACTGCCCTCTGGGGCAGAGCATTCCATACACCCACCACTCTCTAGGTGAAGAAGTTTCTCCTCAACTCTGTTCTAAGTGGCCTACCCCTTATTTTTAAACTGTGTCCCCTGTGTTCGGGACTCACCCATCAATGGAAACATGCTTCCTGCCTCCAGAGTGTCCAATCTTTTAATAATCTTATATGTCTCAATCAGATCCCCTCTCAGCTTTCTAAACTCAAGCGTACACAAGCCCAGTCGCTCCAATCTTTCAGTGTAAGATAGTCCCGCCATTCCGGGAATTGACCTCGTGAACCTCTGCTGCACTCCCTCAATAGCCAGAATGTCTTTCCTCAAATTTGGAGACCAAAACGGCGCACAATATTCCAGATGCGGTCTCACCAGGGCCCTGTACAGCTGCAGAAGGACCTCTTTGCTTCTATACTCAATTCCTCTTGTTATGAAGGCCAGCATGCTATTAGCTTTCTTCACTGCCTTCTGTAACTGCATGCTTGCTTTCATTGACTGGTGTACAAGAACACCTAGATCTCGTTGTACTGCCCCTTTACCTAACTTGACTCCATTTAGGTAGTAATCTGCCTTCCTGTTCTTGCCACCAAAGTGGATAACCATACATTTATCCACATTAAATGCATCTGCCATGCATTTGACCGCTCACCTAGCCTGTCCGGGTCACCCTGTATTCTCCTAACATCCTCCTCACATTTCACCCTGCCATCCAACTTTATGTCATCAGCAAATTTGCTAATATTACTTTTAATACCTTCATCTATATCATTAATGTACATTGTAAAAAGCTGCGGTCCCAGCACTGATCCCTGTGGTACCCCACTGGTCACCACCTGCTATTCCGAAAGGGAGCTGTTTATCACTACTCTTTGTTTCCTGCCAGCCAACCAATTTTCAATCCATGTCAGTATTGTGCCCCTAATACCATGTGCCCTAATTTTGCTCACTAACCTCTTATGTGGGACTTTATCAAAGGCTTTCTGAAAGTCCAGGTATACTACATCCACTGGATCTCCCTTGTCCATTTTCATAGAGCCACCTCCTTCAGTACCCTGGCATGCAGACCATCAGGTCCCGGGGACTTATCAGCCTTCAGCTCTCCAACACCATTTCCTGCCTAATATAAATTCCCTTCAGTTCAGGTCCTTCGGCCACTATTACATCTGGGAGATTGCTCGTGTCTTCCCCAGTGAAGACAGATCTAAAGTACCAATTCAACTCTTCTGCCATTTCTTTGTTCCCCGTAATAAATTCACCTGTGTCTGTCTTCAAGAGTCCTAAACATAGAACATAGAACAGAGGACATTTCAGCACAGTACAGGCCCTTTGGCCCTCGATGTTATGCCAACCTGTGAAACCAATCTGAAGCCTATCTAACCTACACTATTCCATTCTCGTCCATATGCCTATCCAATTGCCATTTAAATGCTGCTAAAGTTGGCAAGCCTGCTGCTGTTACAGGCAGTGCGTTCCACGCCGCTACTACTCAGAGTAAAGAAACTACCTCTGACATCTGTCCTATATCTATCACTCTTCAATTTGAAACTATGCCCCCTTTTGCTATCCATCACCATCCGAGGAAAAAGGCATTACTGTCCATCCTATCTAACCCTCTGATTATCTTATATGTCTCAATTAAGTCACCTCTCAACCTTCGTCTGTCTAACGAAAACAGCTTCAAGTCCCTCAACCTTTCCTCATAAGACCTTCCCCCCATACCAGGCTACATCCTAGTAAATCTCCTCTGAACCCTTTCCAAAGCTTCCACATCCTTTCTACAATTTGGTGACCTGAACTGCACACCATACTCCAAGAGCTGCTGCACCAGACTTTTGTACAGCTGCAGCATGACCTCACGGCTCCGAAATTTGATCCCTCTAATAAATGCTAACACACAGTATGCCTTCTTAACAGCCCTGTCAACCTTGGTGGCAACTTTGAGGGATCTATGTACATGGACACCGAGATCTCTCTGCTCATCTACACTATCAAGAATCTTACCAAACTAGAGGCAATAGGTTTAAGGTAAGAGGGGAAGGATTTAAAAGGGACATGAGGGGCAATTTTGATCACACTGAAGGTGGTGTGTATATGGAATGATCTGCCAGAGGAAGTGGGAGAGGTGGGTACAATTACAACAATGAAAAGACATTTGGACAGATACATGGATAGGAAAGGTTTTGAGGGATATGGGCCAAAAGCAGGCAAGTGGGACTAGTTCAGTTTAGGCTACCTCATCGGCATGGATGAGTTGGGCCGAAGGGTCTGTTTCCATGCTGTACGACTATGACTATTTGGAAGAATGCTGTCCCATACAGGTATGTGGGACCAAAGTAAGTTTTCACTTTAAAAGCACAGGACAACAGAAGCGGGAATTGTATTTCTGTTTACAAGTCCCCAGAGAGCATTGTCCTTTGATTTGACTTTCAGTTCAATGTCATTTTACCCAGTGATTATCTCCGTATCAACTCCACCACTTTGTAAATCAAACAACTGATGCAATTTGTTAGCCAACCTACCAATGCGTACTGGGGCAATGGATTTCAGACAAACATGATGATTTGTTCCATCACATCTAATTCCTGAAATCGCCTGTTGAAATTCTCTACTAACTTTCTCATGTATGCTCAGAGGTTTTCTGGGTGGAAGCATTTTCCTTTGTTGATTTTTGTTCTGCTGTTTTCTCCAGCCTGAGGAAATGTTGCAGCAGTTTATTTTTTTGTTGTTGGGAGGGCCACAGACCCAGTCTCAGTTTAAATGCATTCACAGCATTTGTGCCAAGTCTCTGTCTTTTCCCTGCAGTTCACAGTTCTGTTCAATCGTTTTTGACAATATGTCAGTAAGGAACCAGAAATCGAACAACCACACATTCTCTGACAGTTTACCGCATACATTATTCCTTTCCTTGATTGGAGAAAGTGATGATTTCAGATTCAGATCTAAAAACTTCTGCAGGACCTTCCCTTGACTTAACCACCTGACAAGAACATGAGGATTAGTTCACCGCAGGCAGAATTGAGTAAATCGATTAAGGCCTTAAACAATCAGTGTTGAAAGAAATTTGCCCAAAATCAGTTTTCACTCTTAAGAAGTTCCATTACATGAGAAGATTTCATAATTTTACTCACTAATGTTTGCTAATGGATTATATAATGGTAACTGACAAAAGAGGGGAAAGCAGAATGATTTCCGAAACATCCAAATGAAGCACATTTTGTGCTAAGAACGGCTGGTACATTATAAGTTACAGTGGAAACCAACTTTTTGAGTGGAATGTTTTTCTCAAGCATGTCGATATCCTCACCTTTTGCTCTCTTTTTTGGGGAGAAAGTGAGGACTGCAGATGCTGGAGATTAGAGTTGAAAAATGTGGTGCTGGAAAAGCACGGCCAATCAGACAGCATCGGATGAGCAGCAGAGTCAACATTTCGAGCATAAGCTTTCATTCCTGATGAAGAACTTATGCTTGAAATGTCAACTCTCCTGCTCCTCAGATGCTGCCTGACCCAGCTGTACTTTTCCAGCAGCACACTCTCTTTTGGGGCAAAGAAGTAAGCAGATCCTCTTTAGTTATTATGGCCTGAGAAACATGGCTTTAGAAAGGGCAGCACGGTGGCTCAGTGGTTAGCACTGCTGCCTCATGGTGCAAGACCTGGGTTCAATTCCAGCCTCGAGCGACTGTCTGTGTGGAATTTGTACATTCTCCCCATGTCTGTGTGGGTTTCTCTAGGTGTTCTGGTTTCCTCCCACAATCCAAAGATGTGCAGGTTAGGTGAATTGGCCATGCTAAATTGCCCATTGTGTTCAGGGATCTATAGGCTAGGTGCATTAGTCTGGGGAAATGGACAGTAGTAGGGGAATAAGTCTGGGTGGGATACTCTTCAGAGGGTCAGTGTGGACTTGTTGGGTCAAATTGCCTGTTTCCACACTGTCGGGATTCCATGAAACAATACCCACAAAAACATCAGCTGGATGTGTCTGTCGTGTTGATAGATTCTCTGAACTGCAGCGAGAAATATTCAATGTCCTTCAGGTTGTAATTGCTGAAAGATGTCTTTTACAAAGACTCCACTCATCTTGCTGCTGTGGAAACACAGAGTGATGCAATCTAGATATTTTGTTCTTGGAGTCTTTGAATAAAGAGTCAGTGCCCACAGTCATTGCTTTCTTTGGTAGTGTGCCATCTGTGAATGATTTCTTATGTTTTGCCAGAAAATGCTGCAGTGCAGGTCTTACTGTTGCTGGTTTTAGAACAAACATTACTTTTGAATTTTGGAAATGGCTTTAAGCTCAACAATGTCCTTTGTCCGAAACATGCTGTTCAAAATGTTCAACTATTCTTGAATTTACTGCACATCATTTTGTGGTGACGTTCCAAATTCTCCTTTTCACTTACCAATATACTTTAGTGACACGTAAAGCAAGCACTTATCTTTTTACAGTTGTGAACAGAAATTTATTGATCCACTCACATTGAAGTTGTGCATGTTTGTTTTGGAGAGTCCAGGTTGATCACTCATCATAATTCACCTTGTAGTTTGTGACGTCACTCCCTTGCTGGTCATGTTGTGCTAAGTCCTGGATCTGTGCCTCGGGAACATTGGAGTGTTGCTGGCTGCTTTGCACTGTGGTTGTGATATGCCTTTGGGGCACTGGTCAGCCTGTATTGTTCAGACATTGCTATGGGGTGTGGCAGCATTCCCCTGAATTTACCTCAGTCCAGCTCAAACAGTGAGAGAACATGATGATATGGACTGTCAGAGCCATATATAGTGTGGGAATGTGGTGGGGGACGCGAAGGTTAGTGAGACAGACTGTCAGAGACACACATAATGTGGGAGTGTGGTGAGGGTGGGTGGTGGCATTAGTGAGGTAGACTGTCAGAGACTCTACAATCACCAATTGGTCCTCGTGTACTGATTGGAGCCCATAGGCTTAAGTGCCTGTCAATTGATAATTCATGCCTCCATTAGTGGCAACACAGGAAGGTTACACATGGGCCTTCCTGTTTTACATTTTATTCTAATGGTGATGGAAATATAGCAGGGATTGGAAACCCACCTCCCACCTCATTAAAAATCCTTTCTGATTCCTGCTTCACTGCCTCTGCCTCTTCACCATGCTACCTATGGAGTCAGCAATATGGTTTTGTTTTGCTCAATATAAGTCAATAAATGGTTCAGTGGACTCTTCTTGCAGTAATTATAAATATGCTTCCAGAAATGAATCTTCCAATTTAATACATTCTTTCTTTTCGGAAATTTGCAGTGTAGCCTCACTGAACCAGAATGCTTGCATCAGTCCTTTAGTCACTGCTTCTTATTGTTTAACGTCAGCACCATGCATGGATCAACAAGCTGATTTGTGTTCTGAGAATGGTGAAGTTAATTGAAGTAACTTCCCCCTCAATATCAAATAGTAATTAAAGTAACAGCAAATCTGAATTTTGACCAATGTCAACTCAATGATAACCAGATTTATTTCGCATTTTGTCACTGAAGGCAGCTTTGTATCTTTCAATTTGAATATGTTTATTATTTCTGATATAAGACACATTTTGTTGAAACATACGGTCTTGAAGTGAACAGGACAATTCTCAAGAATTGCTGAAGTAACAGAAGAACAGCATTTGTTCCTGATGACTGGATAATGCTGATTGCTTGTCAACTAGATTTTAAATATTAGACAAGGTTAGTTGATTCTAGTTGAGTAAAGCCCTGTGAAAGAATTGGAGACTTGAACAGAATGCAAACTGAGTATAAGTCACACGATGGCAGCTGCGCTTCTTGTTTTTATCATTCAGAGGATATGGGCTTTGCTAGCTGGACCAGCATCACTTTCTCAGACCTAATGGCCCTCGAGAAAATGTTGGTGAGTTGTCTTCTTGTACCACTGCAGGTCTTGAGGTTTAGAGACGCCCACAATGCTGTTTGGAAAGAGTTTCAGGATTTTGACTCAGAGATACTAAAGGGATGGTGGTATACTTCCAAGTCAGAGTGGTGTGCAGCTTGGAGGGAAACTTACAGTTGGTGATGTTCTCATGTAAATGCTGCCCTTGTTCTAGTTTGGTCAAGTTTGTGCATTTGAAAAGTGCTATTGAAGGAGGCTTGATGAGTTACTGCTGTGCAATCTCTTTGCACTGCTGCCATTATGTTATTGCTGAAGGATGTGAATGTTAATGATGGTGGATGGGCTGCCAATCCAATGGACTACTTTTACCTCAGTGCTGTTCAGGTTGGGTTTGTCCAGCTTCAGTTTGTCCTATGTTTTGTGGACAGGACAGACCCTGGGCAATTTCCCACATTGTTGATTTGACGCCAGTGTTCTCTCGGTTAAACCATTGTGCTACCTATAAAACTCACTTGCATCGAAGAACATAAAAGAGCATCACTAAACTTTGCTTACTTTAGAGAGACATCCTGTGTGGCTCTGTGGAGGTATAGGAAAAAGATTCAAGGAAGAGTGGCCAAGGGTTTCACAAAGAGTTGGTTGGAAAGAGCTATTAAAAGGAAAAGAGAGGAGCAACAATACAGTATAGGATAGGGAGAGAAATCCCTAACCTTGGGCCGAAATGGTAAGATGGAGGAAGAAAGTAATGGGTGAGATGGACAGACTCAGGAGAATTAATAAATTAAGGGGAATATATCAATTTAGAAAATTCCAGAGATTAGGAAAAGTGAGGTCCTAGAGGTTGGGAATAAAAATAACTGCCAGCAATTAATCCATACCAAGTGTCAAAGTTTATCCACTCTGGTTCTTACTGACCTAAAGTAGATCCCAGTTCTCCAGTACACAAATTTAATCTTCTCAACATTGTGTTAAAACCTCTCTGACCTTATAATAGAGGGAAGGTCATTGATGAAGGACCTGAAGATGGCTTCAGAATGAAGGCAGGAAGCAGGAATAAAGAATTTTCCTGTGACTGCATTACTGTCTCTTCTCTGGCAATTCCCATCTGTAAGATCACCATCTGGAGCATGGTTAGCCAAGAGTGGAGTCTGATGCCTGAGGAGCAGGGTGAAGTAGACTCAGACAGCTAGTTTAGAAGACCAACACCTGTTCACTGAGACATCAGCCACATTCTGCAGAACATTGTAAAACAATTTGCCCACCATCATCCACCCACTCTCTTAGCCCTTTCCAGATCCTTTATCTCCTTCAGCATTATGTAGACACTTTAACCACTTATACTATAACTCCACACTCATTCACTATCATTATTTCCTCTCACTGTTCCTTGACATCTTTAATTTTATATTGTCCACTTACCTTCCCCCCATCATTCAATGCCTTACTCCTTTACTCCATTACCTTCTTTACCCTCTTAGCTCCCTTACCCTCCTTTACCTGTACTCCTCTCAAATCTGCAAACCACTATTGTCTATAAGCAGGAATTTTATAGTTATAGTTACATTTGAAAATCATTGAAAAGCTCGTACATCTGTGAAAATAAACAAACTCACATTCACTTGCACATCTGTATCAACAAACTTTGCAGAGTGGAATGCATTAATGGTTTGAGAGGCAACCAAGTCATCAATTGGAACAACAGTGTAAACAAACCCTGCAGGACAGAATCCATTAAAGAAGAATTCTCAAACTCCAACATCTGCTGATGGTTTGAAATAACCAACCAGATGTTTGAGGTTTATTCAAGCATTTGATGAAAGACATAGGAGAGCTAAACAATTAGCTCTAGATCTTACCTTTTTTCTATATTTTCTAAGTTGTTTAATACAGAATAACACCTTATTCTGTAGTTAATTTATTCTCGTCATCTGAAAGTGATTCCGCTTTTACAATGTTCGTCTTTCACTTGAAAGCTTGCACCTTGACAGAAGTCACAATTTACTCAACATATTGGGCTTGATCTATGGCCCCCTACTGGGTGTACTGTCAGTGAGGGAGCAAACCAAATATGTCAAGTCAGTGCTGTAGCAACCTCTTGGCTGTTAAAACACAGATAGATTGCTAACTTGGTCAAGTAAAACTCTGAAATCACAAAACACACACACCAGACACAGTGCAAACACAGCCAGGTGCTAATGATATTAGCGTAACGTAAAAGGCAACAGTTATCCCCAGACATAGCCCCAACAACTTATCCACTGAACAAAAGAGGACCCAGACAGGAAGGCATTGGGTCCTGCTACACAAAGAAACTAACAGTAGCAAGCCATTCAAATGATTGACTCTATTTAAAATTATTAAGTGTATCACTCTGATTGGCTAGAACTATAGAAACTTCCAGAAAAAACATCTAAAATGTATAAAAACAGAGTTCACCTGCAGATATTTCTCTTGGAATCTCTTGAATCATCTGAGACTTTCTGAGGAGACTAGCATGGTAAGAGCCAGAGATCGGCTGACCATCCTGAGGAAGAAAGCAACTTTGCAGACCCAGGGACAAAGCCACAGACAGAGTGACTGCGTAAATCTACAAGAGATTCGGGAAGTATTGTAACCTCAAGGGCTAAACAAGATCAGGGATAATACGTTTAGTAATAAAGGTTATTGTAACTTTGTTCCTAATAAAGCTGGGGCTGTTTTGCATTGGTACCAGCTTGTGTTCATAATGATTTGACCAGTTCAGTATTGTGGGCTGCCTGGGCAAATTCATTCATAACATTCTGGTGGGAGTCGTCTAACTTGTTTAAGGAGGAAGTAGACAACAGCCCATCTCCTTCCTACCTGTTATCAACCTGTACCTCATGATGCATGTCATAATAAGTCATCCACAATGGCCATCTTTTGGCTACTACAGCTATTAACTTCCCAATTAATTGAAAATTAAGGGCCGCAATTTGCCGGCTCTGCAGTAAAATGATTGACCTTTGGCAGGCAGGCTGGAATCTAAAGCCCTTGCATTGAAAAGGAGGAAAGGAAGAAGCAACACAACTGAAAGGTTCTCTGTGTGTTTTGGGAATACCATGATTTCACAGCCCCTTTATTCCTTCCTACCTGCCAAACCCAACCCCTCTCAACCACACCTCCCCTCTCTAGGTTCTCTGATCCTTTGCTGCTCTAAAAAGGACCTTACCTGTCTCCATTGTTGCCATTGTTTTTCCTTTGTTGTCTCAGCAGCACCCACTCCTGAGCCCTCAGACTGCTGGAGCTGCCAGTTAATGAGGTTAGCCAGCTGCTCTGGCTCCCACTGAGACATCGGGTCTGATACTGAGCATGCAATGCAACAATGTCTTGTAATAGTCAGGCAGGCCTTCTTAAATGTCAATCTGCTTGGAATCGACGTTCATTTCAAGGGAGCGAGCAGATGGGCTCTCCCCTCCCTGTACCCTGTAAAATCCACTCAATTAGTTAATGGCGCCTTAGGTTTTCCATCACAGAATTGTCATCTGCCATGTTAATAAACACAGCAATAACCCAGGCTATAACCTTGCAAGATGACTTGTAAAGGAGACAATGCCATTTTCACTCACGTTTTATACTCTTTCCACCTCCAGTCCAAGGTTGATGCCTCCACTCTTCAGACTGATTCAGGAAGGCTGCCAAACTGCTACCACCTTGCAGAAAATTCCAGAATGATGTCAGGTACTTCTTAACAGCTGCATGTGTTGTTGCCATCTAACCCCCATCCATTCTGCTGAAAAAAGCCAGAGATGGAAATGGGAGCTGAGTCTTCGGGATTCTTGTATCAGCCATTGGTTTTGGTTCTGCTGATTCTGACTTGTCCCAAATCAAGAATGTAAACTCCAACTCATTGAGTCTAAAAGGCATGACTGAGTAGCAGGTTAAGTGAGGTTTGCATTCTTTTTAACGGAGATGACACCGAGTAAATAGCTTATCTTGGAGTCAGATGAAATGTTAAAGGTTATGAACAGTGCTGCTTTGTTGAGATAGTTGCTTGTGCCAGTTGACAGTAGTTATGACCAGTAGTTTTTCACAATGTACAAAGATGATGGCTTCCAATGTTTAGCCAGAGGAAACTGCAGCTTATTCAAGATGAGACGTTAGACAGCAGTGACAGCGAGATTGTGTCAATGCATGAGAGGTGATGAATAGGTTGATGAATAGGTTGAGTTGGAGAAGAGTGGAAGCTGACCCTAAGTCTTACTGGTATAAGTATGTGAGGCAGAGAAATGTGTAAAGATAGATCCTCAGGCTATTGCAGAAATATGGTATAGGGAGAGATGCTCTGGCTACCATTGGATTGGTAAAACTGTACCAAATACCAGTTTGACAATGGTGTATTAGAGGAGGATGGTGTAATTTAAAGTGTAAAAGGCTAAAGAGAGTTTAAGCGGGACAAGAAGGGATAATAGATCATGCAGCACTGCAACAAAAAATGCATTTTATGAAACTGTTTGGATTGTTTGGTTCCCGGGGAGGAGGAGAACCCTAATTGTATCTAAAAAAAAAGTTATATGGGGAGATTTATTATCAAAATGCAGGTTGGAAATGGAGTAGTAGCTTTAAGGATGAATTTGTGAGAGTGGGGTGATGTCAGCAGATTTAAAAGAGAGCGGGATGTTGCCTGAGATGATGAAACCATTCATTGTGTCAGCTGGAATGCACCCAGGAAAGAGTTTTGATGGTCATCAATTATATAAGAATGGAGTTGAATGATCAGGAATTGGGACTCATGGCTCAAAGGTCACAAGGTGAGACACAAAAATGAACCTAGACAGATAGACACAGGAATTGAGAATAAAGGTTGAGCGACCTCGTTGATGCTTAGTTCTGTTTTAAGGAGGTAGCGTGCGAAGCAGCATAGGCTGCTGTATGGGTGGTGTCTAATAGAACTCACCCATTCAACCTCCCAATAGACCTTTGCATTAATGCATACAGTTCAATAATATTAAAATGTATGTATTTTCTGCCTTTCAAGCATTTAAGTCATCCTGAAAATGTTCAAGATATTATGAAAATTTAAATTCTTTCTTACAGTATTGAATGTATTTGCAGCTGTATAGTGTGATTAACACATAAATTGACAAGATCAGGACCCTTCTGTTCAATTTTGAAACTTATGAAACTCAATTTCTATCCTAAAGCGTGTCAATTTCCAGCACTGCTTAGTACAGCACACTTATCTGTGACTCCCAATTGTCATATTATAAGATGGGTCTTGTGTAATTAACTGAATAATTAGTGATATTATCAAAGTCATAATTTACCCAATACAGAAGAAGATGTGACCATGACTACAGATTTCCATCATGTAAGCAAGGAATTAAAGCTTTGGTAAATTAAACATAATGAATCATAGGTCACAGTTGCAAAGAATATCATTTGTAAAACTGGTTGGATGGTTTTGATCCTCTGCAGAGAATATCAATGAATAGCAAAGTTATGAATAACAAATTATCAAAATTCAGTTTTAAATGTTCTTATGAAAAGCTAGAAATTAACATTTCATTCTCCACTTCTGCAATGTTCTGCAATGATTAAGGTGTACTCGTTCTATCTTATGTTTAATAACATTGTATGCTGTAAATATGAAAGTAGTATTTAGGTGTAACAGCAAAATAAGTAAACTAGAGGATTTCTACATCTGGTCCCGGTTCAGTAAATAAGCTGTCAATTTAAAACAAACTCTAAATGCATGCATTATACCTTCAATATCAGCTGTATGTACTCAATCCAATTTAATTCTCTTCAGCTTTAGACATCTTAGGCAAAAAGATGCAGTAAATAGACTGGAAATGACCAGCAGTGATACAAGTGGATAAACCCAACGTAGCTGAATGACATTCTACTATCTGCTATTTTAATGGATGTACATTTGAATCATTAATTTTAATTGGGCTGATGCCGCTGTGAAAATAGTACTCAGAACAAAGGTATTCAAATGACACTAAGGGCAACATATTCCCTGAGTCAAGTTGACTTGGGAACCCTTTAAAAATAGCAGCCAAAAGCTATACCAGGATTCCCTCTGCACTGCTATGCTTTCTGATTTTCAATAAGGCGTAGGCTAGTTGAGGGCATGAACTTGCACCTTGCTGTCATGACCTTACTGGCTCCATTGTAGAGATAAGAATGACCTATTTCTCTGACATTTACATGGAAGTGTAAATAAGGTCTGTGTTCACGGCACATCAGTTTCAGGCACCATAGACTGCATGAGGAAATATTTTGCATAGTAAATTTGAAAGGTACCCTGGATGCTAAAGTGTGTGCCCTTAATAACCTCTGTGATCCCTCATGACCTAATGACAAGGCATAGGGTCTGTGCCCATTCACTTACTATATCATATATCAAAGCATTGAACACAATAGTGATAGGGACATGCATAAAAAAAGTTTTACGAAAGTGATTTACCGATAACTTTCCTTTGTGTTAAAAAAACCTAAATTCACTACAACACAATAAAAGTATTAACTTTCCAGACCCTTTAAAATTTCACGAGCCAAAAGGGCGGGACACTTCAAGCCACTTAATCTTGTGCAAACAGGTATTCTGAAATCGATAACCGAGATTTGATAGTCAGAGCTGTCAATCAAGCTGGGGAGCAACTGTTTCAGCTTACCAATGGTAGTCTGGGCTCCCAGGAAAGCCTTGTTATGAATTCTTGGCTTACCTATATTAGAAAACATGCTTGATTCTCAGAAATTGAGGACAGTCTTCAAGCTTTAAAAGTGTGTCCAGGTGTTGTACCCTTCCACAGAAAACAATGTTCCAAAGAACAGTCTGCAGAGCAAGTTGGTGCAGTTTCCCTGTTGATATTAATTAACAAAACATGCCATGAGTGATAGTTCACCTGGAGTGCAACATTAGGAAATCAACCAATTGCTCTTTGCTGTCTATATCTCCAGAGCTATCTCCAGACATTTAATAATTTTATAGTGAGGAATAATTTGGGCTCAACCTATGGTGACATTAACCTTCTGTGCTTAGAGTGGCTCGGTGGTTCTTCTATGAAGGCAGCTTTTAATTTATGAAATGATTGAGCACTTCCTTCATGATAATGTCAAGATTGACGTAAATGAAGTGAGACCTACTCTCCCGGTACCTGCCTGGCCAGAAGTCCCTTTCAGGGAATGAGCACACAATCATTTGTTCTTTTGATAGATTTGCTTCAGCTTTAGACATCTTAGGCAAAAAGATGCAATAAATAGACGGGAAATGACCAGCAGTGACATCAGTGGATAGATTTGGAAACCCAAAGCAGCAATTATGATTTGATTTATGAATGGTATCATTCACATTAATCTAAGCAATAAAATCTAAGCTCCACACTAGTGTCGTCCATACTGTTAGAAGGTCCAACCATCAAAGGTCCTTAAATATGCTGGCGTCTTCCATGTATGAACCCATTTTCTTTAAGAAACTCTATGTTGAACACCTCTCCAATTAATTTTCTGTCTCTATCACAGCATTGAGGTGCAATAGGGTTGGAGTTAGCACCTGCCTGATGCTTTAAATACAGTTGAACAGAGCAATATTTTCTAATGTTTTCCCTCCATTGTCCAACTTAGCAGAATGAACTTACATAATCCACTTTAACATTACCAATCAAAGGTAAATCATCTCTGGCCATACTGCCTCTTCTTATTCCTCGAGGGTCATCTTCAGAGCACGTAAGAATAAATATTCATTCATAGCACATCTTTTTTGCCCTTTGGAGATCCCAAAGTACTCTGAAGAATGGTGACTGGACTTGAAACAATGACTCTGTTTCTCTCTCCATGGATGCTGCCACACCTGCCAAGTTTCTCTAGTAAGTTCTGTTATTATTTGTTTCAGAGCTCCAGCATCTGCAGTTCTTTCTTTAAGTTATCCAAAAGTGCTTTATAGCCAAAAACTGATAAAAGAAGATTTGCATTTGTAAAGCATCGTTCACAACAATTGGACATCTCAGAACATTTTTCAGCCAATGCTTTAAAAGTGTAGTTTAAAACTGTTGTAATCTAGCAAACACAGCTGCTGATTTGTATACAGCAAACTCTCACAAATATCAATGTAATAATGAAAGATAATCCTGTTTTATAGCATTGATATCAGGATGAATAACGACCAGAAAATTAGAGATAATTCCACTGCACCTCTTCAAAATAGCAGCATGAAATCTTTTAAATCCATCTGAGAGGACACAAGACTTTGTACAAGACAAATAGTACCTGAAAGGTTTAACTGGCATTCCGCAATAAGTTCCACCCATCGGGCTATGAAGGACTATTTCTGTGAGGAGACAACACATGTGCTTCTGGTACGGCTTGTTATTAATACGATGTGCCGATTTATTAGTAACTTTATTGTGAACTTACTTTTAAGCGGAAGCTGACATCACAGAGGAGACAATCACAGAAGAGAAAATCATCTCTCTGTATGATTCCCTCTCTCTCTCTCTATTTATCTTAGATGTGCTGTAAATAGCTGTTAGGAACAGTGCGATGAACCAAGTTACTGATCACCAGGATTGAGCTTACTTTCTGCCTCAGATGTTGAGTGGGCACTAGTACAAATATGAAGGATTATGAGTCACTAGGTTGTCTATGAGTCACTAAGTTTTGAATTTAAGCCTTATTCTAGCTCATGGCACTATTTAAAAGTAAAACCGTGTCCTGGCCAAATATTTATCCTCAATCACATTTCAAAATCAGACTATTTGGTCATTAAGCTTGAAGTGTGCAAAATGACTGATGTGTTTCCTACATTACAGCAAAAAACTTCACTTCATTTGCTATAATGTGTTTTGAGATTCTGGTAGTTATGAAATACCACATAAGTGCAAGCCTCCCTTTCTTATTTCTGACAGCACAACACTCCCTCAGTGTTGGGCCAAGGATCTATGTGTGGTGTTTTGTATTCCTTATCTACGTCTTGGTTGTTTGCAACATTATCTGGAGGTATGGCTTTGGATTTTCCTGAATGGTTAAAATCTTGATATTGGTCACAATTCTGTAACAATAGTGACCATTGTAGGATGGAGCGCACAAAGGCGATCAAAAGGCCTGCAGAAATATCTCTCCAACAGCCCCATTGCAGAGGTAGGTAGGTCACTGCAGGCATGTCTCATATTGGAAGCCATCCCTGCAGCATTGAGAAAGATTGAAACTCACATATGACCAGAGCAGTCAGACCAACTCAGTAGACAGGGTTCCCTTCCATGGTATGGCTTGCCGCCTCAGCTATTGCACCCTATTGGATCATGCTGAAATGATGGAGTTGTGCATCAAGGATTTCATACCCCATCTTGGCTTGCCACCCAGTTCTACGACTCAGCTTCAGTCGGGTGCCTGTCCACTGTTGGTAAGAACTGGGCAACACCATCATTTACTTCAATTGGCTGATTAATGAGCCCAACTGACTACATGCCACTGACAGGTAAGTGATCTCTGTTGCATTGACCTTACCTCCTGCAATACTGCTTTGATGTGGGAACACACTGAATAGCTGACATGACAAGTTATATTGCAATTTTGCTCCTGGACCTGTCTTTAAATCTACCACTACAGGTCTGGGAAAAATCAGCCCATGGAGTCAGTTTCCACATGCATGATGTCACGCGATACCCAGCTGTGTTTTCAGACTACTTGTTTGATCTATCCTCACTGAAGAACTAAAACATTGGAAAGGCTGAAAGATCAACTTTGGCCCATGCCACAATCTGTAACATTACTTCTGCTTAAACCTGGTGTGACCCTCAGCTGACTTAGAGAATGCAATATTCTGTCCATCACAAAGGTATCTTACATTCACTTCCGCAACATCTCCTGCCTCCCTCCATACCTAAATGACGTGAAAATCTTTATCATTTCTAAACATATTTATTCCAATTCTGTCCCAGTTGCATTTCTACTCACTACCATTCAAAATTGCAAAGAGGTTATCCACGTGCTTGCCTTTGTTAGATTTAAATTTGATTGTATTATAGATCTCCTCGGGTCCTCTCACAAGCCTAAGTTCTGTGGAGTCAGTTTGAATATTTATGACGTTGTGCTGTAACGGAAACTGAAAAGAACAGCAATAATTCTTCTGGCTGTCAAGGAGACAACAGACTCATTTTGTTTTCATGTTTGTCACTCACAAACAATACCTTTACCATTTTATTGTGATTTGAAAGGAAGGAGTTTTTTATTATTATTTTTGCAAGAAGAAATTTTTAATTCACAATGATTGACAGTCTTTACTTTGGTTTTCTTTGTGTCACATTTAATTGCCTTTTCAACAATTTCTAGACATTTTAGTTCTGTGCAAAAAGTGAAGGGTGTTGCTTTTACCATAATTCACTTTTAATGCAGTTATTTTATGACCCTTATTTTTCGTTTATATTGGAATGTTAAAATGCTTCCTTCTTGCTTTCATTGCCAATTATTTGTAAACATTCGTTCTCAGACTGCTGCATGATGGGACATTTAATCAGTTAAAAACTTGCCATCATTAGCAAGTGCCAGAACACAATACCCATATTATGAGTGTGATCTTAACTCCCTCCATCTGGCAGAAACCAGTGGGGTGGCTAACTAAATTGTGAGAGACTTGTCTGCTCCTCTCTCACCCTGATCTGGCCAAATAGAAGTTTGCTTGCTTGATATCCACCTCAAAGTGACAGCATGGTTACTATAGCAACATCACACCTGCTTTGGACAGAAGGTGAACTTCCTTTTCCCTGTGTGGTGATGTGGTGATAAGCATATTTCTGTAAAGAGGTGTAAGTGAGTGTGCATATGCTTGCAGCTTGGCATGTTTATGTAAGTCAAACACCTGTGGACTAATAATACTCAGATACTGTTTTGAATTTTTCTTCACGTTGTGTGTAATGTCTACAAAAGTTTCATGTTAGTTTTTAGTCTTCAGTGCTGGGAGAATAAGTTAAATAATTCAAGGGACAATAACCAAATATTTTCTCATTTACAGTGTGCTTTGAATTAAACTATGTTTTTTTTTCTGTATGGTGCTGCAGATGCAAAATTTTAGCGTCAACAGCACTTTATTCTCTGACTCAGATCACGGCACTAAATTAGCACAGAATGCTGAAATATCTGATGCTGAATTGTCCCATTGTTTGAGGAGACTTTAAGGATCTAATTTCTGTGATTTTGTGCTCATGTCAGCAGCCCCCAATCACCAAGACCTTGGATTTGGATTGAAACTGAGGTGGTATAGCAGGAGATGAGTTTATTTTAGTATCACAAATCGGTCACCGGTGTTATTGAGGGTGAGACTTTCATGTGGGGAAACCCATACTTGATATGAAGACAGTTTTCTTATCCGGTTACAGCTAGTGGGCTTGGGAACACGTGGGTTAAACAAATCTACTGCGGGTATTTACCACTGCTATACTAACTGCTGTGTACATACTGCCACAAACAAAGGTTAAGGAAGCTCTGGATGTGCTGTACTCAACCACTAACACCCTGGAGATGGAACATCCCGAGGCCCTGTTTATTGTAACGAGCAACATCGATCAAGCTAATCTAAGGAAGGTGTTGCCCAAGTACCACCAGAACATTACTTGCCCCACCAGGGGTCCAAACATTTTAGACCATAGAACATAGAACATAGAAGAATACAGCGCAGTACAGGCCCTTCGGCCCTCGATGTTGCGCCGATCCAAGCCCACCTAACCTACACTAGCCCACTATCCTCCATATGCCTATCCAATGCCTGCTTAAATGCCCATAATGAGGGAGAGTCCACCACTGCTACTGGCAGGGCATTCCATGAACTCACAACTCGCTGAGTAAAGAACCTACCCCTAACATCTGTCCTATACCTACCAACCCTTAATTTAAAGCTATGCCCCCTTGTAATAGATGACT